>NW_027397074.1:21090868-21097984 GCF_003265705.2 Callorhinus ursinus
CATACTCATTACCGGTGGGTGAGACCTGAAAGAAGTAAACCGTACTCGTAGCTGTTACTACTTCTCCAAGTCTTGGCTTCCTCATTTATAAAATGTGTACCATAATAATACCTACTTCAAAAAATTGTGAAAATTAAATTAGGTAATGCATGTAAGTCCTCAAGTATTAGATGTTGTGACAACCACTATTGTTGTTTTTTTGTTATTTTTATATTTTATGTATTTGATATGTAAATATTTAATTGTTATTTTGATGATCATATCTAGTATTGACAGTCCCTGATCCTATAGGACTAAGTACTAGTCCATACTTCCTGGGACAGATTCTAAATGATCAGATACTTTCTCTTCTACATTCAGGGTGGTAGACTGATCAAGAGATGGGGGAGGTTTGGGAGGACATAACACATTATTCACTATAAAGTTCCTATGGTCATTGTGGTCACATGCTGTGAGAGTTACATTTTACCACTGGAATCTTGGAGCTCCACTTTATTTTCAATGCCTTGAGTCCTCCATTTATGTACAAAACAACTGGGTATCTTGCCCCATCCTATGATGAGAAGATAAGACCCCCAAAGTTCTGAGGTTACACAGAAGACTTTACAGATTAAACAGTGAGCTGGTACTGGGAAATTTGGAAGCTATTTGGTTTTTCCATAACACTTTTTATAATTGTATGCATTGACCAAAATACTGAGCAACTTAATTTTCCCTCACTACTGCAAAGTAAATTTTTCTCCAAATAGAGATTTCCTTATTGTATGACATTCTTTCCCACAAGTTACTTCTCAATTATTCTTCAGGAGTAAATTGTTCATAGAGTAAAAAATGTACAAAGGAACCTACTCAACTTGATAAACTGTTTTCTGTTTTTAAATGAAACTACGTAAGAGATTGGATTTTCCTCCTGGTTAACTTCCAGTTACCTGGGAATGAGATAAAATGAAAAATGAGGGAAAAAGAGGCTGGAAATATTTTAGAGAGTGACTGTGAGATGCTCAAGCAATTCCTTTCTACTAGACTGGAAAGAAAAGAATATGCTCCCTGGATGAGAGTATATACTTATTAAATAGGAAAAGGAGCTATTCCACATTTGTGCCACTGTCGGTTCTGGTTTGAAAGATTGTCTTTTTAAAGAAATTTTTTTTAAGTTTCTATTTAAATTCCAGTTAGTTAACATAATAAATAAGTAATGGAGATAAAGGCATGCACTTGTGATGAGCACTATGGGTGTTGTATGGAAATGTTGAATCACTATATTGTATACCTGAAACTAATATTATATTGTATATTAACTGGAATTTAAATAAAAACTTAAAAAATCTAAAGAGATATAAAAGAAACAAAAAGGTCATTGCCTTCTGTGCATTTACTTGTCATTATCTCAGAAGACCGAACATGAAGGGGGTGGCTTTACTGACCCTTACACTTAAGGAAGAACACAAGAAAATTATTATCTTCTTTTTGCTGGGTTGTTCTCTTTGGTGCTTTTCTTTTTGCTTCTGCCCTGAGTACCAACTTTGACTCTTGCCCCACTCACCCTTACTTCCTGATTGTATCCTTCTTTCCTTCCTTCCTTGAGTCCTCAGTAGGTCTCAGTAGGTCTACTGTGCCCCTGACACAGATACCTGGGGCTTATCTCTATTCATACACTCTCATCCTTCCTTCCTCCTTCCTTTCTTCCTTCCTTCCTTCCTTCCTTCCTTCCTTCCTTTTGCATGGTTTAACATTTTTTTCTCTTTAGGGTTTCCACTAATATTAATTCTGCCTCCTTAAAATACCCACAATTTTATTTTTTCCATATCACAAGTCTTTGAGAGTCTTATTCTTACTTTCCTTTGTACATGTCTAGCCAGTTAATAAGGAGAAAATATTGTCAAAAAAGGGAGATGGAAGATTCTAGAACAGGGGATATTAGAGATAAAAGAGACTTGGAAATCAGCTGCTTTAGACTTTTTGCTTTATAGATGAGTAAACTCAGGTCCAAAGGATGAAGTATGTTTTCCAAAATCACACATTACCTAAGTGACATTAAATCTTTTTTCCACGTCATCACTTATGTCCATGTTAGGCTATCTTTCCTTTATTTGGTTGTGGATAGAGGACATTGATGGAGTTATTCAAGTAAAAGATAGCAGCAGTGGGTTCAGGCCTTTTTTTCACTGACCCACTTTGTGGACATTTAACTTGCTTTGGGCTAACAATGCTGCTATACATCAGGCAGATTATCAGAGAATGCACTGGGCTTGGTGGGAAATGTGGCTACTCTCATCTCTTCATACCAGAGTAGAAACAAAGAACACTTTTAAGTTTGCTATTGCTGATAATAGGATGCTTCAGTTTTGGCTTTACTGGAATTGCCGCCTATCTATGACACAGTGACATCACTCAGTGTAGCCCCAGGGATCTGTGTCAGGGGCACAGTAGACCTACTGAGTCCTGAATTTCAGTTAGTTTAACAGAATATATTCTGACTTATCTCAAGACAGAGCAATGACACATTATTTTAGAAAAGCACAAATTTTTAATAATATAGATTCCTGCTGTAAAAAATTAGATAAATTAACAGAGTTTGCTAATTTATTAATAAATCCATGGGGAAAAAAAGGTGCTGTTTTAGGCTGATTTGTCTTTCAAAAGTATGGCTGCTTCTCTTTTGAAGCTCTATTTTCGTTGTCATCTCTACTTAAGAACATATGTCTAGTTCCATCTGCATCGTTGCAACTGGAGGGTATGAAAAGCGAAATAAGTCAATCAGAGAAAGACATATGACCTCACTGATATGAGGAGTTCTTAATCTCAGGAAACAAACTGAGGGTTGCTGGAGTGGTGGGGGGTGGGAGGGATGGGGTGGCTGGGTGATAGACATTGGGGAGGGTATGTGCTATGGTGAGCGCTGTGAATTGTGTAAGACTGTTGAATCACAGATCTGTACCTCTGAAACAAATAATACATTATATGTTAAAAAAAAAGATAGCAGGAAGGGAAAAATGAAGGGGGGGGGGAATTGGAGGGGGAGACGAACCATGAGAGACTATGGACCCTGAGGAATTTCAAACTGAGGGTTCTAGAGGGGAGGGGGGGTGGAGGGATGGTTTAGCCTGGTGATGGGTGTTAAAAAGGGCACATACTGCATGAAGCACTGCGTGGTATACACAAACAATGAATCATGGAACACTACATCAAAAACTAATGATGTAATGTATGGTGATTAACATAACATAAAAAAAGTCAAAAAAATATGTCTATTTCATTTTATTTATGGAAAGACTTCTACTGGCTACTAATTAATTAATCATTTATTATGTTAAGCATATCAGTTAAAGTTCCTGACAAATCCAATCAGAAATTGAAGTGTTTCTATCAAATTCCTATGAAGAGGAAGTGCCAAAACAGAGAAATTAGTGTTATTATGTTCACCAGTATGACTTTTAGCTTTGTATTACCAACAAGAATGGGACAATGAGACTTCCGTGTTGTTATTAATGCTGTCATCACACCTGGAATGAACAAGACAGGAAATAAAAGGATTGTCACAAATTGTTTACTTGTTTTCTGAGAAGTTTTTCCTCTTGCACTTAAAGTTTTTGAAAATGTATTACTGTAACATATGGGCACTGGGTTAATACAGATTTTAAAGACGTTGGTTAATGTGTGTATCAGTCAAAGTTCAAGTAAGAAAACAGACACCTCTCCAGGTCTTTCAAGAGGGGAGATTTCAGGCAGGGAACAATTAGTGGAACCTGGTTATCTACGATTTTTTATTGGAGAGATAAACTGAGACACCAAAAAGCATAAGGTGAAGTTATGTAGAGGTTAACAACAGCAGGATAGCGCCACCACCCCAGAGCTACAGACAGAAGATGAAGAGGTGATATTACCGGAGACTAGAAGCTAGATCTTTCTATGGGAATTAAAGTCATGGGGGCAAGTGGAAGGCTGGGTGATGGAAGTTGGAGCCAGCAGGGTATGTGACTCCTGCTGGAGATGTCACCAGAAGTAGAGAAAGAAGAATAGAAATACTCTGGATTTTACTCTGGGTCTGCCCTCCAGTCTTTTGGTAAGCCTCTCAAGTGGCCATGCCTGCTTGGCCAGGGAGTGCAAGGGAAAGACAAATAAATGCAGTTACCTGATATTGAGAACATCAGGAGTGGTGGATGAAGAAAACTTGCACACAATGAGTATTCACTGATACATAAAATAAGAACACTTTGAGATACCCAGAAAGACAGTATTTATCTTTTAAGCAAAGAAAAAAAGGATGACTGGGAATTTCCACTCAACCAATTTGGCAAGAGCCAACTCTAATTAGAGACAAAAGAAGCATTTGTCACTTTTTGTTTTGTTTTGCTTTTTTTTTTAATACAAGGAAGTATAATAAAACACCCCAGCTTTAATTTTGTGTTAAAAGCTTCTAACCCAGATGATTTAGCCTTGCTTTCATTATAGCTCTAATAAATACCATTGTACAGATAATAACTATGATCCTCTATTCATGTTAATGTTTAAGAGATTGGCTTTAATCATTACCATGGTATAACCTATGCAGGATACGCCTGCCAAGTGATAGTATTGGCAGCAATTTAATTATAAATCAACAAAACTCCCCTTATTTTAGCCATAATTATTGTGGCTGTTTCCTTTATTTACTTAGGCAAAGATCTAGCCCCAGAGCCTTGGAGACAACAACTTCATTTTCAATCAATCAGCAACAATTTCCCTGGTGGGCGTGTGACTACAAATATGTTAAGTATTTTAGGAGAAGTAAGAAACAATAGCCCTGGTTTCTTCTTAAGTACAGCTATAACAACAAAAAAGCCCCACTATATTCAAGGGCTTATTTGTACAAACCAAAAGAAAGCACAAAATCAGTGTAGTACAATAGGCTTAAGAACATAGTCTTCATAGTCAAGATATTCTTGGCTCTGCTTTTTTCTTGTTGTGCAATATTTTGCAAATTGTTTTTGACCATTAGCTTACTCTGTAGGGATGGGCATAATATTACATCTCTCATGTTTGCTAGGAGAAGTAACTAAACGTGAAATGGCACATGGTGCAGCATATAAAATGCTTAATAAGTGCTAATAATTAGTAGTCATAATAATAACAGAAGGAATAGATGGGCACAACTCAAGGGGGTTAGAGGTGACTTTTGAGGAATCAGAAGAATTTAGGTAGGTCAAGGAGAACAGTATTCGAGAATGTACACATAACTTTGGGGAAAGCTTCTGTAGAGGGAAAATCATATTTGGGGAGGCTATGTAGAGCTAGTGGCTTGAAAGAAAGCAAAGCAAAGGAGGAATATTGGATCATAAAGATGTCAAAAGCAAGGCAATGACAAGAGTTCAATCTCTCTTCTAAAACAGGATGCAAGTAAAGAAGGTCTAGCTTTTAAGTTTTTTTTTTAATTGAGGTATAGTTAATAAGGCATAAAATGCACATATCTTAATTGCTCAGTTTTAATAATCTATATCCTGTGTAAACACCAAAGAAAACAAGATATAGGCCATTTCCAGCACACCAGAAATTTCTGTCATACACCTTTTCAATCACCCCCATAACTTTCTAATATCTGTCACTATTAATTTATCTGGTTTTGGAATTCATTTAAATGGAATTATTGGAAAGTATTCTTCCATGCTTGTCTTTTTAAATTATCATGATGTTTTAAAATCCATCCATTTGCTGGATGCTATAGCTTACTTATCTGCATTTTATTTTATTGTCCACAATATGTCTTTATCATTTTAATCTTTTTATCTCTGATAGTAATTTGAATTTTCTCTTACTTTCTCTTAACCATTCTACCTAGATTGATCTTTTCAGCAAATCAAATTTTCACCGTCTTGATTTTCTCTATTTTTTGCTCATTTTCTATTTCAGTGGTTTCCAGTCATTTTTAATTTTTTTCTTTTACTTTGCATATAATTTATTCTTCTTTTTCTAGCCTCTTCAGGTAGAATATTAGCTTTTAGACCTTTATTCTTATTACTTTAAGTAATATGGGTTACTTAAATACATATTTGTTAAATTTTCTATGTATTAAAATTTGTGTAATTTCTACATATTATAAATATATTTCTAGATATATTTTTTGAATTCTAATTTAAAGCTGTTGCAGTCTAAGAATACATCCTGTGAGATTACAGTTACTTAATATTTACTGCAATTTTTTTAAGACCCACTGTATTGTCTTAGTGAAGGTTCCAGATGAACTTGAATGTATAGTTTGCAGTTGGGAGTGGTATTCTGCAATTGTCAAATCTGTCAAATTGTTTTACAGTTTTTTGGCAATCTTCTCTCTCTCTATATATATTTTTAAAGATTTTATTTATTTACTTGGCAGAGAAAGAGAGACAGCGAGAGAGGTAACACAAGCAGGGGCAGTGGGAGAGGGAGAAGCAGGCTTCCTGCAGAGCAGGGAGCCCGATGCAGGGCTCGATCCTAGGACTTTGGGATCGTGACCTGAGCCGAAGGCAGTCGCTTAACCAACTGAGCCACCCAGGCACCCCGGCAATCTTCTATATTTTAATTGACTTTTTTGTCTACTTATTCTAATAGGAAGGGTTGCTGAAATTCCGAACTTTGATTATGAATATATCTATTTCTTCCATTAGGTTTGTCAAATGTGATTAATGTATTTTGGAGCTCTGCTAGAATTTGGTGCAGGTATATTTGGGATTTTATGTTTTCTTGATAAATTATTTATTTGTTATCAAATGCCCATTTTTGTTTCTAGTAATTTTCTTGTCTTAAAGTCAGCTTTGTCTGAAATTATGAGCTTTCTTATGCCTAATGTTTGCATGAGAGTATTTTTCATACTTTTAGTTTCAACCTGTGCGTGCCCTTATACTTAAAGTTTATTTCTTGTAAACAGCATATAGTGGGGTCTTGTTTTTCTGTTTAGTGTAGTAATGTCTGTCGTTTAATTGGAATGGTGATTCCATTTACATTTAATATTATTAGTATGGTTGGGATAAGTATCCTGTTTGTCTCATTTGTGCTTTATTTCTCTTTCTCCTTTCTTGCCTTCTTTTGGCAAATAACATTTTTTTACTCACTTTATCTGTTGTATTGACATTTTTAGCTATGTGTGTTTTATTTTTTAGTGGT
>NW_027397074.1:21102984-21157361 GCF_003265705.2 Callorhinus ursinus
TTCAATTTCCTTAGTGGTTATAGGTCTGTTCAGGTTTTCTATTTCTTCCTGGTTCAATTTTGGTAGTTGATACATCTCTAGGAATGCACCCATTTCTTCCAGGTTATCTAATTTGCTGGCATAGAGTTGCTCATAATATGTTCTTATAATTGTTTGTATTTCTTTGGTGTTGGTTGTGATCTCTCCTCTTTCATTCATGATTTTGTTGATTTGGGTCATTTCTCTTTTCTTTTTGATCAGTCTGGCCAGGGGTTTATCAATCTTGTTAATTCTTTCAAAGAACCAGCTCCTAGTTTCGTTGATCTGTTCTACTGTTCTTTTGGTTTCGAGTTCATTGATTTCTGCTCTGATCTTTATGATTTCTCTTCTCCTGCTGGGTTTAGGCTTTATTTGCTGTTCTTTCTCCAGCTCCTTTAGGTGTAGGGTTAGGTTGTGTATTTGAGACCTTTCTTGTTTCTTGAGAAAGGCTTGTATTGCTATATACTTTCCTCTCAGGACTGCCTTTGCTGTATCCCAAAGGTTTTGAACAGTTGTGTTTTCATTTTCATTGGTTTCCATGAATTTTTTTAATTCTTCTTTAATTTCTTGGTTGACCCATTCATTCTTTAGTAGGATGATCTTTAGCCTCCATGTATTTGAGTTCTTTCCGACTTTCCTCTTGTGGTTGAGTTCTAGTTTCAAAGCATTGTGGTCTGAAAATATGCAGGGAATGATCCCAATCTTTTGGTACCGGTTGAGACCTGATTTGTGACCTAGAATGTGATCAATTCTGGAGAATGTTCCATGGGCACTAGAGAAGAATGTGTATTCCGTTGCTTTGGGATGGAATGTTCTGAATATGTCTGTGAAGTCCATTTGGTCCAGTGTGTCATTTAAAGTCTTTATTTCCTTGTTGATCTTTTGCTTAGATGATCTGTCCATTTCAGTCAGGGGGGTGTTAAAGTCCCCCACTATTATTGTATTGTTGTCAATGTGTTTCTTTGCTTTTGTTATTAATTGCCTTATATAATTGGCTGCTCCCATGTTCGGGGCATAGATATTTACAATTGTTAGATCTTCTTGTTGGATAGACCCTTTAAGTAGGATATAGTGTCCTTCCTCATCTCTTATTACAGTCTTTGTTTTAAAATCTAGTTTGTCTGATATAAGGATTGCCACCCCAGCTTTCTTTTGGTGTCCATTAGCATGGTAAATGGTTTTCCACCCCCTCACTTTCAATCTGGGGGTGTCTTTGGGTCTAAAATGAGTCTCTTGCAGACAGCATATTGATGGGTCTTGTTTTTTAATCCAATCTGATAGCCTGTGTCTTTTGATTGGGGCATTGAGCCCATTTACATTCAGGGTAACTATTGAAAGGTATGAATTTAGTGCCATTGTATTACCTGTAAGGTGACTGTTAACTGTCTGTTGTCTGTGTTCGTTTCTGCTCTTTGCTGCTTTTAGGTTCTCTCTTTGCTTAGAGGACCCCTCTCAATATTTCTTGGAGGGCTGGTTTCGTGTTTGCAAATTCCTTTAGTTTTTGTTTGTTCTGGAAGCTTTTTATCTCTCCTTCTATTTTCAATGATAGCCTAGCTGGATATAGTATTCTTGGCTGCATGTTTTTCTCGTTTAGTGCTCTGAAGATATCTTGCCAGTCCTTTCTGGCCTGCCAGGTCTCTGTGGATAGGTCTGTTGCCAATCTAATGTTTCTACCATTGTAGGTTACATATCTCTTCTCCCGAGCTGCTTTCAGGATTTTCTCTTTGTCTCTGAGACTCGTAAGTTTTACTATTAGATGTCGGGGTGTTGACCTATTATTATTGATTTTGAGGGGTTCTCTGTGCCTCCTGGATTTTAATGCCTGTTTCCTTCCTCACATTAGGGAAGTTCTCTGCTATAATTTGCTCCAATATACCTTCTGCCCCTCTCTCTCTCTCTCTTCTTCTTCTGGGATCCCAATTATTCTAATGTTGTTTCGTCTTATCGTATCACTTATCTCTCGAATTCTGCCCTCGTGATCCTGTAATTGTTTCTCTCTCTTTTTCTCAGCCTCTTTATTTTCCATCATTTGGTCTTCTATATCGCTGATTCTCTCTTCTGCCTCATTTATCCTAGCAGTTAGTGCCCCCATTTTGGATTGCACCTCATCAATAGCCTTTTTGATTTCGATTTGGTTAGATTTTAGTTCTTTTATTTCTCCAGAAAGGGTTTCTCTAATAACTTCCACGCTTTTTTCAAGCCCAGCTAGTATCTTTAAAGTCATGATTCTGAACTCTAGGTCCGACATCGTACTAATGTCCGTACTGAGTAGGTCCCTGGCTGACGGTACTACCTCTTGTTCTTTTTGCTGAGGTGATTTCTTTTGTCTTGTCATTTTGTCCAGAGGAGAATAGATGAATGAGAGAACAAAATGCTAACAGGTTTACAACGTCCCCAGCAAATATACTGTATACAAATCAGAAAAGACCTGAAACCAGGGGAAAAGAAAGGGAAAGAAAGAAAAAAGAAAGGGAAAAAAAAAAGGAAAAAAAAAGGATAAAAACAAAAACAGAACAATACAAAAAAAGCAGAATGTGATCAAATATGATCAGGCTAGTGCATAGATCAGTGCCATACACTAGATTTTGGGCGTATTTTGGTCTGTTAGAAAAAAGTGCCTCCTAAAATTTTAAAGGAAGAAAGACATATATGTACAAAATAAGGGTTGATACAATGAAGGGATGGAAGATGATAACTGTAAAGATGAAAATTATAAAAGATTTTATAAAAGGACTTGGTAAGATAAGTTGTTTGAAAAAAGAAAAGATTTAAGAAAAAAAAAAAAGGAAAAAGGGAGAGAATGTGATCAGGCAGGAGACTAGAACAAAGCCATACACTAGTGATTTAGGGTATATTTTGATCTGTTAGAAGAAACTGTACCCCAAAATTTTAAAGAGAGAACAACTTATATATATATGCCAAAAATAAGGGTAACTACTATGAAGGGATAAAATATGACTCTAAAAATGAAAAATAAAAAATGTTTTTTTTTTTTTTTTAAAAAGGGATTGATAAGATGTTGGTTGAAAAAGGGAAAAAGAAAAAAAAAAAAAACAGTGTAAACAAAAATTCTCTTTGATGAAATAATGGATCATGGTAAAAAGAAAAAAAAAAAAAGCCATGAATCTATGTGCAGTATTCCCCTAGCGCTGGAGTTCTCCCATTCTCCTTGATCGATCAACTTGGTCTTGGCTTGCTGGCTGTTTGTGCTGATCTTCTGGGGGAGGGGCCTGTTGCTGTGGTTTCCAAATGTCTTTGCCGGAGGCGGAATTGCCCCGCCCTTGTCGGTCCGGGCTAAGGAAGCTGCTCCGGTTTGTTCTCAGGAGCTTTTGTTCCCTGCAAGCTCTCGGTACAGCTTTGGAGGGCCAGGGCAGAAATGGTGGCCTCCCAATCTCCACCCGGAGGAGCCGAGAACTCGGGGCCCCGCTCCTCAGTGTGTCCCCAGAGAAAAGCAGTCACTCCCGTGTCCCCGGTCTCCGGCCGCACTCCGTGCTCACCCGGCCTGTGATCGAGCGTTGCTATCTCTGGCACCCGACCCCGCACGGAGTCTCCAAACCCAGCAGATCCCTGCAGTGCGTTCCCGCACCGTTCCTCCCCGGGAAGGAAGGGGAGTCTCCCCGGATCTGCTGCTTGTTGGGTCCCTGCTGGGGGAGCCGTGCCCCGACTGGGCCGCAGATCACAGTTTATGGCAACCCCGAGCTGAGAGCCTGCGACTCTGCTCCGTCTCTGCAGCCGGCTTCCCCGCTCCGATACCTGGGAGCTCTGGCGCACTCAGGCACCCCCGGTCTCTCCGTGACCCCAAGGGTCCTGAGACCACACTCTCCCGGGAGGATTCCACCCCCCGCTTAGCCACTGCAGCGACGTCCCTCCGCCAAGCCAACTTCTAAAAGTTCCGATTTTGTGCTCCGCGGCTCTAAGCACTTGCCAGAAGCGGCCGGCGGAGGCCCCTCCCCCGCCGTCCATCCTCCCGAATATCGCCTCGGATTCACTTCTCCGCACGCCCTACCTTCCAGTAAGTGGTCGCTTCTCTGTTCAGAGAGTTGTTGCTACTCTCCTGTTCGATCTCCTGTTGAGTTCGTAGGTGTTCAGAATGGTTTGATCCCTATTCAGCTGAATTCCAGAGACCAGATGAAACCCAGGTCTCCTACTCCTCCGCCGTCTTGCTCCGCCCCTCTTTTCTGGATTATTATAATTTACTTCTACATATATAACTTCCAAAAATCTTTGTCACAATTTTTGAATAAACATCGAGTCTTTTAAAAATGTATAAATAGGGACACCTGGGTGGTTCAGTTAGTTAAGCATCCAACTCTTGATCTCAGCTCAGGTCTTAATCTCAGGGTTTTGAGTTCAAGCCCCATACTGGGCTTCATGCTGGGTGTGGAGCCTACTTAAAAAAAATGTGTAAATATAAAATAAATATAAGAAAGGTAATTTAAAAAGTGCTTTATGTTTACTTAAGCTATTCTTTTGGATACCTTTCATCCCTTCCTGAAGATCTTGCATTTCCTCTGGTATTCTTTTCAGCCTAAATCCCTTTTTAAATTTTTTCTAATATACTTTTTTTCTGTAGACTATGGATTTCCTGGAGACAAATTCTCTTAGTTCTTAGATAACTTGATAACATCCTTATACTGGTTTCATAGTTAAAGCATATTTTAATAGAAGATAGAATTCTAGATTTGGCAATTTTATCTTTTTTTTTCTTTTAGTACTTTAAAGACATCATTCCATTGTTATCTGACCTTTATCATTTCTGGTAAAATGGTAGCCATCATTTATATTCTTTTCTTTTCTTTTATAATTGCAACTTTTATTCTCTGGCTACTTTCAAGAATTGTTCTTTATCTTTGATTTTTAGGAATTTGATCATGCTGTTTTTCTTTGTATTTATCCTGTTTGCCTCACTGAGAATTTTGGATGAATGGGTTGATGTCTGTCACCAGTTTTGGGGAGTTTTCACCATTATCTCGACTGTATTCTGCCTCGTCCTTTCAATTATTTTGGGATCACAATCATACATAATTGTTTTGTTATGTTCCCTTTAAAAAAAATCTTTGAGTTTTAGTTGGGATCCTTTTTATGTAATCTTTGTTCAAGTTTTCTGATCTTTTCTGCTGTTAAGTCCGTCGAATGTTTCATTTTAGATGTGGTAATTTTCACCGTATTTCCATTTAGCTCTGATTATACCTTTCATCTCTTTGATTAATTTATCCACCTCTTTACACATCCTGTCCACATTTTTTACTGGATTCCATAGCACTTTAATCAAAATTAGTTTTAGAATCCCTATCAATTAATTCCATCATCTTGGAAATTCTGTGTCTGTATTTATTAACTATTTCTTCTCTTGAACATGGGTCTCATTTTCAAAATTTCTTTTCATGTGCCCTATACTTTTCTTATTCTATACTGATAATTTTGTGTAAAATATAAGTAGAGACTGAAGTAAGTAATATTTACCTCTAGAACAGGCACATCATTTCTTTCGGGCTTCTAGAGAGGTGGCTAAATCATTCCAATCTGTAGATGAGCTTTGTTGTAGCTTTGATTTATTTCACCATTGACTTTAAACATCTGAGGCTAAGATCAGGACATTCCTTTTAGTGAGATCTGGGATACTAGCACTGGTGACATTCTGGAAATCTGCCTGTTTTACAATTGAGCTACCAGTTTTTGTAAATGTGGGAAATTTTTCTGCTTTACATCCCAGCTGCTAGGGTTTAGAGCAGCTGTGGAGTTTTTGTTTTGTTTTAGCTTTATACTATCACCCCATTTGCTCCCTGGGCCTTGGTAGATCTTATTGAGCCCTGAGGTTTCACCATGACATGCAGAGAGCAGCTGCTCTCCACACTGGGAAGACCTAGATTGCCCTGGACATATTTCTCTCATTTCTACTGGTGTGTCCCCAGTCTTTGATATTTGAAAGTGTGAGGTGCCACTGATAATTTTTTCCTAATCATTCTTTTCCTGACGTCCCACCTGTGAAGGTTGTTGCCTTGAACATGTAGGAAGCACCTTACACCTTAGAGAGGATTTCCCTGAGCTCCCCTTCCCTGTTCCCAGGATTTGGTATTGTATTGGTGAAGATCTGAGGAAAATAATTGGCAGGTTCAATCTGTAGCTGAGATTCCTTAGGATGTTAGTATGTCACATTAGCCTTTTAAAAATTTGGCTTTTTCTCCTTGCCTTTTACATGGCATATTCTTCTTCCTCTCACTCTAATTATAAGAATATGAATGGCCTGTTGCTTCCTATAGCTTATAACTCATTTGTATTTCATTGTGTCTTCAGCCTAGAATGATTTTGAAACTTGTTCAAATTGCTTTGTTTTGGGTTTTTGGATAAGCATGATGGCTTGTGACTTTGAAAAATCTGAATAAGAAGAAAAACCTAGGAAGCTCTATATTTAAAAGTAAATACATCAAATCTCACAGTAAAGATAATGAGAATTAGTGAATTTCAGGATGTAAGGACTCAAAAATATTTGTACATATTAAAGAGACTTATGTGTACAAGGAAATCTAGAATTATTTTCTGACCTTTATGCAAATGATCCCAAAAGATCATGCTGCTGGATAGAATTGATCAGAAAGGAAGTCTACTATATAGGATGAGAGGAGTTATAATAGGCTTACTTAGTGGAGATAGAATATAATAAGTTATTGAAATCAAAGAGGCATTAGGAAAAATAAAGACAAGTTGGAGAAAGAGAATGCTATATTTTTAAACAATTTTAAGAATGGAATAAGTCAGAAGGTGGCATTTTCATCAATATTAGTATTGATTTTTCTCTAGGCAAAATGGTGGGCCAAGTGATTCATATTAAATCTCTGCTTGAAAATTACTCAAAATTTTTGATAAAATATAAATATATGTTTTCAAATGCGTCGAGAGGTAGTATTTAAAAGAAAAATAACCTTTGGGGCGCCTGGGTGGCTCAGTCGGTTAAGCAGCTGCCTTCGGCTCAGATCATGATTTCAGGGTCCTGAGTGGGGAGCCTGCTTCTCCCACTCCCTCTGACCCTCCTCCCTGCTTGTGTTCTCTCTGTCTCAAATTAATAGATAAAATCTTGAAAAAAAAAGGAAAAGAAAAATAACCTTTAATGCATATAGTATTAAAAAAAGAATAGCTAAATATTAACTAAAATCTTCCTCATGATGTTAGAATAACTAAAAATTAATAAAGGTAAGGAAATTAACACACATTAATAAAATAGAAAATAAACCTGCAATTCAAAAGACCAGCAAGAACAGAAGTTGATTCTTGCGATTAAAAAAAAAGAAAAAACTAAGATAACTGATGATATTCCAGTGACACTGATAGAAAAAAGGCACAAATATCAGGAATAAAAAAGGTGACATCATTATAAATGATACCGACTTCAAAGAATTGTGACAGTGTTCTATGGAAATCTTTATGCTAATAAATTTAAAATTTTAGACAGGGTAGATAAATTCCTAGAAAAATATAAGCTACCATAACCAACTAAGAGGAAATAAAGAATTTGAATTGAATTAAAGAATTGGACTTGAAATAAAAACTTGTTTTACAAAGGGAATCCAAGATTCAGTGATTTCTCGGGTGAGTATTGCCAAATTCACAGGGAGGAAAGTATTCCAATTTACATAAAATCTTCCAGATAACGTGAAAAAACTTCTCAAGTTATTTGTTGCATCTGGTATAGTATTGATGCCACCACTACCTGAAAAGGATAGAATGGTGATGGAAAATTGTAGACCAATTTCAGTCATGAATAAGAGATGCAAAATCCTACATAAAATATTAACAAAAATACTCCAGAAACATAAAAAATAAAAAATTACAGCCTTGTTGAATTTATCTAAGGAATCGAAGTTTGGTGTAATATTAGAAAGTCCATGTAATTCACCACATTAAAAGTTTAAAGGATAATAATTATAGTTTCATTTCAATATTTGCAAAAAAATCCAATATTAATATAAGATAGAAATCTTACATAACAGAAAAAGAGCAGTTCCTTTAATCTGGTAGAGGTTTTAATGTAAATAAAAATATCAGTAGCAACAACATTATACTTAATAGCACAAAGCTTTGTTTTGAGATTGTCAGCAAGACAAGGAAGCTTGCTTTTATTACTTCTCTTAAGCATTTTTTAGAGGTTCTAATAAGATAAAAAATAAACATAAGGAATGCAAAAGAAGAAATAATATTGTCACTATTCACTTGATTGATATATCAGTGATATAATGATATCAATGATGATTATACATATAGGCATTTCAAATATATTGATAGATAAATTATTAGAATTAGTAGGTGAGTTGTTCAAAATTGTTGGATATAAATTTAGTACTTAAAAATTTATTTATCAGAGTGATGTCAGCAGAAATGGCAGAGTAAGGACATCCAGAAATCCTCTTATCTATAAAAACAATAGAACACTGGCAAAAATTTTCATGATCCACTTTACCAGAACTCTGGAAATTAACTGAAGGGTTGCAACAACCTGGAGGGGCATGTATTCAAGAAAAACAGTTGAATCTCATAAGAACAATGAATTTTGTGACATTTTAACTTGCCCTATCCCCAGTGTAGGTGGACTTCTCTTACTATATATAAAAGTTATTATTTTTAAGAAATAGAACAATGGGCAAAACAAATAGCTCAGAAAAAAAAAATCACATGTAAATGGACACTTGATCTATGGGAGAGGTGGCATAACAAATTCGTGGAGAAATGCATATTTTTCAACAAAAGGTGTTGGTGCAATTGAAATCCATATGGAAAAATAAAATCTGATCATCACCTCCTTGTATCATATCCCCCCAAATTCCCATGTGAATGAATTTAAGATCTTCTTTGTTAAAGGCAAAGTTGCTATTTTAAGGAAATCAATATAGAAGAATGTTTTTGTGATTTTTGAAATAGTGAACAACTTCTTTAAAAAAGTAGAAAAAGCTTGGGGTGCCAGGGTGGCTCAGTCAACGGCTGCCTTTGGCTCAGGTCATGATCTCAGGGTCCTGGGATTGATCTGGCATTGGGCTCGCTGCTCAGTGGGGACTCTGCTTCTGCCTCTGTCTCTTCCCTCCCTATCCCCTGTTCATGCTCTTCTCTCTCTCTCTCTCTCTCAAATGAATAAGTAAAATCTTAAAAAAAAAAAAAAAGGGTGGGAAATCGAAGGGGGAGACAAACTATGAGAGACTATGGACTCTGAGAAACAAACTGAGGGTTCTAGAGGGGAGGGGGGTAGGGGGATGGGTTAGCCTGGTGATGGGTATTAAGGAGGGCACGTATTGCATGGAGCACTGGGTGTTATATGCAAACAGTGAATCATGGAACACTACATCAAAAACTAATGATGAAATGTATGGTGATTAACATAACACTAAAAAAAGAGTAGAAAAAGCATTCACCATAAGTGATAAATTCAATTACATAGAAATGTAATCTTTTAGTCTCCAAAGTATCAGAAGAAGGTGAAGAAAAGCCACTTTGGGAGATGCAAGAAAAGATATGCACAAAACATATAATGGACAATTGACTTGTTTGGGAATATACACATAACACTCCCACATATTTTTTAAAAATGAAATCCATTTGGCCCCCCAAAAAACTATTAAAATGTGTTTAATCTTTTTAATAATCAAGGATAAATAAATAACACTATACTAGCATAACACTACTAATCATAAAGATTTTCAAAAAATTTAAGTCAGAAACTACCAATTGTGTTAGTTTGAATTATTGGTTCCAACACTTTATTGCCCCATAATACAGTTGTACATGTGCCTTCTTCCCATGGCTTCTTGGTGTATAAAATGTCCTTGTGCCTTCACTCTGGGCTTGTTGTTCAGGATTTGCTTTGACTAATGGAATGTATGTATACAGGACATAAATAGTGGTTTAAATTGTGTTTATACTGTGGAGCTTGCTCCTTAAGCTCTTGTAGTTCCCTATAAAATTAATTTACATGTACATGTAGCATATCAAATTCACAATAATCTGTATTTTGAATGAATTTGCTTTGTCAATGAACAATCTGTGAATTTTGAGGTGTTTAATAAACAGTATTTTTTTAAAGATTTTATTTGAGAGAGAGAGCGGGAGTGCGAGCTCGAGTTGGGGAAGGGGCAGTGGGAGAAGCAGACTTCCCGCTGAGCAGGGAGCCCCCCCTCGGGGCTTAGTCCCAGCAGAGTATAGGATCATGACCTGAGCTGAAGGTAGAAGCTTAACTGACTGAGCCACCCAGGTGCCCCCATAAACACATTATGTAAACACACACACACCACACACTTTTATTTTAGTGTTGGGTCATGATCACTCAGTGGCTATTTTCATGGAAAAATGAAATCCATTATGTTCATTCTGCCTTTCATCAACAGCCTTTTCTACCTCTTGCCTTTCAAAATACAACCAAATTGGCCCAGAGGCATTTGTTCTGTAGTCTAGAGAATTACTTTCATTCTGAAACTTTGGAAAAGGTGTAATGGCTTCTGCAACTGTCTCTGGGGTACAAAATCAGTCCAGTGTCTTTTGTGTGCAAAATGCTGTACTCAGAGCTATTTTATTCTCTGCTTTTGTTTCCAATTGCCCTTATTGTAGGTTTGGACAATTTTGGTAAGGTAAAATTCATTCAACCAATATTTATTAAACACTTGCTGTGTTTTTTGAATTGAGGATAGAGTGAATGACTAAGTCCCTGCTCTCCTGCAGCTTACATCCTATTGGGAAATATAAAATCTAAAGCTGTAATAACAAATTCTTTAGCTTGCAGGTTTCACTAAAACCTAAAATCATGTAGCTCCCCTTCTAAAGTTCTTGGCCTACTAATGCTTCGTGCATTAGTCTGCTTGGGCTGGCATAATGAAATACCACAGGCTGGGTGGCTTAAACAACAGAAATTTGTTTTCTCACAATTCTGGAGACTAGAAGTCCAAGATCAATGTGCCAGCAGGGGTGGTGTCTGGTGTGTGCTTTCCCCTTAAGTTGTGTGTGCACAAGTTAAGAGAGAGAAAGAGTGAGCGCAAGCACGAGTGAGTTGGTGTGTGCACAAGTTAAAAGAAAGAGTGAGCGCAAGCACGAGTGAGCTTTGATGTCTCTTCTAATAAGAGATAAGACCCAATAGGTTCAGTATCCTACCCTGTGACCTCACTTAACTTAATTACTTTCTTACCCCAATACAGCCACCCTAGGGATTATGGCTTTAACATATGAATTTTGGGGGAAACATATATTCAGTCCAGTCCATAACGCTTGCTGATCTCCTACTTCCTCTCTCCTGTCCCAGAGATTTCATTCCTGGAACCCTCACTACTAACCTCAATACTACCTCTATACTCAGGACTACCTATAATAATTTTACCTTTGGCTTGTTCTATCCTCAAAGCCTATTATCATCAACTAACACTGATTATCTACTTATTAAATCCCTTTATTTGGGTACTGTGAAGCTTGACCTTATCAGACTGACTGTTAATGAATGCCCCAAATCAAACCTGTGACTTAATTCCTTCTTACTTCTCTATCTGCTCTTGCTGAGGCTTCTAATCATTTCTACCACCAGTTTTATACCTACAGCCTGATTCTGTTTAGTCCTAACTATATGACAAGTGGCCTGTCATTTCCAGGAATGCTTTGTACCACAGTTATTCCCCTACCAGGCTTTGTGGGGCCACCCATGACCTCAGTGGAGCTTGCTCCAATCTCATGCCCTATATTGCAGTACATTTGTTAGTGCTAAGGCCAGTGATTGTCTCAGGAATTTTACCAAACTCAGGAAATCAAATAGATGAATTACTTGCTGCTTATATCTCAGTTGTTTCTAAGAAACACACAATTGGACAGGTTATTCATTTCAAAAAGAAAAAGGTGGGGTTTAAACCCATTTGGACAAAGAAAGTAAATCATGATGAAAGTGCCCTTATAAAACTGTGGATAATTGTGCCCTAAGGTGGGTCCTCTATTGACAGAGATTAATATTTTTAGAACTGAGTTCTTCAGAACTGGACAGTTGTGTCATAACTATCTATGGCTTATGTTCCCATCACAAGATAAACAAGACCCCATGGGATCTTCTCTGCTTGAATGGAATAAATTATTCAATTGATGGGAGATTTTGAATGCTTCATTAAACAAACTAACAGAGACTCATTTTCCTATCCAGAATAAGCCTTTATAAAGAAGTTTTCATAGATAAAGAGTCTTGCAAGCGTGGATACTACCAGAAAAATTTTATGTTTTTTGAAAGATGGCTCAATATTTCAGTCATGGTATCAGTCATTTCCATAGGATTCTATGTGATTAGGGACATCCTGTATTTCAGTGAAAATACCCCAGAAGGCACAGAGAAAAATCGTAAAAGTAGGTTCTTTCTGTGGATTCATAAAATTATTAGCTTATTGCCAGGTCAGTGCAGAGATACTATAGGGACTTGTCACTCTTTCTCAGCTAGGGTAATGGAACATGTGTCTTTCAGAAGCATATCATTCCATCCTTATATTATTCTAATTGCTCTGTGATCCAAGTGCATTTCTCTCTTAATCCCTAACTTCATGATAGTGTGATAACCAGGAAAATGCTGAAGTGATCATTCATGCAATTATAATTAGTATTGATCATTTACACTTTTTTTTCAAAAATATGTATGGTTGGCAAAGATAAATTCTTATTTACAAGCTAAATAGTGTAAACCCAGCTCCCATAAGATCTGTAAAGTAAAATTCTGGTAGAAAAGAATTCATATATTATATAAAATCTCCAAGAAAAGTTCTAAAAGTTTAGACTTTAAAATAAATTCTCTTTACTTATTTCTTTGTGCTTCCATTGCAGGCTATATATCCCCCTATCGTTTCAGCTGCAGTAATTTATTACATTGATTAATGTTCCCATTTCTCTGACTTGAATATGCTCAACTAAAGACAAGCCTTTTCCTTCTTTGTATAAGTAAGTACCTAGTATAGAGCCTGGTACTTATTTAAGTTCATGCAGCATAGTGAGTAAGTGACTGACTTACACACAAATGTACTTTTTCCTTTAAAAAGAATGGTTATATAGGTTTTTCTATATTACCATGAGTTTAGCAAAAAAGAAAACTGAAACAAAATATTTGTAAACCTATCTTTAATAGATTTGTGTAAAAAGAAACAAAACAAAACTGATTTTCCTCTCTTTGATACTGTGTAAAATTTTACCTCATGGACTGAATGGGGCAGAGATTTTCACACAAGATGGTTAATGCTAACTTTGACCTGACTTGAAGCTCCAGGTATCTGAATTTCCATATTTTGAGATTAAGAATATGTTTGTTAAGAACATATCTTCATTTTCTTTGTTAGCTTCTACTTGTACCATCAAATCAATCAAAAGTTTCATATTCTAGTTATAAGAATTTTAGGAAACCAAAGTTCTTGTTTTAGTTCTTCTAAAATATCTCCCAAGAAAATGACATTTTAGCTCTCTGTACCTTTCTGTAAAATATAAATAATAATGATAGTCTTGCCTCTTCAAAAAGGATGATTATGATTATAAACAAAATGACAATATGTGGAAGTATTTTGAAAAGTATAAAGTGCCCAACAGTTGGGGAAGTGTTGGTGCCCCAATAGATATGAGAAGACAGTGATGAAAGTGCTGGGGTTGATAATACTTTTCATCCTTGGCTCAGTTTTCAAGGCTCTTAAAAATGTGTCAGTTACATGGATGTTGGATACTGTGTCCTTTCAGGTTTGGGAGCACAGTACTGTGACTTCTATCTTCCCTAGCTGATATTTGTATTTTCTGAACTCTTTCCACTTTGGCCCCAGCCAGTTCTTTCAAACTCAGCCACTTCATACCATTGGCAACGGTACCACCGCTATTCCTAATGGTTCCTTCCTGTAGATGGAACTCCATCAGTATAACCTAGGTCTCTCTCCTCTGCTTTACTTACTCTGCCCTGAGGGATTGGAAAAATTTATCTGAGTGGCAAATTTGGGTAGGATAACTAGACAGGCTTGGCTCAGCTCCATCTGTCTGAGACTGAACCTACTTATAACAAGACAAGTTCTTCTACTTCTCTACACTGTTTGAGTGCTACTTGGGCAAATCTTCACAATGCAGGGAGGCCCTCAGTGGCCTAGCATTGCTCACAACTGGGTACCTGTCTGCTAATTCAAGTATTCAATATTGGCAATCCTACTTCATTATCCTGTCTAGTGGTCCTCCTAGGAACTTAGCCACTGGTTAACGCAAATGATAATTTGCCCTCCAGAATTAGTTTATTTCTCAACTTTTTCAAAACCTGGATAGTGAAGAGATGCGATATTTACTGCTTTATCCCTTCTCTTTACCCCCAGAGTTCTGCACACATATGATGGCAGTGTCTATCACATACAATAACCTTCTAGTTCTAGAATTTGTTCACGTTCCCTTTTCTTTTTCCATTTTAATCTAGCATTCCTTGAGCCTATATTCCTGGTTCTCTATTCCATTTTTGTCTATATCTTGGCACCTGGTAAGCATTTCAAGCCCCCTTTCCCATTAGAACCCATTTGGAAGCCCAACTCCATGCATTTTAACTTTGGGGAAGAAAACATCCAACCCAGGAATGGCCTTAAGGGATCTCAGATGGTCAGCGACTTGCCCTAATCAAACCGTCTTCCTATTATGGGAGGTTGGCACATTCTGTAGCAAATGAAGGCTATTAGCCTATGTTTTTTGCAGCCTTTTCTCTTTTAGCCCAGAGAATTCCCCAACCATGTTGGGAGCTACTTGTGTGTGAGAGGAAATGTTCTGTTTTTCCCCAATCCTGCAATTGACTGCTCATACTTCCCTGTGCATGAAGTTGAAATTGCCTGTGACAAGTTTGTGACTACCAAAACTTTCTGTTTGGATTCTGAGTTGAATGCAGTGCAAGAGATTATTCAGTGGTGCTCTTCCTTTTTAATTTATTATTTTTTTCATTTGTTGGTATTTAGCTTAAATGTCTTGTTTCATGGTCCTGACAGTGCTGTGATATGATATTACTTTGCAACCAGCATGGTGCCACTATTTGAAAGGTCACTGAGATACTCAGCTTGTGTTTATATTCCATTTCCTACTTGAAACTCTTATGTTTCAAGTCCTGATTGACTTCACCAAGTTTCTAAGGCTTTGGAAGACCTCTTTACTGAGAGAGCCGAAATTTCAAAAAGAACTAAGAACTGTCTTAGAGATTTGAAATGTACAAGGTAGAAGCAAACTTAGAGGTTCTTTAAATTCTCTCTTTAAATTGACAGAAATTAAGTGATTGGCCCAATAAAATTTATATTAAATATAAATGTGAGGATTGTAACAAAGTTGACATTATGCCCGATTTTAGGCTCCTCCCCACTTCACATCCCTCTCTTCTCATTATCAGGAAAATGTCCCTCACTTTTTTCTACATAATTGACCATTGGAAAATTTCATCTTGTTTTGCGTACTTAGATACTCTCCACATAGAACAAAGACAGTTATTTAATTTTTAAAATTTTTGCTTTATTGAATTGATAGATATCTAAGACTAGTGGTTTTGTTGGCTAAAGTCTGAACCTTGAGGGATATGCAGGATCTGTGATACTGGTAGCTTTTTTTTTTTTTTAAAGATTTTATTTATTTATTTGACAGAAAGAGACAACAGTGAGAGAGGGAACACAAGCAGGGGGAGTGGGAGAGGGAGGAGCAGGCTTCCTGCTGAGCAGGGAGCCCGATGTGGGGCTCAATCCCAGGATTCTGGGAACATGACCTGAGCCAAAGGCAGATGCTTAACAACTGAGCCACCCAAGCACCCCATGTGATACTGGTAGCTTTGATCTAAGATTATGAACCTGTAACCCACAAAACCACTGTGGCCTCAGTAGTGATTGGCCCATGCTTTTGAAGTATCATATACTTTCATAAAGAGGTGAGGAAGTTCACTCTGCCCACCTTGAGTCCATGGCAAGGGTACAGCTGTCCAATTCTGTTGCAGAGAGATGAAGAATTGGGATCATTAAGACCCATCCTTATTGGAACAGTAAGGCCCATCTCTGTAATAAGGTTAGTGTATCCATCCAATGAGAGCAACCCACTTACAGAATTACATTCAAAATGTCTTTTTCAGGGGTCAGGCCTGGTATAAATTACTATATTGGACTGAAAGTTAGCAGGGGAGATATAACAAAATCTTCAAGGGTTATTGAGAAAAGTTTAATAAACCAGTTTCTTACAAATATTTTGCCAGGTTTAAACAAAACCAATAAAGAATGGCAAAAGACTGAAAAGCTAGCAAAAGCAGAAAGCTGCCATCACCTGTCAGCTTGAAAGGACAAAGGGAGTCCATGTTTATTGGAAACCTCTGAGATTTCCAGCTGTAGGAGAGACCCATCTGAAAGAAACTGAAGTCTTGGTCAAGGAACACAGCCTTAGGCAACCCAAGGCAGAGCAGAGAAGAGAGTAAATACCTTGACTTCTCTCCTCCTACCCTCAGACTTTCAGACAGTACCTCACATTGGTTGAACAAATCAGAAAGTAGAAAATAAGGAAGTCCAGTTCATAGGAGTCAGTCCTGATGCACATAGTGGGGTGGAGAAGGCAGAAAGTCTGTGTAGAGAGGCAACCAGATACGGTCCAGTCATGGACATTATGGAATGGACATTATCAATATTTGTTGAGTAAATGCATTGTTTCTTTACTGAAAAAAATATCTGAGGCACCTGGGTGGCTCCACGGGTTAAGCGTCTGCCAGTGGTTCACATCATGATCCCAGGGTCCTGGGATCGAGCCCCACATTGGCTTCCCTGCTCAGCGTGGAGCCTGCTCCCCCTTCCTGCTTATTCTCTCTCTCTCTCTCTCTCTCTCAGATAAATAAATAAATAAATAAATAAATAAATAAATAAATAATATCTTTAAAAAAAATAAAATGAGACGCATGGAGAGGTTAAGTCAGCGGGGAGTCTGCTTCTCCCTCTCCCTCTGCCCCTCCCCCTGCTTGTGAAGATGTGTGTGCACTCTCTCCCCCCCTCATAAATTAATAAAATCTTAAAAAAAGATCTCCAAATTTGACCACCCTACTTGGTTCAGAGAAATTTTTACTGGCTTGCAATTATTTTCCAATATTAATGCAGGTATTCATACTCGTTTTTAATCACCGTAAGAATTTTCTCTCTTCCATAACAACTCAACTCCAAAATTCAGCTCTTAAATTTTCCAGTTAGGAGAGCCAATAAATTCTCTCTCTCTTTTTTTTTTTTTAAATAAGAGCTTGAGTTTCTATCACTCGTAGCCAAGAGTCCTGATATGACCCTACTTGCTTTCTTCAGTCCACTTGTTTTCAGTTCCTTAAACATATGCCTGTGAATGTTTCAGAAATTAACTGCAGAATAATAAGTGGCTAAAACTGAAAGTGCCCTTCTCCAGGTACTTCATGAAAAATAAGCAAGGTGACATGCTTGCTTGCCGTTTCCTTAACAGAAGGCCCAAAGATTATCCTAATACAGTGATGGCTTTATTGAACTGTTTAAAAACCAGCAATATTCAAAACCCTGTCCATTGTATCTGGAATCGTGGAAAAAATGTCTGAGTTTTGCAGGAGTAAAGAAGGATGGTACATGTAGTTGCAAAGATTCTTGACTTTAATAAATTTTATTGTAACCAAATCATAATTAGGCTCTGAAGACATGCTAGGTGGTGGGCACATTCCAATATCTCTCAGGATTCATTTCACTCATTTATTTAAGAAGGACTCCAAAATAATGATTTTGATAATGCTACTACTAAAAATAATAATCAGAGTTACTATTTTTGAGGACTTGATCCTGTCCAGTTACTGTAATAAGGCATTTAAATACATTTCATTTCATCTACATAGCAATTCTATAAGGCAGATATTAATCCCACATTGTATCTGAAAAACCAGATCTCAGAAAGTAAGTAACTTGTGGGGAGCCTGGGTGGCTCAGTCGGTTAAGCGTCTGCCTTTGGCTCAGGTCATAATCCCAGGGTCCTGGGATTGAGCCCCGCATCGGGCTCCCTGCTCAGCGGGGAGTCTGCTTCTCCCTCTCCCACTCCCCCTGCTTGTGTTCCCTCTCTGACTGTGTCTCTCTCTCTCAAATAAATAAAAAATCTTTTTTTTTTTAAAAGTAACTTGCTGCATTATCTCTCTTCTCTCATCATAAGTTTTTTCCATTATTACATTCACTGCACTTATATCTTAGCACATATCAGTGTTTATATTAACAATGTAAACATGTTTGCTTAAGGCAGAAATTAAGAGATAAGAGGGAGAAGGAAGTCTTAGTTGTGTGTTTAAACATCAAAGCTAATCAATTACGTAATCTATGTTAAAATTAGGATTAAGCAAGAAAGTAGGAAGAATAGTGAAAGAAAAATATATACAATGATCTTTTCTCCATCTGAACATGAAATTAAGGGTGAAGGAATCAACTGACCAAAACAATTTGTAAGAGTTGGGGGTGACAATAGAGTTGATAATAGCTAATAATAAAGAGACTTCATAGTCTCATGACATTTTGATGTTATGATGACAGATTTTTAGGGTATAGATAGCCATAATGAAATTGTCATAAGGAAGAAAATAGTAATTGTGGCTTCACATCTGAGGCTAAGACGATTTTATTGTTTCTCATCTAAAATTGATGACCTAAAAAAGGGTAAAGCTTCGTATCAACTCAGATGAGGACTTGATGAGTCAAATACAAAGCAAAACGTGAACCATACAGTATTCTCTTGCATATTTATTTTTAAAATACCATGAGGCTAGGGCACCTGGTTGGCTCAGTTGTTAAGCGTCTGCCTTTCGGCTCAGGTCATGGTCCCAGGGTCCTGGGATCGAGCCCCACATCGGGCTCCCTGCTCCACGGGAAGCCTGCTTCTCCCTCTCCCACTCCCCCTGCTTGTGTTCCTGCTCTCGCTGTCTCTCTCTCTCTCTGTCAAATAAATACATAAAATCTTTAAAAAAATAAATAAATAAAATAAAATACCATGAGGCCCCATACAAATCACTCACTGATGTATATATGAAAATAAAATAGAAGAAATACTAAATGAAGAAAATATAATTTAGTCTAAATATAAATGCAGGCATTTTATGTTTAGGTAGGGCTTTTGCCTCCAGGTGTTTAAAACCTACTAGGAATAGTATCTCACCAGACATTGTGATATTGGGAAGCAAGACTGCTTTGCATGTTGGTTCTGAATAACTTGTCTAATAGTGTCAGGTAAACTGAGGCTGGCATCCAAGCTCCTGTTTTTGCTCTAGTTCCCAGTATTGCCTCCCTAAAGGCTGGAACTGAAATACAAGAAATAAAATGACAAAAATTAAGATATTCATAGCAACAGTCAATTTTGATTAAAGTTCAAAAAAATCTCTAAAACTATCAAGTTTATTATAAGTAAACTTTGAATATTGTTGGATCTCCTAACTGAAAATGCTAAGTATTGCAGTATAAGCAACAGACTTTTCCAAAGGAATCATCAGTGTTGCTTGTAATTTTTAACTCTAAATATTGGATACCTTTGTCTGCATTTTATTATCCTTATCTTTGACAACTGTACTGCTCATAAAAGTCACTAAGATTCCTCTATAATGGGTGGTGTGGAATAAACATTTTCGTTTCCAACAGTGCATAGCTCCTTTATTGATGGTTCTGATCAATAGACAAGGAATGATATTGAAATGAGAATAAGGTGAATGCTTAAGACCTGAGCCATTTTGTATAACTGGATCTCTCCATTGAAAGACTATGTAGATGCTGGAGGGAGGGGGTATAAATAGCTTTAGCACTGCTGGTTTTAACAAATGCCTCGTGAACAAATGCTCAGTGAAAAACCAAGAGACATTTTGTCTCCATCTGAGAACACAAACACACACACACACTCTTTTTTGACTCTGAGATGATTTTAATTTAGAAAAAAATTTTCCTGAGGACTAACTAAATGTAAAATTAGAGGCAAAGTCAATCTCACTAGAAATGAAACACTGGAAACTATGTATGTTTCTTAATGGTTCTCCATTCTGACTTAATAGCGACCATCTTTACTTTTTAAGACCATGAATTAAGGGAGAAACATCTACAGTTTTGTGAAAGTATGAGTGTTTTCCCAAGTGAAATTTTAGGTGAATTAAACATCAATGAACTAGAATCACCCCAATTGCATTTTTTTGAAACTTTCATGTACATTTTAAATAAAAATAAGGAAAAATTGTGAAAGTTTATTATTAATTGTGAAATATTACTAAGAATTACCACTTTTAGTTAGATTACATATATTTGATATATAACCAAGGTCTAGGAATGGACTGAGGACTGGGGAAGTGTATGGTGGTAGTATAGAATGTGCCACCCAAAAACAAGCTCTGAATGCATTTTATGAATTCCTTGGGCTTACAGTATCTACACTAGGCTTGAATAATGGTCCCCCAAATATGTCCACAGCTTCATCCCTGGAACCTGTGAATATTGCCTTATATAACAAAGGGAATTTTGCAGATGCAATTAAGAATTTTGAGATTATCAAAGGGGTGCCTGGGTGGCTCAGTCGGTTAAGCGTTTGCCTTCAGCTCAGGTCATGATCCCAGAGTTCGGGGATCAAGCCCCACATTGGGCTCCCTGCTCAGTTGGGGAGTCTGCTTCTCCCTCCGTCCCTCATCTTGCTCGTACTCTCTCTCTGTCACTCTCTGTCTCTCTCTCAAATAAATAAAATTATAAAACAAAAAGAATTTTGAGGTTGTCATGGATTTTCCAGGTGGACCCATGTAGTCACAGGGTCCTCATTAGGAGGGTGTAGGAGCAACAGAGTCAGACAGAAGGCCATGTAACATCAGAAGGGGTTGGACTGATGAATTTTGAAGATCGAGAACGGGCCACAAGCCAAGGAACATAAGTGGCCTTCAGTAGCTGGAGAAGGCAAGGGAATGAATTCTCCCTTAGAGCTTCCAGAAGGAACATAACCCTGTTGACACCTTTACTTTAGTGCAGTGAAATTGCTTTCAGATTTCTGGCCTCCAGAATTGTAAGAGAATAAATTTGTGTTGTTTTAAGCCACCAAGTTTGTGGTAATTTGTTACAGCAGTCATGGGAAACTTAATACCTTGTCTCTGTGTTTTTAAAATACACATTTTTTTTTCTGTGTAACTTTTAAACTGAACATTTTACCTCTTTGGTGGAAAGTCTGGGAGGAATGTAAGAAAATGGTGTTGGGGAAAGATGTGCTTTAAAATGAACAGAATTTAGGACGACACATCAACTTAGATGATATTAAACAAGAAGATTGAAATCAGAGCAGGTACCCACCACCTATAGAAATCATGAAGTAGGAAAAACATATTAAGCCCAAATAAGGAAATAATCTGAATTTATCTGGTATTAACCATAAACTGTCACCAACTTGACATTTCTCTATTGTAGAGCATGCACGGATCTTTTTCTAATTATTTTATTCATAGCATTTATCTCTTTCCAGTATAAGGGTTATTTCTTATTGTCTCTTCCCTCAGATTATGTGAACTCTCTTAGAACAGAAACTGTCTTTCCTCTTTGTGCCTTAGTATCTAGGATTGGTATTTAGTAAGCATTCAATAAATAAGTTTTGAATGAATAAATTAAATTCACAAATACAATAGCTGCTTCTCTTATTACCAATTCCACCCCACACTCCCATTCCCAGGTGCTGGGACTGAGAGATTGCAGTCCCAATTTCATATGCGAATGCAGAAGTGTTGCCTGAACAATTTCTGGGAGCCATTACAAAGGAAGTAAACACCAAGTTCCTGTGGAGTCTGAAGGGAAAAAGCCCTCGCTGGTAGTCACCACCTAATCCGAGGCCCCAACAGTGAAGAGGTGTTGAATTCTCTGAGGAAAGCAGCTCATTCATTGAAATAAATGAGATAAATGCTGGTGTAAAATACTTCAGTCTTTCTGGCATAAAAGTTAGCAATCATCAGATTCCTTGTGGGGATTCATGGTTTATGAGACTAGCAACAGTAGCTTTGGCCCTATTATGCATATCAAAGAATGCAAGAAAGAGAGCTGGGGGCGGGGGCTAGACTTTTAGTATTCGATCAGATCTGAGCCCACCTGGAAATACATTTCAGAAGGGAATTTGAGTGAAAGTAAGAAAATCCTCACATAACATCAGTTTTTACCTGGGCACGCTGATGATAAAGAGTTCTGAGTAAAATCCATGGGAAAGGAAAAAGCAAGGAATTGGCTTTCTGTCTTCATGATGCAGCTAAGAACAAGGAACTAATCCACTTACTCTGTTCCTCTTGATCTGTCATGCCTTACACTAATTCAGGGCCACTCGCTCTCTGGAATACACGAGAGCCTTTTCCAGTTGAAAATAATTAGGAACTAGGAAGCATGAGAGATCAGATTCTATGCAGCCTGTAAATTCAGATTTCATATTTAGTTTCTGTGACAGACGTCAGTTACCCAACAGCAATCAGGTAGGCAACTTTATTCACCATATGAAATCTTATATAACGATTCAAAGTGTTCCAATTTAGCCTCCCATGAGTTATTTTTAAGTGAACAAAGGTAATTAAGCTAAGTTCAATGGACTGGCCCAAGGACACATTAATAGCCCTAAAGTAGGGATTATTAGAATGTATTATTTTCAGTACTTGCTTATACATTCAACTCTGCTACCTTTCTGTCTAATCATTGCTAAGACCAATTGTTCTGCTGCTGGAGACATCCAGAAATTTAGCCCATGGGATGGTTAACTAAAGGGTTCCCATGTGGGTGAACTTCAAAGCCTGCAATCATTAATGGATTGGGCAGAGCCAGGTTTTCCATTAGGCACAGTGCCTAGGGCCCAAGAAAATATTTTATTTATAATTTCTTTTAAAGTAAGAGAAAATATATTGTAATAATGAATGTATAAAAATGAATCCAGCCTGGACTCTATTCATCTCTATATAAGACACCCGTAAAGATCATTTTTATTTATTATTACCTTTTTTATTTTTATTTTTATTTATTTATTTATTTATTTATTTATTTATTTATTTATTTTTTTACCTTTTTTAATGAAGGAAAGGGTCCGTGAGCTGAAACTAGGATGAATAGAAGCATTGCATCTGGGGATACAGAAGATAAAATCCAGTATTTACTCAAAAACATCCCACTTGCATTTTGGAGAGCATAGCTTAAGATGATTTTGTTCACAGAGTGTTATGTAGAAATAAGCCAGGAGGAATTGGCCACCATCTGAATGAAAAAGGAAGTGTTCTAGTCAGTAATACATTTAATGCTCTCTGAATTTAATCGCACATTTAACTGCAATTGAACATGAAAAGTATTTGAAGCTAGGAAGCTAGATGACCTTGAGACAGATAACCAGAACCTCCATTCCTCCTGCTACACCTTGTCACACAGGTATGCTGTAAATGTTTATAACCAGGTTGAGATAATGATCTGCTTAGCTTTTAAGTGTCCAGAGCTGCTTGGGGCCGCTGTAGCTTTTAGGGAAGTAACTTCTTCCTTGGAGCAGTCTCGTTCAATTACCTTAGCATATGTTAATATTTTCTATTTGTGCCAGATGTGGAAAAGGTGAAGAAATACTGCTGCTTACTCTAGGCTTGAGTTTCTTTATCTGTCAGATGTAAACATTGGACAAGATGAACTCCAATTCAATTCAACAAACATTTTGAGAGGAGATAATAATAATATAATAATAATAATAATTTGTTGAATTGAATAACAATTCAATTCAATGAACATTTTGAGAGATCACTAAACTTAACTTCTAGGAGTCAAAGATTAACAGAACGTGGTTTATCCAGAGTCACAGATTTCAAAGAATTAATACCCTCCCCTCACTGAAGAGACGGGCATGAAATCATCTTCCCATAATACAAATCACAGTGTGATAAATTTGAGAATGAATATTAATCAAAGTCTTATTAAAACTCAGAAGGAATGAGTAATTCTAATTGCAGAAAAAAACATGGAAGACTTCAGAAACGAGGTGACACTTAGCCTGGATATGAATGTCATAGCTCCAGAAAAATTGATTAGGATTCAATCTTCAAGGCAAGAGGAATGTGGTCAAAGAATTGTGGTCCTAATATTGGAGACAACTCAGATAAAGAGAAGTTAGATTACTACTTGTTCAAGATCGCACTATGTGTTGGCAGAACTGAGAGAGAAACCAGCCACTTCTTCATAGGCACTCCCAGCATAGCATCAATTGTTCATAATTCCTTATGGAAAAAACTTATAAACTACTTTAAGGTATGTTATAACTTCATAGATAATTCTTAATTAATGAGAGTAAGAAGAAAACTTGGAAGCAATATGAAAAACAGCTTCTTTGTTTCCATTCCCTTGGCATTGACACAGAGTGTCCAACGCCCAAGTCCTCAGCAATCCATAGTATACTGAATAAGATTGTTGAAATGTGGAAATGCATGAAAATCAGGCATTTGGCTCATTTATAAATGAAGAGAGAAATTAAGTTGAAAGTGGCTCTCTAGACTTATTAAGAATGATAAATGACTGAAATAGGAAATATTAGGAAGTTTAAGTCAACATAGTTATTGGTTAAAAATGAATGTGAGCACTTAGGGGGAGGAACAACATATGCTAATAACACATCAGTCAGATTGTATAAAATAAGTTGCACAAGAGACCAGAATATTAATCATTTACTCTTTTTTTTACTTTTTAGTCTGAAAACTTTCAGAAATTACAGAAAAGTAAAAGGAATAGTACAATGGACCTGCATTGCCCATCACCTCGTAATTATAAATATTCTGCCAAGCCTATTTCATCCAAACCTCCTACTCCCAACCTTTGTGGGTTTTTGGCTTAAAAAAAAAAAACAGTTTTATTAAAGTGTGATTACATGCCATAAAATTCACTCATTGTAATGATGCAATTCAGTAATTTTTAGTAAACTTACAGAGTTATACACCCATCATCATAATGCAATTTTAGAATATTTCTATCCCTCCAAGAAGTTTCCTCATGGCTATTTGTAATTAATCAGGGCTCCTATCCTTGCCCCAGGCAACTATTAATCTTTCTGTAGAATTGCCTTTTCTAGATACTTCGTATAAATGGAGCCATACAATGTGTAGTATTTTAGGTACAGCTTCTTTCATTTGGTGTAATATTTTTGAGGTTTATCTATGTTATATATATCAATAATTTGTTTTTACTGATGAATAGTATTCCACTGTAGGGATATACATTTTGTTTTTCCATTCACCGGGTAATGAACAATGGATTGCATCTCGTTTGGGGCTATTATGTATAATGCTGCTATGGATATTTGTGTACGAGTCTTTCTTTGGACATATCCTTACATTTTTCCTGGGTAGATACCTAGGAAGGGAAATGCTGAATAATAGGTAAGTTTATTTTTAACATTTAGAGAAACTTTCAAACTGTTTTACTTTTACATTCCAACTAGCAGTAAATGAAGTTTTTACTTTCTCCTCATCCTTGCCAGATTTTCAACATAGATGATCGTGTCATCTGTGAATAAATACCATTTTACTTTTTATTTTCCAGTCTGGGTTCCCTTTAGTTTTATTTCCTGGTTGTTACACTGGCTATAATCCCCAGCACAGTGTTGAATAAAGTGGCAAGAGCTAGGCATCCTTGTCTTATTCCTGATGTTGGTATAATAAGCATCAAGTGTGATGTTAGCTGCAAGGTTTTCTTAGGTACCTCTTACCAGATTGAATAAGTTGCCTTCTATTCGTAGCTGCTGGAGGTTTTTATTATGACAATAAGGTAGATATTTTCCATTGGAATGATCTATGGTTTTTCTCTTTTAGTTTATATGATGAATTACATTAACTGATTTTTGAACGTTAAACCAACTCTGCATTCCACAGGTAAATGACACTTGGTCTGATGTATTGTTATTTTCATATGTTATGTGACTCAGTTAATTTTTTGTTTAGATTTTGCATCTGTATTCATCCAGGTTATTAGTTTATAGTTTTCTTACTTGTGTAATCTCTCTGCTCTTGATTTATCAGGGTAACTCTGGCCTCTTAAAATGAGTAGGGAAATATTCCTCCTCCTTGAATTTATCAAAGAGTTTGTGTAGAATGGATATTATTTATTTCTTAAATATTTGTTAGAATTCACCACCAAAGTCAACTGGGCCTGGATTTTCGTTTATAGGAAGATTTTAAATTACAAATTCAATTTCTTTTATAGGTATAGGGCTATTTAGGTTGGTTGTTTATTTGTAAGTGAGCTTTGGTAGTTTGTATTTTCAAGGCACTTGTCCATTTCATCTAATCTGGTGATTATTGACATAAAGTTTTTAGTATTTCCTTTTTTTAAAAAAATCTACAGAATCTGTAAATATCACCTATTTCTTGCGTCTTCTCTATATTTTTCCTAATTAGACTTTACAGATGTTTATAAACTTCATTTATATTCTTAAAGAACCAGATTTTGCTTCCATTTATTACTTACATAATTTATATTTTCTATTTTATTGATTTCCATTTTTCTTTTTTTTCCTTTCTTTTGCTAACTTTGTATTTTATTTGCTCATCTTTTTTCTAGTTTCCTGTAGTACAAGTTGTGGTCATTGTTTTGACACTTTTCTATATATTCCCTAAGTACTGTTTTAGTGACATCCCATAAATTGTGATATGTCTTGTTTTCATTCAGTTGAGAAATACTTTTAAATTTTGATTTCTCATTGACCCATGAGACATTTTTTTCATTTACAAGTATTTAGGGATTTTTCAGTGTTCTTTCTAGTACTAATTTCCAGTTTAATGTCATTGTAGTTATAGAACATAGATGAATCCTTAAAAATTTTTGGAACATGTTTTATGGCCCAGAATATGGCCTATTTGGAATATATTTCATGTGCTCTTGAGAATAATGTGTTTTAAGCTGTTGTTGGGTGGGGTGTTCTATCAAGTCAAGTTGAGTTTTTCAAGGCTTTTACATTTGTACTGATTTTAGTCACCTCGTTCTACTAATTATTAGGAAAGGGTTATTGATAACTATAATTGTGGATTTGTCTGTTTCTCCTTGTAGTTCTATTAGTTTTTGCTTTATTTTGATGCAATTCTATGAGGTGCATAAATGTTTACAATTCTTATATTTTATTGAATCAAATCCTTTATCATTATGAAATGACTTCCTCTTCTATTCCTATAATATTCCTTGATCTGTACTTCACTTTTCCTGATATTAATATAGCCACCCCTGTTTTCTTTTGATTAATGTTAATATTTTTCCATTGTTTTACTTTTCAGCTATTTGTGTAGTTGAGCTACTTGTATGTTTATAATTTTCATTTGTTTGAATACCGGGCAAATTGAATTTTACAATGAAGGTTGCTAGATTCTTTTATATTCCTATCAATATTATCAAAATTATTTTTCTGGGATGCAATTAACTGATCATTTGGCATCTTACTTGTAAGATCAAGTAGAAGAGTAGATCTCAGGATATCAGTTAATGTTTTTGAAATTCCTTTCTATCCTGAATCTAAATTTTTCCTCTTCTGGCAGGTCACTGACAGCTTTGCATAGATAATTTTTGTATTTTATCTTTCTCTTCTAGATATTTTTGGTAATATCCTCACTTTGTCATAAGCTATTTCATTTATGTGGCATAAATGGTGGCAAAAACATCATAGGTTATTAATTTAATGAAGCAGTCAATTTTTAAATGAAAAATATGCTTCCCTTTTAATCTTTAAAAGTTTCTGAAAGGTAAATTATGACACAACAGATCTCTGGTCCAACTTCGGACTTCTGGATCTTTGAGTTTCTAAATTCTGGGAGAAGTCATAGTTTAATCAGAAGTGGACTAGAGGAGAGGTTTGTAAGTTGACAACAGCTGATCATCAGGGAAGCAGGAAGACAGATTACCTCAGAAGTGATGAATAATGACTGACAAATACACTGTGAGGTACTATGTTAAGTGCTGGGCATAATGAGTGATGAGCCATAATATTTCCTTAGTCACATTAAAGCAATTTTAGACCAGATTGGTGGTTCATTATAATGAATTAACATAGCACTTTTAGCCTGAAGTAAGTGGTCTTCTGTAGCAGATCCATTGGGGTAATAGAAGTGAATCTTTTTCCTCCTATTATCCTTCCCCATATTTTTATTTCAAATTAATTGTTTTCCTCATGACACTATGTATGGTAACATGGAATATCTTTTTGTTCTACCTTTTCACAAGCATAATATTCTCAAGGCAGACAGTGTTTCCATTACATCTGGATTGTAGGTGGGTCTCATCTCAGTTGATATTTGGGTCTAACAGAAAAAAAAATCATGATCAATTGGAAATCTGTGCCTTGAATGCAGAAGAGGCATTTATTCCACATATTTATCAATTCAGTGTATATACTATTAAATATATAAAATTTAAATGCTAATACCTCCCTGAGATACTACAGAAGAGTTTGTGTGTCAAATGTAAGATATACTTCAGTATTCACAATTTTGACCAATTGGGTAAAGATAAAGGTGAGATGGAGACCAATTTTTATTTTATTTTTAAAAAATATTTTATTTATTTATTTGACAGAGAGAGACACAGCGAGAGAGGGAACACAAGCAGGGGGAGTGGGAGAGGGAGAAGCAGGCTTCCCGCTGAGCAGGGAACCCGATGTGGGGCTCGATCCCAGGACCCTGGGATCATGACCTGAGCTGAAGGCAGATGCTTAACACCTGAGCCACCCAGGCACCCGAGACCAATTTTTAATTAGATGTTACAACAGAATATTTGAAATTTCAAGTAGAACGTGGAATTTTCAAATAGGTTAGCACACAAAATATTCAGAGTGGAGAAGAGAATGACAGTGTCTGGATCACAAAGAGGGTAGTCATTTTCAGTGTAATGGGTCATAAAGCACACATTTTTGGATGTAATGGAAGAAAGTAATACCTTTTTAATGACGAGGTTACAAAGTTTCAATACTAAAAAAGAGCTTTGAAGAAGTGTGTAAGCAAAGATAAAAAATTTATTCTAGATGGTAATGATACCTGATATAATATCCAGCACAGACTCAGTAGAGACAATACTGCCTACATGAAAAGGAATCCTTATTTGCTCAGAAAAGTGACTATGCTCTTAGGTATACTGCTCAAGGGGTTTTACCAATCCCTGGTGAGATTTGAGGTCAAAACATCACTTTATATAAAAACTATGCCTGTGTTGAATGTAGAGAACACTAAATATAGTTCTTTCTTCAGAGTATGTGTTCAGTGATGATGCGGACTATGAGATCCAGTTAAAGAACCTCTCTAAATATTATTGTGTAAGAAATTTCTGACCTTGGAAGATGGACTTTGCCACTACAGTCAAGATTCAGGTGTTTATATTAGGCATAAAAATATAAATATCAATCTTTAATGAAAGTTTGTATAGGTAAACTACATAATGATACTGTAGTCTACAATATCAATGTGAACTCAATGTATATTACTCTCTTCTATTACTATACAGCAAAAATACACAGTGACCTTATACATTTGAAAATAAGTTATATTTTAAAATGGGCATTGTGGAAAATTAACCTTCAAATCCCCTAAAATGGTTATGCCACTTAATAAAATAATGCAAAGAAAACATTACATTACTAAGGAGAACTTATTGTCAGGTTGTATTTTTTCCTCCTGAGGGTGGGAGTGACCATATTTCTCACCATCGCTTCTAGATGTGAGTTCATTGGCTTTGTTTCCAATAACTTTCAAATGTGAACGTTCAGAAAGAATAGAAATGGCTGCATATTTTTGGTCTGTGAATGTGTGTTTGTACATATGCTTATGTTTGTAAGTCTTTCCGTTTCTTACAATGAAAATAGGTAAGATAAAAAAAGTTCTTCACATACAAATAAAAATAAAATAGGAATCAGCCAATTCCCTGAAAGAAGTAATGGGAAAATACAGAAACCTATAAAAAGAGGCATGAGTAAAACATGTTAAAAAAATTGTTCCTCATCTGTTATGTCATTTTATTTTCTGAGAACTCTGAGAGGTTAGGCAAGAGAGGTGTTATGAGATGGAAAAGGAAAGCTCTGAGAATTTCCAAGGTCTGGCAGGCCCATCCTCCACTATTTTCTCTGAAGATAGAAGTTTAGAAAACATTTCTTTTTAACACCAGAGGTACAGGAGAGAGAGAATAAAGGAAAGGAAAAATGTCTTGAAAATAACCAGAATCCTCAAAATTAGCAAATTCAACAATCATGTAAGAATAAAGTTGTGAAACTGATTATTACTCATAAGCGATGGCATAATAGGTAAAAAAAAAAGTCAGAAACAGAGAAGTTAGAATATATATCACTGTCCATAGTCACAAAGTCACACATTGTGCACCTGATTTTCTTTTTCTGTCATCAATGTGAAGAAATCAACTCCCTCTGGAAATTCCTCTTACAGCCAAGTACCATCCAACACCTGTCACTAGTGTTTGCTGGTTGATATGGTTCAGATAATACCAAAGTCCTCAGTACTATTTGAAGGGGTCATTTGGCAAAGGCAAAAGGGATGGAGACCTCAGTTTTCTGGAGCCTTTCCTATGGAGAAAGCCTAAGCAGGTCATGTGGGGTTCCACATTCTCTGGCAGTTTTGATTTTACTGCCAATGCCCTGAAGCACTTTGGGCATTATACTTTCAGCCTTGTTTTATTGTCTTCACTGACCCTTCACGAGTAATGTCACTTCCGTTCCCCCTGCTTAGTGGATGAGTGTGTTGGGTATCTTTCCTTGCCTCTCCATATTCATTCTTTGCCATTCTCTGACATGCTCTGCCCTTGTCTTCTAGATTCAGATTGAACACTGGATTTTGCCAGTAGGTAGCACCAGCAAGAGGCCAGAAGGAAGGAGAAGAGGCATGGAAGAAAGTGAAGTCAGGATATTTATTTCCCTGGATCTTTCCTATGGGATTTGATGGATCCCTCCATCTAAAGTTTCAGCTTCTGACAGGTGACTCTCATTTCTTAGCTCTGTCCTTCCAATTTGAACAAATGCTCCCTCTCTTCATCTGCCTTCAGGCTTAGGGTGGTAAATTCTCCTCCCCCTTCTCAGTCTCAGGGTCCTGCACTATCCCTTCTGGTTTCCCTTATTAGACTCTCATCAAGTTATCCTAATATAATTCCATTATACCATTTTTTTCTCTTGGATCCCTAACTGATCAAATGAGTCTAAGAAAAATCAGCCAACCAATGCACATTTACCATCACTTACCCTCTCACCATGACTCTGTTGCATAATTATATGAAGAACATTAACCTAAATGAAGAGATACTGGTCCTGGCAGATAGCTGAGTACCACACCTTCCTGAGGTTTCCAGGATAGAGCAGGAGGCTACAGAGGGAGAGATGTGTGTGAGGCTGAAGAACAAATCTGATAAATTGGTCCAGAGCTCAATAGTTCCACAAAGCAGGCTCAGGGCAAGAGTATGCTTGAGTCACATCAGGACCTTGCCCAGAGCCTACTTTGATGTCATCTCAGGACAGAGAAAAACAATACAGAAATGATCTTTTGATTTTTTGAGTTTAAGAACCATGACACTTTCTATCTAAAAAAAAAGCAAAGCTAGAACCATACACTCTGTTAGAGGAATGTCCCCACTGCCTTTTTAAGGTCCTGAATATTTTCCTAAGGAAGCACTGTAGTTGCTGCCTCTATGTATTATGTCTACCTGTCAGTTTGGTACCATTATGGCTCTCTCTGCCTTTGAGTCATCCCACCACACATTACCACTTCCAAGGTAGACATATGGACATCAAAACCTAAAACTCAGATCTATAAAGTTGCCTGTAGGACTTTTAGCAGGTTTAGCAAAAAGAAAGCTTATAAATCATAAGTGAACTTTGGAGATGGCATGTGTATTTTAATTATCTTGGCACTGCCTGGCTCTCATTAACAGATTTGGCTGTGTAAGGTGCCAAATGTCTGTACATTTGTATAGGACGTGGTCATTTGCTTTTCAAGGGGCCAATTATAGTGAAAGAAGGTGGAACTCCTCTGTCACTCCTCAAAAAATGACCCCAAGTGCTAAATCTCGGTTTCCTGAAAATGAGCTAGCTGGGTCCAGTAAAACATGGGGTTTTTGCATTGCACTGGAGACTATAAAGTCCTGTAAAGGTGCTGGGTGGATAGCATCCCCAGACAGCTCTTGCAAATAGGTGGCATTCTAATCCAGATAGCCAGAGCAGGTTGCTTTTCATGCTTGCCCCGAAGAAATGAGAAATGAGAGCGATGTGCAGGAGACATTTTCTCTCTGCTCTATCTCGGACTTCTGTTGCCTTACACCTGAATCACTTCTCTTGTTTATGACACCTGCTGGGTCTCTGTAGGCATTTGAGTTTTCAAATTGGAGACAAAAAAGAGAATAGAGAGGATGGAGAGTATACAACCTTAGAGATTACACAGACCCACAGTTCAATATGAAGGCAAAAGTAACTTGTAAACAACTTAAACAGAAAGATCTTTACTTGGAAATCAAGTATATGGAACCGGCAAGTCAGGGTCTGAGTAACTGAACAAGCAATCTCAAGTTGGGAAGGAAGTGAAGATTGAGCCATCAAGAACAAATGGGTACATGGATTGGTGGGAGTTTAGCTGACCAGAGATTGAAACCCAGAGCAAAGACAAGTTAAGAGCCTAATTTAGGGAGTTAAACTTCATCAGACTACATGTAATAATGAGATACTGTTTATCAGTTAGATACCTAACTTATTTACTGAGAATACCCCACAATGAAGTAAGGTTGTTTATAAATATGTAATTTTGTGTGTTAAATAGACGTTGAAGGAAGACCTACTTCAGAAGAAGGAAAAGGGGGGGAGTTTCTGTCACCAAGTTCTTGGAGGTGAAAACTCTCACCCTTATTCCTTTGTATGAAAACAGGAGAAACATCCTTAGCATTCAAAATATTTGAGAACTTTCTTTTTTAGAGGCTACACTGGGATTACTGTATGAAAACCTACTCTTTTCCTTAAATTTCTGGCTATTTTTATAGCAGAAAATGAGTCAGTAATGAGATCACTGAAGGTTTTTCTAATTGAAACATACTGTGGTCAGTTATTTTGAGATGAGATTGGAAAAAGGACATGAGGGGCTGGTGAAATCCAAGTCAGTACAGTGGTGCTCATTAAGGCCAGTCCTGTGTTGGCATGGCAGCTTCGAGGTAATGATGTGACTTCCAGCTTTCCTAAAATTAATAGGGTGATACTCTTCCATAGCTATGGTCTGGCAAATACTAATTTGTTTTATCATCTTTCTTTCTCTCCATACAAAGAAATGTTTTAAGTTGCCTCCATAATATCCCTATTTCTAATCAAGTTTCAAAGGCATATATCTTTTTAACTCTGAAGGAAAATACTGTTTTATAAAAGCTGTCTGTATAAAGTAAACCTTCATATGGCCTTTGAGCCCAAGCTATATTGCTTTAAGGAGGAGAACTCTTTATACCTACTGACGGGGAAGGCAGAGCTACATCGACAACTCTCCCCCTCTCTGCCAATTTGAAGAGGATTCAGGTTCTCTATGATTTTAAAAAAGCACCTTGTGGAGGCTTTAAAGCAACCCCAAAATGTTAGAACTCTCTGACTCTACTGATTTCCTAAGAGCATATTAGGTGGTTATTTTATTTTTTAATGGAGGAGAAGGTTGGATGCTATTATCTCTGGAGTACAAATTTAGACTTGGTTCATATTAGCCATAATGACCTCAAGCTGGTCATGTGAGGGAAACCTCACATTTGTACACTGCCTTTTCTGTAACCCCTGATTCTTGCTGCTACATCTGCCTCCATCTGTCCTGTTCTCTTCTCTTCCCTCGTCTCCTATTAGAGGAGGCACGTCTCCTCCTACTCATGACTGACACCATCACTTGTACTCTGACTTCCACACCTGCCTTTTCCTTCCCAGGGAGCATAAGCTATCCAATACCTCTCCTTTCAACTGTACTTTCAGATATTCCCACTGTATAGGCTCTTTCTTATGAGTATGAATATGTTCAAGTCTTTCCCATCTGAAAAAAAACAAACCAAGCCTCCCTGAACCTTCTTCCTCCCTACAGTTCTCATCTTCTTGGTGCTCCCTATTGCCAGTTCCTCACATACCACACAGTCTTCGGTTTGCTCCGATTTAAGATCTCTCAATGACCTCCATGTTTAAATCTAAACCTTCACCTTAACTTACCTCTTAACTTTGCTTTCTTTTCTGAAACACTGTCTTTTCTGGACCATAATGACACTATATATTTCTGGTTTCCTTCTGAATTCTTTTTCTATTCCTTAAACACTTCACCTCTTCTATAGGCTTCTTCCATCCACCTGACGTGTAATTGTCAGGGATCTCAAGTCTGAATTTTAGGACAATTTCTGATTCCAGTTTCTACTTTCTCTTTGTATAATATCATTTGCGCACATATAACTTAAATTACCACTATACATCAATGACTAACAAAGTTATATCTCTTTGCCAGAGTTCTTCTTTGAGCTTCAGATGTAGGTATTCCAACTGCATGCTTATTACCACTTGAACACCTCAAATGTATAGACACCTACACATGCCCCAAACTGAACTCATCTTCCCCTCAAGCCTAATCCTTGTGCAGTGTTTCTTAACTCAGTGAATGACATTACATGCCCTTGATTCCATAAGCAGAAACCTAGGAATCATCCATAATCTTTTGTTTCTTCACCAATCCATGTCACATATCATAGTGTCCTGTTGATTTTCTCTCTTAAATATCTTTCATCTTCCTCCACTGCTTTCTGTAATCTGTTGCTATAATTTCTTACTTGGACTACTCTAATAGTCTCCCATTTGGAGTTCCTGTATGCATTCTTACCCTACTTTAATCAGTCTACCAGTTGGTGCTTTGGTGGTAATCTTTAAAATCTTTATAATCTTTAAAAACACAAATCTACTCATGCCATTCCCCTGTTTAACCCCTTCAGTGCTTTCAACTTGTTGTTATGATAAAGTCACCAAAACTTAATGTACTCCCAGTGCCCTTAAATGATTTGGCTCTTGCCTGCCTGTCTAGCCATATCTCCCCTTATCCTCAGTCCACAGTTCTACCACTGGCCTTGTCCGTTCTCTAAATATACTGAGTTCCTCCTGTCCCCAAACCTGCCCTCATACTGGCCTCTCTGTCTAGAATATTTTTACTTACCACTAACTCCTACTCCTGTTTAAGTCCTATACATCTTTTGCAACTCAGCATAAACATCACTATCTTAGGGAAGCCCTTTCTGACTCACTAGTTTTAGTCCGACCTCCTGTTTAAATAGACTTTTCCTTCATAGCATTTTTTTAAAAAGATTTTATTTACTTATTTGTCGGAGAGAGAGACAGAGCACAAGCAGGGGGAGTGGCAGGCAGAGGGAGAGGGAGAAGCAGGCTCCCTGCTGAGCAAGGAGCCTGATGTGGGACTCGATCCCAGGACCGTGGGATCATGACCTGAGCCAGAGGCAGACGCTTAACCAACTGAGCCACCCAGGCATCCCCTTTTCCTTTATAGCATTTAATTCAACTGTAATTTTTTTAAAGATTTTATTTATTTGAGAGAGAGAGAGACAGAGATAGTGAGAGAGAGCACAGGCAGGGAGAAGAGAGAGAAGCAGGCTCTCCGCTGAACAAGGTGCCCTATGGGGGGCTTGATCCCGGAACCCTGGGATCATGACCTGAGCCAAAGGCAGGCACTTAACCGACTGAGCCACCCAGGCACCCCTCAACTGTAATTTTAAAGTTTAAATGTGACAGTTCATTAATGTTTATGTAATGTACTAGACAGTAAATTCCATAAGAACAGTTATGGTTTTCTAGGCAGCTCCTTGTAATATAGAAATTCAATAAGCAACATCTTAATATCAGTGTTAGCAGTGGACTTTAGATATGACGGGGTCAGTGGCAATCACTGGTAGATCCAAGACTTAGGCAGGTAAAAATACAGACAGAAGAACTAAAGGGAATGGAAGGTATTGGAGGATCAAAGACACAGAAAATGAGAGTTTAACTATGTCTTAAATGAGGGATGCCAACCAGATTTCAGCTCATATGTTATCTTTGATCTACTGTTCTTATCTTCTAGGGGTGATGTATTGAGAGGGGTTTTGAGCTTGTATTAGAACTCAGGTAGAAAAGAAGTATTGTCATTGATTAATGATGTCTTTCCCAAAGTGGGAGAGTAGAGTGGGGGCATGGGTACTGTAGGTTCACCAGGTCTTTTAAAAGGTAATGCCAAGTAATTATGGTCCAAGTCTCAGTCTGCCAATAATACTGGGTAAAACCAGCTCACTTTAAGAAAATCTACTGAGGAAACAAATTTACTAAAAACAAGAAATCAAAATAAACAAAAAATTTAAATACCAAACACAAAAACCAAAACTCAAAATTGAGAGAAAGCTGATGGGTATAACAACTGATTTTACCAAGGAGCTTTTACTTGTGCTAAAACATCATAGTCAGTTTTCCCAATGCAGGTAGCATAATAATATTAACATATTTTTTTAGCATTTACCATATTCAAGACAATGTGATACAGCTTTACATTTGTTAACTCATTTAATCCTCACAATACCCTATGAGATAAATACTATCAAATCCCCATTTTTATAAACAAGAAACTAAAACTCAGAGAGATTAAATAACTCATGGAATCACTTAAAACACAATGCAAGAAGCAGGATTTTAATCTGGCTTTCTAAGATTAAAAAAAGAGACATGTATTCTTGGCACATGTTACTAGAAGTTCTCTTTATTTTTTTTAAAGATTTTATTTATTTATTTGCTAGCGAGAGAGCACAAGATGGGGAAAGGTCAGAAGGAGAAGCAGACTCCCTGCTGAGTGGGGAGCCTCATGCAGGGCTCAATCCTGGGACTCTGGGATCATGACCGGAGTGGGAGGCAGACGCTTAACCGACTGAGCCACCCAGGCACCCCTCGAAGTTCTGTTTATACACAACTTTTTAGAAAGACCTTAAGGCATATAAAAAGATACATTTGTAAATGAAGTAAATTCTGCCCAATAAAGAACAAATATACCAATATTTTTGTTGAAATACTGAGAGACATAATTTTGCAGCTCTTCTTAGAAGGACAGCTGAAAGGAATAGTTTATCACAAAACTATGAAAATTTTTAATCCAGAGTTATTTTTTATGTAACTGCAAAATGATTAATTGATGGTTTGCTCAATTATTTTTTGAAGCATCCAAGTAAAACTAATCAGTATGATATTTCTAGAGTCATCACTTTCCAATTTTTGATAAACAGTACTAAGTGTGACTTTTCCAATCTTAAAATCATCCTAGGCTTCTATATTAATTCTTGAAAATGGTAACTTACAGCCACAATAAAATATGTAAATTCTTGAAGTGCCCTTTTATTTGGATTGAGTCAAGATCTCTTAAGGAAATATTTGTTTAATGAGACCTGCCTTGAGAAGTGACTATAGTTGATAAGAAATGTGACATAGCCAGAAAAAGTAAATATTCTTTGAGTCTTTGTAAATGGAAGCACTTTGATAATAAGAGCTCTATAGCCTCAGCCGAGATCAGCTATTTTTCTAAAATAGAAACCGAGTAGCCTCTAGAACTACCAGTCTTGTCTATTCTAAAATGACAAGAGAAAACCATGGGCTTGGTATGATGTTTATATCTGACACCGTATTTTACATCAGTGGAAAGGATTTCTTTTTCTATATCAAGAAGATATTCAGCCATTAATTCTTGTCAATGGTTTTCTCTCTTTCTCTCATTAATTTTTTTAAATAAAATAAATATTACTTCAAGGTACTTTGTTGTGTTGCCTGAAACGAATCCACTAAACCAAGGACTGAACTTGAAAGAGAGCAGAGGTTCTTTTGTGTTGTTCTGCTATCAGGAGATAGTCATAATTATGAAGCTCTCAGCTGATCATATAAACTCTGGCTCTTTACACCAGGAGTTGTCAAAATTTTTCTGTAAAAGGCCAGGTAATAAATATTTTAGACATTGTGGACCATATGGTCTACATCACAACATCTGGTGTTGTAAAATGAAAGTGGTCATAGGCCATATATAAATGAATAAATGTGACTGTGTTCCAATATAACTTTATTTGCAAAGCAGACAGAAGACCATATATTAGTCTACACGTTATAGTTCACCAACTTCTGCTTTGTACCCTCACTCTGGTCAATACCCACCAGTTCTACCCAAGATTAAGATCGCGCAGGTCGAAATACCACTTGAGCTACGTTTTCCGGAAGATTAAGTTTTGCAGTAGCACTAAAAATATTATCACCGGTCTTCTGTTTGGGATCTCAAAAAGACCTTTGAAATATCAAACAGTGGATGGAATTTTTTCCTTTTTCCCTGTCCCCTCCCTTCCTCCCTCCCTCCCTTCCTTTCTTCTTTCCCACCTTGCCCACCCCACTTTCTGTCTTACACATCAGCAAATACTTTTTGAAGCCCAAGTGTACGTTAGGTGCTAGAAATACAATGGTGAATAAGACTTAGCTTTCTGACTTAGAGATGCTTTCAGTCAATAGGGGAAGTGGCGGAATAAAGAGACCATTTCAATACCTTGTTTTAGATACTACAACAGAAGTATGAGAACAATATTATGTGAACAAACTGCTTCAGCTTTGGAGGGGCAGTGAAAGTTTCCAATTGGATGTAGCAGCTAAGCTTAGATTTGAAAGATGAGTATTATCCAGACCAATGTCAGGGAAAGGTAGTATGAAAAGTGTCCCAGCAGGCACGGTTTCATAACAGGTCTGGAGGTATAAGAAACCATGTAGAGCTCATTAAAGTGCAAGAACAAACAGCACATAGAGTACAAGATGAAATTGATAAAGGATGAAGCTGGAAAGGCAGAAAGGACCAGACCAGGAAGGACCTTTTCGGCACCCTAGTTCAGGTCACCCCTTATCTCACCAGGACAGCTCAAAAACCCTCCTAGTTTGTTTTCTGATCCCCAACATCACCCTCTTCAACATATACATACCATTGCCAGAATGATCACAGTCCGACATAGTTCATTTCTCCTTACTTAAACTCCTTCCATGGATACTCGTCGCCCTCAGAATTATTTCTAACTGCTAAGTGAGACCCCAAAGCCATAAAGATAAAGACCTGGTTCTAACTGCATCCCAGTCTCATCTTTTGTCAGCTCCATCTCCATGCTCTGGTTGTTCTTTTTTTTTAGGTCTTTAATGTCTTCGAAATGTGTTTTTATATTATCTTTTGTTAGGTTTATTCCTGGGTACTATAGACGTGTTATAGCCTTTGTTGCTGTTGAAAATCATATCTTTTGTTTTAATTACATTTTCTAATACCTTGCTATTGGCATAAAAATGTAATTGATTTTTACATATTGATCTTATGTCTAGTCTCCTGCTGAACTCTACTATTAATTCTAATAGTTCGTTTATATATTCTTTTGGGGTTTTCATGTAGGGAATTCATATCAACTACAAATAATTTAGCTTTACTTCCCTTCTATTCCTTATAGCTATCTGACTTCTTCTGCACTTTTGAGCCCTCCAGTACTTCCAATACAATGTGGGAATGACGTGGTGTTGACTTGTTATCTTGTTCTGATTTTGAAGGAGTGCTTTCACATTTATATTGACTATCCTGTTTGTTTTGGGGTTTTTGAAGATAGCTTTTGTTAGTTTAAGGAAATACATCTTACTCCTACTTTGATAAGGATTTTTAACAGAAACAGATGTTTAATTGAATTGATATTTTCCCGTGAATCTATTGAGATGATCAAATAATGTAATGTGAAGAATAACATAGATTCTCTAAGGTTGGGTCTAATCTGCATTTCCAGAATAAATACAGCTTTTTAAAAACATTTGTGGATTATATTTATTAATATTTTATTTAGATCTCATATCTATGTTCATAATTGAGATTAGTCTGTAATTTTTTTATTGTTCTTAGAGAGTTATCTGGTTTTGATGATAAGATAATGCTAACATAATAAAAGTTATGTTATGAGTTATGAATTGTTATGAGTTGTGAAAAGTACCTTCTTTTACATCCTCTGGAAGACTTTGTGTAACAATGGAAATAACTACCTTTGAATTTTGGTAGAATTTTACCTTAAAATCATCTGAACCTAGTGTTTTATTTGTGGGTATATGTTAACTACTTATTCAATTTTTTTAAAGATTTTATTTATTTATTTGACAGAGGGAGAACAGTAGAGGGAGAAGGAGAAGCAGACTCCCCACTGAGCAGGGAGCCTGATGTGGGGCTTGATGTGGGGCTTGATCCCAGGACCATGGGATCATGACCTGAGCTGAAGGCAGACGCTTAACCATCTGAGCCACCCAGGTGCTCCTACTTACTCAATTTTTTTTTTTTTTTTTTAAAGATTTTATTTATTTATTCATGAGAGACAGAGGGAGAGAGAGAGAGAGAAGCAGAGGGAGAAGCAGGCTCCCAAGGAGCAGGGAGCCCGATGCGGGGCTCGATCCCAGGACCCTGGGACCATGACCTGAGCCGAAGGCAGACGCTTAACCATCTGAGCCACCCAGGCGCCCTTACTCAATTTTTTAAAATGGTTTAAGGACTCCTTTTCTATGCTTAGTTTCAGTGAAGTTATTTTTTTTCCCTAGGAATGTATTTTGAACTAAGATTTTAAATGTAATTTATTGTCTTTTGTAAATCTTTACTATAACAATTTATCCTCTTTTTCATTTTAAATATTTGTATTTGTGGGGGTTTTTTTGTTTATTTTTCTTCATTAGGATTGCTTGAGATTTATAAATTTTACTGGGTTTTTCATTAACCAAATTTTAGCTTTCTTGATCCTACTCATTTTATGTTTTTTTTCTATTTCATTAAATTTTATTGGTTTTATTTATTTCTTCTTTCTACTTTCCCTTGGTTTATTTTGTTATGCTTTTCCTACCTTATATTAGAAGCTTTTTTCATTAACTTTTAGTCTTTTTTTTTTTTCTTACCATGAGCACCAGATGTCCAAGGGGAGGATAAGATGGATGACCCAGGTCAGGCAGAGAAAGCAAATTCACCTCTCCTCTGCCTTTTTTTTCCAAGATTTATTTTTATTTTCGAAAGTGGGAGAGAGAGAGAGCACATGTTGGAGGGAGGGGCAGAGGGAGAGGGGGAGAGAGAATCTCGAGCAGACTCCCCACTGAGCCTAGAGCTCGATGAGGAGCTTAATCTTAGAATCCTGAGATCATGAGCTGAGCCAAAATCAGCAGTCAGACGCTTAACCGACTGAGCCACCCAGGTGCCCCTCTCCTCTGCCTTTTTCTTCTATTCAGGCCAGAAATAGATTGGACACTATCCATCCAGAGTAGAGAGGGCTATTCAGTTTACCAATTCAAACTTTATTCTCTTCTGGAAAACACCTTCAGAGACACATCCAGATATAATGTTTTACTAGCTATCTGAACATCCTTTAGCCCAGTCAAGATGATATATAAAATTAGCCATCACATATTTTAGATGTGTGAAGATTGTGATTTTCTCTTTTCTCATTATTTAGCTCTGAATATTTTTCTAGTTTTTGTTATGAATTTTTTATCTGTGAATTATCTCTGAAAGTTTTAAAATATCCAAATACATGTAGTTTTTAAAGATATATTTGTTATTGATTTCTATTTCAATTGTATTCCGATAAAAGAAAATAGTCTGTTGGATTGAAATTTATTGAGACTTGACTAATGGCCTAAAACTGGGCCATTTTAGTAAACTGTTCTAGGCTCAGTTAAAAATATATATTTTTAAGGAACATGTACTGGATCTTTACATGTTTATAATTTTCATTAGCTCAAACTTACTAGTTCTGTTGTTTAGTCTTTGTCCTTACTGGGGCTAGTTTTCTTGAACTATAAATTACTGAGTGTTAAAAGGTGGAATTATTTTCCTTGTTCTGTTTATTTTTTGTTTGATTTTTTTTAATTATGCTATTAAATATATACAAGTTTATAATTATATCTTTCTCTTGATTAAAACTTTTCATCAATATGCAAATGTTTCTGTCAGAAGTAGAATGTGGTCCTATTCTAACTGACTGACAAAAGAAAGTTAAATTCTCTTAGAGGGAAAACAGCAACAAGCAGATGATCTACAATATTACATACATAGTGTTCAGTATTCAAATAAAAATGTATGAGGCCAGCCAAGAGACAAAAATGATCAAAAACAAACAAGAAAGTCAGTTAATAGGAACAGACTTGAAGGTGAACTAGATTTTAGAAGTATCATAATTCCACATGAACTCTAAAATAATTGTGATTAATATTCAAGAGAATAGATAGCAAGATGGAGAATTCCACAAGAGAATTAGTTTCTCAGCTTTTAGATCTCTTATGAAGCATAGGATTTGGAATATGTATCAAGAGAAAAAGCAATGCAGAATGTCAGCCTTATTCTTTGTAGTTTCTTAAACTCCAGGATCTTGGTCCTTCAGGCTCTTCTTGTCTTTGTAGCATTAAGCTCTATTTGTTTCCCCAGTCTTGTGAGAAGATTGAAGACTCAAGCTGCTGCTTTCTGCAAGATCTCTAGGTCGACAGTTACTTTCTGGCAAATATTTCAAGGAGAAATGGAGCAGAAAATATCAAGGTCACCTTAGTATGTCTCCGTTCTCTCTAATCTGGGCTGCTCAAGCTCTCGGTGTCTATGCTGCACTCTGCAGTGTTAAAACGGTTGTTTATTCATTTTTATTGTAGCCAGCAATTATTCTCCATGGAAAGGTTGGTTTTTACAAACTAATTTGTCATAGACAAAATTGAAAATCCTCAATATTTCCCTTTTAACGGGATAAGTTAATTGATTTTTTATTAGTTTTTATTACAAATATTCTTAGGTGCAGTGCTGTAAGTTTCAGTCCCCTTTTCTCAGTTTATGCTCTTTTAATTTTTGTGTTTTGCTTATTCAAAGTAGAACGTATGATATATACACTATTTCTAATATTTTAGCAGTTACCTAGAAAATTTTAGTATTCATATTTGACCTAGTGTGGTCTAAAGTTAATATCTTGTCCCTTTTCTGAAACAAGTCAACAATTTCCTGAAGCAACCTTGAAAAAGACAAACAAAGCAGAGGCATCACAATTCTGGACTTCAAGTTACATTACAAAGCTGTAGTGATCAAAACTGTATAGTACTGGCACAAAAATAGACACATAAATCAGTAGAACAGAATAGAAGACCCAGAAATGAGCCCTGAACTATATGGTCAATTAATCTTTGAAAAAGCAGGAAAGAATATCCCATGGGAAGAAGACAGTCTCTTAAACAAATGACGTTGGGAAAACTGGACAGCAAAATGCAGAAGGATGAAACTGGATCACTTTCTTATACCAAACACAAAAATAAATTCAAAGTGAATTAAAAAAAACCTCTTTGACATCAGCTGTAGCAACTTCTTTCCAAATTTGTCTCGTAAGGCAAAGGAAACAAAAGCAAAAATAAACTATTGGGACTACATCAAAATGAAAAGCTTCTGCACAGCAAAGGAAACAATCAGCAAAACTAAAAGGCAACCTATGGAGTGGGAGAAGATATTTGCAAATGACATAGCTGATAAGGGGTTAGTATCCAAGATATATAAAGAACTTATAAAACTCAACACCCAAAAAAGAAATAATCCAACTAAAAATGGGTAGAAGACACGAGTAGACATTTTTCCAAAGAAGATATCCAAATGGACAACAGACACATGAAAAGATGCTCAACATCACTGATCATCAAATAAATGCAAATCAAAACTACAATGAGCTATCCCCTCACACTGTCAGAATGGCTAAAATCAACAACACAAGAAACAACAGGTGTTGGTGAGGATGAACAGGGGAACCCTCTTGCCCTGTTGGTGGGGAATGCAAACTGGTGCAGCCACTCTAGAAAACTTAATGGAGGCTCCTCAAAAAGTTAAAAATAGAACTACTCCATGATCCAGCAAATGTTTTGATGAAGCAGTAAAAATTATTAATTTTATTACTTTTTGACTCTGAATACATGTCTTTTTTGTTATTCTGTTTCAAGGAAGGGGAAATACGCATAAAGCATATTGTGTACTAAAAAGTACCTTGGTTGTCCAGAGGAAAAGCATTTACCCAGTAGTTTGAATTGCAAGATGAATGAACTGCTTTTTCATGGACCACTTCTTTTTTTAAACATCGACTTTCAGACAACCTAACATTATTCAAATTTAGGGTATTTGGCAGAAATTTATCTTGAACAAAATGTAAACCTCTCACTTCAAGGAAAATAACCAATTATGTCCTGATAAATATTTAACAACTAGCCCTCTGTGGGAGAAAGAAGATCCCAATTTTGTAGATTGGTAGCCAGTTTCTGTGCTGTGAATACTCTCAGCAAGGCTGATTTCAAGCTACCAACTTGATGTCACTAAACACAGAGTTGAGAGTAGATAATTGGGTCTCACAAACTATTGCAAACTATAGCACAGACTAGCACACTGCTGAAATCAGTGCCAATGATAAAATCAGAAATTCTAAGTGAGAATTAGAATTTTGGGAAATTTATGTCTACCAGCATGAACTTGACCATTTCCTAATTCATAAACACTTTGCTAAAAAGATTATTAGAGATATTAAGAAATGTATTTCTTTATATTGTATGATGAAATGTTTCAATATTTAGAAGGTCTGCATAACTCAATGATCCAGTATTTTCCAAATGACCAACGTGTGCCATTACCAAATCTTGCATGGATGAGAGATTTATGCAAAATTCAAGATAGACAAATCAGTTTAATGTGATAGAGTACATAACTTATTGATAAAGTTTTAGATTCCATATTGTAACTAACCTTCAAGAAACTACCACTTACCAAGTTCTGGTGGGCATGAAGTTATCTTAAAAAGGCTGCTAAAAAGAGGTACCTAGGTGGTGTAGTCAGTTAAGCGTCCAACTCTTGGTTTCAGCTCAGGTCATGATCTCAGGGTCCTGGGATCGAGCCCCACATCCGTCAGGGCTCCATGCTCAGCATGGTGTCTGCTTGAGATTATATCTCTCTCTCTTTCTCTCTCTCTCTCTGCCCCTTCCACTTGTGCTCTCTCTCTCTCTCTTTAAAATAAATAAATAAAATCTTAAAAAAAAAAGCTGCTAAAATACTCCTTCCTTTTCCAGTTATATACCTGTGTGAGGCCAGATATTCCTTATGCTTTTTCACCAAATCAACTTGTCACAGTGGAAGGGATTCCTTATTTTCAAAGTGGAAAATGAAATCCCAAGTCTGGAATGACTATAGAGAATAGAGAGAGGGTCAGAGCAGAGTTACTCTCTCCTCACAGTTGCATTGTTATGACTGGGAGTGGACCCTTGATGTTCCTGATGCTCTAGATGCAGAGAAAAGTCCTCCCCCATTTGGGAGGTGGGCAAACCTAAGTGCCTCAGGGAGAGCCACCCGTGCAGCCCTTCACTCTATTGCAAGGGGATGTAATGTAACCTTTCAGAATGCTTTGGGGATTATTCTTCTGAGAAGATCAGCTCTCATTTAATTCAGTTTATATTTTGACTGATAAATATTTCTTACTTAGTTTACATGTTTCATGGACCTCTATGGCTTCATTAGGATAGCCTATATTTGATTTTAAGTTCCCAAAAGAAAGGGACTAGCATAGACCACATCCAGATTTGTGGGTAATGAACAATTGATGGTGATTAATTTCCTTTTATCTAGAGCCTGGCTTATGGCACAAAGTAGGTACTCTGTCTTCCTTACTAATCTAATACAAAGTTTAGCCTTTTCCCTAGTGTCCAGAAATTTACAGTAATTAAGAAAATAACACAGATACAAATATATCTACCTGAAATTGCTACTATAACAATGGGTAGGGTTCCAAATTTTGATTGTAAATTAGTTGTTCAGAGGTTAGAAGACATTTTTCTTTGGGGGAAAAATATTATACAGGGTATTTATATCTCTTGGTGAGGCCAAGTCTAAAAATAACCCAGATACAGTTTTGTATAAATACAACAATAATACAGTGTTTCTCCAGGACACGTATTCAAAGCTGTCTATCAAAGAAACATCCCTCTCTAGTAGACAAATATTTGATCTTTTCCATTAACGTACACCATCGTAAACATGGAGCTGGATAGGGGATGGGACAGAATTATGGGGTGAGGAGAGGAGATAGTGACTCTGTGATAAGGAGGGGGGCTGAGGAAAAAAGACTGTGAACAGAAATTCCAGGAGTAGGGGGACAAAAGAATCGCAGGCTTGAGTTTTTTACTCAAGGTTAGGATGACGTTGTAGGGCACACTGGATTTTCGGTTGGCTACCCAATCTCCCCATTTTCCCCTAGGCCTTAAAGATTCATCTGCTCTCCCATTCCGTGGTCATTACCTCTTATGTTTCCCCCCCTTGTGGCCCACACATTTTCTCTTCTTGAGCTCTGGATCCTAAACACTAACATTCATCATAAACAGGACTCCTAATACATTCGAGGCACTCCTCAATAAATCAGAGAGAAGCAGAAAATGGCATGTTGTTCAACTTTTAATAAATCCGCATATTACTTCATCAAACTAAATTTAGAATTCAATGCTTAGGTACTCAGAAAATAACTCACATTTTGTCATTATAATATTGTGTTTGTTTCTATAGAAATTGTGCTAATGGAGAGTGGTCTGATGCAGAGTAAAGAAATTATGCACCTGTACATACACTTATATACAAAGTCTGTGTTTTAAGTTTTGTTCTGTCAATTCCTGTTATCTCTCATATTTCTATGACCACTACAACAATATAACTGGGGCTTGGGGGGAAGAAGAGCTGCAAGGGATTGAGAACTGAATATTAATTGTAGAGAAACAGTTGAGTATGATTTTTATATGTCCACTTCGATGATTTTTCTTTTGACTAAATTATTTTAGGTATATATCTTTCAAGCTGGTTAAGACCTTGATGGAGCTGCCTGTTCCATTAACACTGGTAGCTTTGGGGAGGAATTAACAGAATCCATAACACACCTAAAAGGAAAGTATTTTATTTTCTTCTACTGGACAAAAGAAATAGAAACAGGTGGGGGTAAAGTAGATAATGACTTAGGAAAAGAAATACTGAGAACTTCAAAGACTAACATTAATTACATCAGATATTGTTTATGGGATTGACTCAATCTGACCCCACGATACTACAGCCTCATTTCCCAGCCCCTCCAAAATACTCTATATATTATTTATTAAAGTTTATGTTTTAATCGCCATGCAGATATAAGTAGGTTCCTGAGAACAGTGACTTAGGGCTAGAGAAAATGAGTCACACAAATATATGTGTTTTGCTCCATTTATTCTTAAAGTCTATACTTTTTCACTGTTAATAAAGATAGCAGTATTCTGTGTTTCATGCCCATTAATCAGCCAGCAGCTTCATTGATTGTTCCTGTTAGACAGCTCTATTCAGGAAACTACCAAGATAGCAGATTCTCTTGCTTATAGAACAACCACACACATAGCAGTAAAGATTTATCAAAAAGCACATAATCTCTTCTTTTCTACCTCCATCCCTTTGACAGAATATTTTAGCAACAATTCTATGTACATTGATGTCTTTATAATAGGAAGACAAGGATCCTATTATTTTTCTTTGGTAAGATGAAATCTTAGAATGATAACAAAGATTAAAGATAGTGAATTTTTCATTCTCTTTTAAGAAGCAGCACTATGTATTAACATGTATTCAATTTTCTGACTCAAGAAGACATTTTCGGGGGTACTGAAATTTATTTTAAATTTATAAACAATAAAATTCAAACTTTATGTTGCATAGTTCTATGAGATTTGACAACTGTACGGGGTCATGTAACCACTATCATAATCAAGATACAGAACAGTCTCAACACTGCCACTGCCCCTGCCCCTCCAAATGTCCTTGGGCTGCCACTTTATAGTCAGACCTATTTCTTTAACTCTCAGTACCACTGGTCTGTTCTCTATCCATATAGTTTTCATTTTCCAGAATGTCACATTAAAGGAACCAGGTAGTATGTAGACTTTTGAATCTTACTTTTTTTCAGCCAGCATAATATATTTGAAATAGAGGCATGTTGTTGTAGGTATCAGTACTTCATACCTTTTTATTCTTAAGCAGTATCGCTTTAAATAGATTTAACACAATTTGATTAACCATTCTCCAGATGAGGGACATGTGGTAGCTTGTAGTTTTTGGCAAACGAAGTTGCTGTATACATTTGTCCTCAGGTTTTTGTATGAACATGCTTTTATTTCATTTGCATAAATGTTCATAAATACTATGAGTGGCATTTCTGGGTGCAAAGTAACTGTGTGTATAACTTTATAAGGAACTGCCAAGATATTTTCCTTGATGGCTATACCATTTTGCATTTCTACCAGTGATTTATGAGAAACCTAGTTGTTCTTCTATATCCTTGCCAGCATTAGTATTCCTAGGTGTTTTGTTGTTGTTTGTTTGTGTTTGAGGGTCATTCTAATAGATGGGGAGTAGATTCTTAGTCTGTGTTTAATTTGTATTTCCGTAGAGGGTAATGATGTTGATTATCTTTTCATGTGCTCATTTGCTATCTGTATATTTTCTTTGGTGAGGTATTTGTTCAAAACTTTTGCTCACTGTTGCTGAGTTTTCTTATTATTGAGTTTTGTGAGCTCTTTATATGTTCTGGATGAATATTTTGTCAGATACGTAATTTGAAAGTATTTTCTGAGTTTGTGGCTTGTTCTTTCATTCCCTGAATGGCTTTCACAGGCCAAACATTTAGTTTTAATAAACCAATTAATCATACTTTTATGCCTTATACATTTAATGTCATGTCTAAGAAATGATTGTCTAGCCCAAGATCTCAAAGATTTTCTTTTAGAGTTTTATATTTTACGTTTATATCTATTACCTATTTTAAGTCATTTTTTGGTATAAGGGATGAGTATATATTAAGGTTTATTCTTTTGAATATGGATGATCAAATGTCCCAGCACCATTTGTGAATCTTTCACAATTCTATTCTTTTCCTATCAAATTGACTTTGTTCTTTTCTCAAAAATTAGTTGTACTTTTGTGTATAGGTCTATACTGGGACTCTCTATTGTGTTATATTGATTTATATATCCATTCTTTTGCCAAAGCCACACTGTTTAAATTACTGTAGTTTTTTTTTTAAGATTTTATTTATTCATTTGAGATGGAGTGATAGAGAGAAAGATAGAGAGCATGAGCAGGGGAAGAGTCAGAGGGAAAGGGAGAAGCAGACTCCCCGCTGAGCTAGGAGCCCGATGTGGGACTCGATCCCAGGACCCAGAGATCATGACCTGAGCTGAAGGCAGATGCTCAACCATCCGAGGCACCCAGGTGCCCCTCCCTTACTGTAGTTTTATAAAGAATTTTAAATCAAGTACTGTGAATCCTCCAACTTTATTTTAAAATTTTTGGCCATTCTAGTTCCTTTGATTTCCCATAAATATGGTATATATATTTTCATCCTTTTACTTTTAATCTATATCATTTAAGTTGTTTTTCTAGGCAGTTTATCACTGAATCTTTTAAAAGACCCAGCCTGATAATCTTTGTCTCTTACTAGGTATGTTTGGACCATTTGTATTAATGTAATGATTTATGTGGTTGGATTAAGCTGACCATTTTATTACTTTTCTGTTTTTCTTCTCTGATGTTTCTCTGTTACCCCTTCCATACCTTCTTTTGGATACTTGAATTTTTAAAAACTATCACATTTTAATTTATGTATTAGAATTTGGATAATATCACTCTGTATTTTTAATGGTTTCTTTATTTTTAAAATATACATACCTAACTTTTCATGGTCTTCTTAGAGTTAATATCTTACCACTTAATATAAAAAATAGAGGTCTTACACAACTAGTCAGAAGATCAGTAAGGAAAGAAAGGATTTAAACAACACTATAAACCAGCTGGACCTAACAGATATAAACAGAAGCACTTCGTCTAACAACAGCAGAGTACTTTCATTCATTGCTGGTGGGAGTGCAAAATGGTACAGCCACTTTGGAGGACAATTTGGCAGCTACTTTCAAAATGAAAAATACTCTTACCATATGATCTAGCAATTGTACTCCTTGCTATTTACCCAGAGTTCACAAAAAAAGGATATTTATGACAGCTCTAGTCATAATTACCAAAACTTGGAAGAAACGAAGATGTCCTTTAGTAGATGAATGGATAAATAAACTGTGGTACATTCAGACAATGGAATATAATTCAATGCTAAAAAGAGATAAGCTATTAAGCCATGAAAAGACATGGAAGAGCCTTAAATGCATATAACTAAGTGAACAAAACCAATTTGAGAAGGCTGTATACTGTATGATTCCAACCATGTGACATTGTAGAAAAGGCAAAACTGTGGAGACAATAAAAAGATCAGTGGTTGCTATGGGTGGGTGGGTAGGGGATGCAGTGAAGTGAATAGGCAGAACACAGGATTTTTAGAGCAGTGAAAATACTCTGTATAAGGATGAATATATGTCATTATATATTTTGTCCAAACCCACAGAATATACAACACCAAGAGTGACTTCTAAGGAAAACTGTAGACTTTGGGTGATTATGAAAAGTCCATGTAGATTCATCTTTGGTAAAAAAAAAAAAAAAAAAGTACCATTTTAGTGAGTGATGTTGATAATGGAGGAGCCTAGGTATATATATGTTGGGGCCAGGGGTATATGGGAAATCTCTGTACCTTCCTCTCAACTTGGTTATAAACCTAAAACTGCTCTAAAAAAACAAAGTCTTAAAAAAGAAAACCCACAATGAGGTATTACCTCACACCCAGTAGGATGGCCACTTTCTTTTTTTTTTTTTTTTAAGATTTCATTTATTTATTTATTTGTCAGAGACGGAGAGAGACAGAGAAAGAGAGAGAGTCAGGCAGAGGGAGAAGCAGGCTCCCTGCCAAGCAAGGAGCCTGATGTGGAACTCGATCCCAGGACCCTGGGGTCATGATCCAAGCTGAAGGCAGACTGAGTTTAATCGACTGAGCCACCTAGGCATCCCTGACCACTTTCAAAAGAACAGAAAATAACAAGTGTTAGTGAGGATGCAGAAAAGTTGGAATCCTTGCGAAGTGTTGGTGGAAATTTAAAATGGTGCAGCTGCATGCAAAACAGCATGGAACTTCCTCAAGAAATTAAAAGGAGAATTACTGTATGACCTGGCAATTCCACTTCTGGGCATATATCCAATAGAATTAAAAGCAGGATCTTGAAGAGACATATGCACACCTGTGTTCATCACAGCATTATTCACAATAGCCAAGATGTGGAAGCAACCCAAATATCCAGATGAATGGATTAAAAATGTGATACACACACACACAGTGAAATATGATGCAGCCTTAAAAAAAAAGAAAATCCTGTCACATGCTACTACATGGACAAAACTGTGGTATATTCTGTGAAGAGAAATCAGTCACAAACACCATACTGTATGATTCCACTCATATGAAATATCATATGAAAGTAGTCAAAATCATAGAAACAGAAAATAGAATGGTAGTTATCAAAGGCAGGTGGGAGTGAGAATTAATGTTCAGTGCATATAGAGTTTTAGTGTTGAAAGATGAAAAAGTTCTGTAGATCTGTTGCACAATAATGTGAATATACTTAACACATACTGAGCTGTATACTTAAAAATGGTTAAGATGATAAATTTAATGTTATGTGTTTTGTACCATATTTTAAAAATCTTAAGAGAAAAACACTAAAGGGCTCCTGGGTAGCTCAGTCGGTTAAACGTCTGCCTTCAGCTCAGGTCATGATCCCAGGTTCCTGGGATGGAGCGGTCCTGGGATGGAGTCCCGGATCCAGCTCCCTGCTCAGCAGGCAGTCTGCTTCTCCCTCTACCCCTCCTCCTTGTTGTGTGCTCACTCTCTCTCAGCTCTCTCTCATGCTCTCTCTCTAATAAATAAATAAAATCTTTTAAAAAATTTAAAAAAAAGAAAAACACTAAAGTGATGATAGTCACTCTCCTTTAATAATTAACAAACAGAATTCTAATAAAATGTTCTCCTTATTTTCCCTTTAAATGTAGTCCAATAATTTATAAGAACTGATATTTCAAAGGTTTCTCTTACCAGAATGAATAGTCACAAACTTGTGTGGTGCCTGATGCGGGAAGAGTGACTTGTAATAATAAAATTATCACAGTACAACACACAAACAAACAAAAAATAGTGGGCTTACAACCTTGTAGGCCCCTTAATTCTTCTCCCTTATGTTATAGTTTTCCAGTGTATTGTATGTGCATACATTGAAACTCTCTCCCCAGATGATATTATAATTTTTTATTACAACTTTGAAACATATTTTAAATAACCAAAGAAAATATATAATCTATTACATTTTCCAAAATGTTTACCATTCTGTCAGTCCTCTTTAATTCCTGAAGTTCCATATTCCCTCTGCTATCATCTGCTTCAACCTAAAACACTTTCTCTAGCATTTCTTGTAGGGAGGATCAATGGAGACAAATTCTCTTAATTTTCTCTACCCAAAAGAGTCTTTATTTGCTGTCATTTTTGATGGATTTTTTTTTTTTTTTTTTGCTGTGTATAAAATTCTGGGCTGATAGCTCTTTTTACTAAGTGCTTTAATTTTTTTAAGATTTTATTTATTTATTTGTCAGAGAGGGAGAACACAAGCAGGGGGAGCGGCAGGCAGAGGGAAAAGCAGGCTCCCCAGTGAGCAGGGAGCCCGATGCGGGACTCATTCCCAGGACCCTGGGATCATGACCCGAGCCAGAGGCAGACATTTAACCGACTGGGCCACACTGAGCCACCCAGACGTTCCTTTACTAAGCACTTTAAAAATGTTATTTGTCTTCTGTCTTTCATGGTCTCCGATGTGGAATCTGCAGTCATTTAGATCATTATTCTGCTGTATATAATGTGATATATCCCCACCTGTTCAGGTGCTTTCAAGATTTTTTTTCTTTGTCTTTAGTTTTCAGCACTCTGAGTATAAAATACCCAGGTATGCTTTTCTTTGGATTTTCGAGTTGGGGTTTGCCTTGTTTTTTAATCTGCAAATTATATATTTAACCAACTTATTCCTATAGAGGATTTTCTAGAAACTAAATGAAGCGGTCCTGGGATGGAGTCCCGGATCCAGCTCCCTGCTCAGCGGGCAGTCTGCTTCTCCCTCTACCCCTCCTCCTTGTTGTGTGCTCACTCTCTCTCAGCTCTCTCTCATGCTCTCTCTCTAATAAATAAATAAAATCTTTTAAAAAATTAAAAAAAAAGAAAAACACTAAAGTGATGATAGTCACTTTCCTTCCTATAAGGAATTCATTCCTCCTATAAGGTGAACTAATGGCTTATAGACTGATACCTGCTCACTTCTGAACCCCCACTAGCTATCAGTAGTTAATCTCAGAACTCCTTTATATTAAGCCTCAGTGAAGCCTCAGAATTGTTTACACCACAGCTAATAACCAATCAGATATTGCACATATGTTCAAACTAATTGCCGCCCCATAATCTAGGTATCCTAAAACTTCCCCTGTATTAAGAAAGTCCACCAAGAGCTCTGGATGTGGATCATATCATTTTGATTCTGTCTGAATCACTTACTTTAAGTGAACTGAATTTTGATGGTATGTGATTACTTACAATATGGGGTATTTAATTTACAACCTTTTAGCATTTATTGCTGGAGCTAGAGTAAAGATGTCTTTGAAGATGCTGTTTCTTACAGTTCAGGGCTTTACTTCCAGTCCATCTATGGGAGAAATTGATCTCTCTGGTTTCAAAACTTTTCTAATACTAGAGAAACCATTGAGCTCCCTCTTTGCTATATTTTCTCCAGACTTAAACACAGATTTGTGGATCCTCTTCAGTGAGTTTGCAGGAGCAGCTGGAATGCATCTTGAGCAATGAGCTCACTTCCAATTAGATCTTACATTTTGTTTTCTTCCTCTTCTCCCATTTTCGTCATCCTCCTCTTGAAGGCCTCATAGTTTCTGAGTTGATATAATCTATCTAAAGTCTTTCTGGAACAAATAATGGATATAAATAAATAAAGTATAGCATGTTCTTTGATAAAACCACTGAATAACCTGAAGGGATTGATTCTTCCCAAATAATTTATACTTTAATGGAATTCTAATCAATTAGATTGATCAGAATTGCCTACTTTTGGAAGTAGGCAACATAATTCCAAATTAACTTTGTAAGAATAAAGTGATGAAAATACCTGAGGAAAGGTTTAAGAGAAAATTAATTCACCACTAATAATGAGTTAACTTGCTCTTTGATATATTGAAACATTTTTTAAAACTATAATCATTAAGAGTATGGGTTTTCTGCGTGGAGCACTGGGTGTTATGCACAAACAACGAATCACGGAACGCTACATCAAGAACTAATGATGTAATGTGTGGTGATTAACACAACAATAAAAAAATT
>NW_027397074.1:21157371-21233927 GCF_003265705.2 Callorhinus ursinus
AAAAAAAAAGAGTATGGGCTTTATACAATTCTGACCAGAGAGATTAATAAAAAGACACATGTTAGTATATGGCAAAATAAGTATCACAACTCAATGTGGATAGGATAAATTATCAAATGGTTTGAGGGAAAATTTTATTACATATTATACCACAACGTAAGTTCCAGATGCATTAAAGTATTATTATTTTTTAAGAATAACATACAAATCTAAATCAGCTAATCTTTGTGAGAAATGTTTTACAGATAAGCAATGGGAGAGCACACACTCTACCTGTTCCTGTCAGAGGAGACAGAAAACAAAGAATAAGAATCATACTAAAGATCTGTATTTATATTGATAACAATAATTTATTGTATTAACAAAAATTAAGTGAGAAGAGATGGTATTGCCAGGGACAGCAAGGAGGAATTGAGAGAATACTTGTAATTTATTTTTTTATTTTTTTATTTTTTTTTAAAGATTCTATTTTTTTTTTTTAAAGATTTTATTTATTTATTTGAGAGAGAGAGAATGAGAGATAGAGAGCACGAGAGGGAAGAGGGTCAGAAGGAGAAGCAGACTCCCTGCTGAGCAGGGAGCCTGATGCGGGACTCGATCCCGGGACTCCAGGATCATGACCTGAGCCGAAGGCAGTCGCTTAACCAACTGAGCCACCCAGGCGCCCGAATACTTGTAATTTAAAAAATGGTTGGAGGATGAAGGGCTAAGATGGTAACACAAGAGGCTCCTGAAAAAGGGTAAATATGTGAGGTGATGGGTTTGTTAATTAACTCAATAGTGGGAATTCTTTAACAAGATATATGCATATCAAATCATCACATTTGCACTTAAATCTCTTACAGTTTTATTTACAAATTATCTCTCAATGGGGGTGAAAAAAATTAGAAATGATGCCCAGGGAAAGTTTTGCTGAGATGGTGACATTTGTAGAAGAACTTTAAGGAGGTAAGGAAAGCAATTTGCATAGGTCTCCTGGGGAAGAATATTCCAGGCAAACAGAAGAGCAAAAGCAAATCCTGTGGTGCACTTAGGAACAAGAAAGAGGCTGGTGCTGCAGGCGTGGGGGTGGGTGAGCCACTGAGCAAGAGGGGGAGTTAAAAGTGAAGGACGGAGAGCCAGATCACAGAGAGGGCTTTGGCTCTTATTCTGGACCAAATGGAAGCAACTGGGAGCTTTTAACAAAATAATTGATTCAGTAGTACTTACAAAGAATATCTCTGGCTATTACATTGAAAACAGACTGCGGACAGACAAATCAGAAGCAGAAAGATCAGGTGTGAAGCTTTTGAACTAACCTAGGTAAAGGATGACGGCACCTTAGACCAGGGAAGTGGTAAGAAGGTGGAAAGAAGTTGTAAAATTCTGGATATATATTGAAGTTGGAGCTGACAAGAATGCTGACAAAAAGTAGTATGTATAATAGTTGCACAAACTCTGGGGCTTGACACCCAGGCTCAAATTCCAGCTTGAGAATTTGCTACCCTGTTGTCCTGAACAAGTTATTTAGCTTCTCTATATCTTGGGGTCTACATCAGCTGGTGATTTTGAGGATTTAAGGAGATAACCTATGTAAAGTGCTTGGAATAGTGCAGGCACATGGTAATCATTAGATAAAGTATTATTTTCTTAAAAGATTGTATTTATTTATTTGAGAGAGAGAGAGCATGCATGGGGGTAGGGGGATGAGAAGCAGACTCCCCACTGAGCAGGGAGCCAGGACTAGGTGGGGCTCCATCCCAGGACCCTGGGATCCTGACCTGAGCTGATGACAGACACTTAACCAACTGAGCCACCTAGGCGCCCCTAGATAAAGTATTATTATTAGACTTGAGGTATGAGATATAGAGTTGAATCAATGTTGATGTTGGTAAACAGGTAGGAAAAGAAGTATAAAGTGTTATAAGAAAAATCTGAAGTGTTATGTGGTCACACACACACACACAAACCCCAAAAAAGTGTATAATCCAAATTATATATATATATATTTTAAGATTTTATTTATTTTTTGACAGAGAGAGAGAGAGACAGTGAGAGAGGGAACACAAGCTGGGGGAGCGAGAGAGGGAGAAGCAGGCTTCCTGCCAAGCAGGGAACCCGATGCGAGGCTCCATCCCAGGACCCTTAGGATCATGACCTGAGCCGAAGGCAGATGCTTAACGACTGAGCCACCCAGGCGCCCCTCCAAATTATATTTTGAAAGTTATTTACATATGTATACAAAAACAATGTAAAAGGAAATACCCTGAAATATTTCTAGAGATTGGTGTAGATAATAATATTGTGGATAATTTATTTTCTTATTATGTCCAAAGTTTCTACAATAAACATGCATGTCTTTGTATAATCAGAAGGAAGTTATTAAACGTTTTAGAAAACAATTATTTAAAAAGTGAAACAGTCACCTTATTTTATCTCATAAATAAAATGAGGGGAATGAAATAAAGTGTAGGGGGTGGGGAAGGAGAAAGAAAGCTCTTTCCTAAGGTAATTGGAAGAGAGTTGGAAGAAAAATAGAAAAGTATATGGGTATGTGAGAAAATTTTACACAAAGTAGTATCAACTGATTTCTAAGTAAAAACATCAAAAAAAGGAAGGCTCTCTAGCGTGTCTGTAATCCCCCTCAAGGTTTTGGAACTGGGAGATGGCTAGTGAGAGTTCTCCAAATGGCCACTAGGGGGTTCCTGTGGTCCAGGAAGCCTGGTAGCCCAGAATAAACCCATGCCTCCTGGACAGTGAGAGTGAAGGGGCTTGTCCAGATGGAAGGAGAAGTGTTGTCCACATTTGTGTGTATATTCCTAAACCTTAGGACCAATGAATGTTAGATGGAAGGAATTTAATGGACTTTCCAGCCTAAGTCCTCATTTTAAAATTAGGAAAATTAAATGCAAAGAAGTGAGAGGGTAATACAAGTGACATAGCTGGTGAGACACAATTTGATAATACTCCAATCTAATCAGTGATTTCTCTACTAACTTACATTGTTAGAAACTGAGGGATGGGCAGTACAGAAGTAACACCACCACATTGCAACCCCACAGAGATTCAAGTGTTGAAAATACTGATCTCCAGTATTATTTTTACAAGCTAATAATAATAGCATATGATCTTTGGAAATATATCATATGACTATCATAGCTACTTTGCATTTTTGACGTAGAGCTTAGCTCAATTCTGATGCTCAGGAACTGTCAAATAAATGCCTATTACCCATAGTTTGATAGTTATTAATAATTTCTTTTTCCGTTCCTGGTTTAGACAACTCCAGGAATTAACTGTCACACTCAGCTTTATTGCTAACAAAAACCAAACAAGCAAAAATATCAAAATATGCCACTGTAAATAGACCAGATCTTTTAAATTGATGAAGTTAGGTGTAACTCTGGGTTCTGTTTTCTACCAGCACCTGGCCCTTAGTATCCTCATCATTTTCAACTCCTCCTTCAAAGATTCAATTCCATTCAGTTCTCCTGTTATTCCTGTGGTCCTCATTGCCCAGTGCCTACCTCCCTTGTCAAGTATAGCCTCCTTTTTTTCATTCATTTTTTTTTTATTCATCCAACTCAGAAATATTTATTGAATTCCTTCTGGAACAACTTTTTGCACAAAAAGCTGTGGGGTAATACAAAGAAACTATGAGATAATGAATGTTTGTTGTGTTAAGCCACTAAACTTGGGATAACCACCCCTGGATGAGTTCTGCTAGTGTTTGTTGTTGTTGTTGATGTTTTTATTCAAGTGGTATTACAGTGTTATATTACTTTCAAATGTATAATGTAATGATTCAACAGTTCTATGCATTTCTTAGTGCTCATCAAGATAAGTATACTCTTAATTGTGCTAGTATTAATTTTTAAAACCACATCCCAAACCACAAAGTATATAGCAACAAAATCAGCTAGAGCCAAGTATACCTGAGAGAACTTGCAAAGTCCTTTAAATGTTAAGAGAGGGAAAAAAAGTGATTAAAAAATATGAAAATTCTAAAGAGTGGGGTCACCGCATACTTGTACAGTTGTATGCGTTGGGCCCTTCTGTGAGTAGCTATTTCTTTTTCTGGGAAACCCCCCCCCCCCCCCACTGCATTTTCAGCCAAGGTGGAACAATTTCCTGCACTTAGCAGACCCATCATGGCCAGTTTCCCGACTCCGAGGCAGACTGGTGAAAGTTTGGTGCTAGTGAGATTTGCATCAAATATACAGACTTCCTGTGGCCATTTCTTGTTGTGCCAAGAATAATTCTGTTCCATAGCTCCAGGCTGAACAAAAGTTCAGCTTCAAGCTGCCAATGAAAGTGTTTGAGTGGGAGGAGGAGAGCAAACATAAAAAGTATAGGATTATTCAGAAGGAAAAAAAAAACCCAAATACATGACATTCTGAATCCACTAACCAGGAATTAGTATTGATATCTCTGTGCACCAAGAACAATAAATGAGAGGCAGCTCTCAGAAGAGAAGTGGTAAATGGGATGATGTTAGAATCCATTTGGGAGACAAATCATTAGTCCATCAGACTGTTAATATGTAAAGCCTTACAACACTAGCATCCTTGAATTGAGTGCCTTGGGGATTGTTTCAGTTCTCTATTGCTGTATAACAAATCACTCCCAAGTTTAGTGGCTTAACAAACATTCATTATCTCATAGTTTCTGTGGGTCAAGAATCTTCTAGACATGCTTTAACTGGGTCTCTGGCTTCGTGTCTGCACAAAGCTACAATGAAGGTATCAGCCAGAACTGCAGTCATCTCATGGTCCAATTCACAGAGGATCTACTTCTTCTTCTTCTTCTTTTTTTTTTTTTTTTTAAGATTTTTATTTATCTGGAGAGAGAGAAAGAGATAGAGAGGGAGAGAGAGCAAAAGCAGGCAGAGTGTCAGAGGAAGAGGGAAAAACAGACGCCCCTGCTGAGCAGGGAGCCCGACCTGGGGCTCAATCCCAGGACCCTGGGATCATGACCTGAGCCGAAGGCAGATGCTTAACTGAGCCACGCAGGTGCCCCTCACGGAGGATCCACTTCTAAGCTCACTCATGTGGCTACTGGCAAACCCGATTCCTGATTCTTGCTGGCTGTTGTCTGAAGGTGTCGTTTCTTTGCCACATGGATTTCTCTATAGTTCCTAACATAGCAAATGGCTTATCTCAGAGAGAGCAAGTCGGGAGAGAATGAGAGAGGGCCCCAAACAAGCCACAGACTATTAAAAATCTAATCGCAGAACTAATATCCCATTACTTCTGCCATACTTTATCCATCAGAAGTGAGTCAATAAGTCCGGCTCGAGCTCAAGAGTTGGGAATTAGGTAAGGTCAGTAACACACCAAGAGGTGGGGATCATGGGGAGTCATCTTAAAGGTTGCCTACTGCAGAGTGATTGCTAATACTCTAAATATTTAGAGTATGTTGGCAAGCAGCATAGGTTTTCTGTTTTATTTACATCAAGTGTATGCTGATAATGAGGCAGTGGGAAATAGTGTACTGTGCTTGAAAGACCAATGGGCTGCCAGAGGATCTGCAGTTCTGTTCCAGCTTAATCACTTAAGATAATAGAAATGCAAGCTAGGGGTTATAGGAAGAATCTCTAGTCCTTATAAATATTCTGGTCTACTGAATTTCACATTTTCTGCTCAAGATATCCTAAAGGACAAGGAGAGTTAGCATATCTTTTTCATCGCTGTACCTGTGAGTTGGGGGTATGGATGAAATCTGTCTGCCACAAGAACATGTTTTCCTTTTTTGTAATATCAAGCTGAATCTTGAAAAGTCATGTGAACTTTATATTCTACCTTACAATATACTGTATTTCTTATAATTAAGTATGTTACCATTAAATCAAGTGATACCCCAGGAAGATGGAGCACGTTTAGGTTATCACCTTGTTAATGCCCTAGCACAGCACATGGTCCATTGTGAATGAGGACCCTTCCAACGGTACACTGATAAACTGGCTGTCAAAAGACAGGATGGAGGCAAGGAGGGAATCAAATTCTGGTTTGTAGTGTTTACTGATTTTCCTGGTGTAAATATTTCCATCATGTCCAACTTACTGAACATGGAGTTTAGAAATGCTACTTACAGTTGGCTCTTGAGAACAGGTTTGAGCTGGCTCTCAGACCACCTTCTATCATTTTACTTCCTGGAGCTTTTGTTACTCATCTGGAAAACAGGGATAGCATTTTTGGCCCTGCCATTTCAAATGACAAAACTAGCTAATCATTTTCAGGGAGAAAAATATTTTAGATAACTAAGTTACACAACTCATAACAAAATTAAACTATAGCTGGGTTAAATATTAAAATGTAGAAAGTGAAAAAAAATAAGATAAAATATACAAGAATATGATATAATGCTTGGGGAGGGAAGTATTTCTTAAGTATAATTATAAATTATAAGCTTAAGATTTCTTAAGCTTTATAGAAGCATAAACTCTAAAGGAAAGGTTTGAGGTATTGTACAGAATAAAAATAAACTCCACTTTATGGCAAAAAATAGTATAAACATAAAGTACATAAGTATTTCTATGGAAAGTAAGGAAATACTAATAATTTTAAATACTATAACATTCCCCATGATTTCCAGGGTTCCTTTACATGTAGGAACTGTAAAACTTATTTTAAACCGCAAAATAAGTTTTGAGGTAAGCAGTCATTATGATCATTAGATTTATTTATTTTTATTCATTTTTTTAAAGATTTTATTTATTTATTTGACAGAGACACAGCGAGAGAGGGAACACAAGAAGGGGGAGTGGGAGAGGGAGAAGCAGGCTTCCTGCTGAGCGGGGAGCCAGATGTGGGACTCGATCCCAGGACCCTGGGATCATGACCTGAGCTGAAGGCCGACGCTTAACGACTAAGCCACTCAGGTGCCCTGATCATTAGATTTAAAATACACTCAGTTCTGTGAGTCTCAGAGCTGAGTTGCTCTGCTTCTAAGTATTATTTTTAGGAAAAATTGTAAATAATTGGTATTTCTGGATTAATGACTCTGTCTAGGTCTATAATGATACACAGCAGTTGTTAAATTGAGCCAATTTCTTTTTTTTTTTCTTAATCTGTGTTTTACCGAGAGAACCTAATAACTTGAAAGAGGTTCCATACTAAAGGAGAATTATACTGATGAGGACATTTGTTTGCTGGCCAGGAATCACTAATCATCAGCCACCAAACATCGTTTATAGTCATCACCTTGGTTTATGTTATTTTATGATGTTGAATTACTGTCTTAAATAATTCCACTGTCATGAATTGGATTGTCCAGTAAAAGTATGGAAAAAGGAATTATCAGTATGGTACATTACTGCTATATATTCAAAGGATCTGACATTTCAATATTTGCATTGTTTAGAAATGTTCCTTGCCACATACAGGCATCTAGGGATGTTTAATTAATCTACATGTGCTAGAATGGCACATTTCCCACAATTTGCAGTAAACAAGCAAGCAAGCAAATAAACAAATTAGTCCCCTAATCAGGAAGATGCAATAAAAATGAACTTTATAATATACTTACCCACTGGGACAAAACAAGAACAAAACAAAATAAAAAAAACTCTGAGCATAATAAGGGATCTAATAATACGCAAACAGTGCAGAAGATTTGCCCTTGAAATAAAATACATGTTTTCTTCTTTAAAGTAACTTCTGGAGTTTATCAGAAGAGAAAGAAAAAACAAGCCAACAGACAGCTCAGTGACTTTTTTTTTTTTTTTTAACTTCTCCTTCCTCCAGAACTAAAGATTATCCTCTCCCCTCTGAGTAACAGAAATAGTAGAGAAAGGACAAAGTTCTTGGAAGGAAGCCCAGTTTAGTAATGAAGAGGTGGGGCACTTTTAGTGAACAGAAGAAATTAAGAGTGAGGCACCAAGGATGGCTGATCTGCCGGGAATGGCCAGCAATCCCGGTACCGACCGATGAAAGATTGCTCCAAACTTTGCTGTGAAAGAGAGAAGGCAAGGGGGTCAATGCTCTAAGCAAAGACCCTTTGCTCTTCTTTGCTCCTGCCTTTGTTGGTCCTTCAGGATAATCCTAAATCTTTATCACTGTTTCTCAAGCATGTGATGTGTGACAAGGGGTCTTAGTGGAACTAGGAGGATCTGTTTAAGGGAAAGATACAATATGCTAATCTGTGTGTTCTATCTGCTAAACATAGCCTCGGGGACAATGCATACAACCTTTAGATCACAGGGCTGGCTGTTTGGGCTAAGAAAGCTTCAGGGAAGGCAACTCCCTGGGGCATTCCTAGGGCACAGTGGTCATGCAGGCCTCAGCATTCCAAAGGCCTACGCCCTTGCCCTTCTCTGAAACCTTCCCTCACCCCAACAGCCTCTGTGTTACATTTTAGCAAGCCAGGTATTATTGGTGATTTCATGCTCTACATTAACCCCAATATAGATCTGGGGAGAAAGGAATGGAAAGAGCCTGGGCTTGGAGTGCATATCCTCACCATCAAAGGAGTTGACGCGGGGAGCGAGGTTCTTGTCTCACAGAGTCGAAGAATGAATCTCGAGGACAAAGGAGAGTGAGTAAAGCGATAGAAGTTTATTAAGCAAGGATACAGAAAAAGCTCTCAGGAGTTGCCACTGAGAGCTTTTAGGGATGGTCTTTTATAGAAAGCTAACCAGGTAACTTAAATTTTTTTTAACATCTCTATTGATAGCACCATTGATTAAGGACCAGTTACAACATATTCAATGGCTTACTTCCTTTTTAGGGTCTGGTAATTCTTGGTTGGTCACAAGTAGCTGTTATAACAAGACCCCACCTCTGACACCTAGGGCAGGGTGGTCTGGTTTGTTCCCTTATCTCCGGTTTCCTTTCATCTCCCACATTTTGAATTTTGTGAGCCTGATCCCATGGCCCCCTACCTATCTCTCCCTGCCTAGCCCCGCCTGTCCCTTACTCACAACTACCGCTTGGGTGTATGAAGAGGTGGAGGCTCCGAGACTTCCTGCTAGTGGATGATGAGCCTGGGGGAGTTATTATTGATTGCAGGTACCCCCAATTAATAGTGTGCAAACTTTCACCTTTTGATCTCTGTTTATTTGGATCTCTTACTGTGAATTTTATTAATTCTTCCTCAGGCTTCCAGGGGTGGGAGAGACAAGTCTTTCGGCTACCTCCATTCACTGACCCAGGGAAGAGTTAATATTTAGTCTTAAGTCAGAAGACAGTCTAGACGCAGAATTCATTCTTCCTTAGGGGACTTCAACTTAAGTGAAAGAGGCCCATCCATATTATAGAAGGTAATTTACTTTGCTCAAAGTTTGTGATCACAAACTGGCTTCTTTACTGGCTTCCCTTCAGTAAAAATGATGGGAAGACCAAAAAGCTGTGGTGGCCTCACATGGCTAACTATCCAGGAAGCCTGACTACCCTGACAAGTTTCTTAGCAACAGTGTGGTATATTTTATCTCTCAGTATAGTACCTAATTTGGGAAATTGTTGTCTCTTTGGTTTTATGAAACTATAAATAGATTAGCATTTGGGTTCATTGAATCTTTCCTAAAGCAAACAGGCTCCAAGTCCTGTACAGTGCCTTTGGAGAAGTCAGAAGCTGAGGTAGAGGGGCAAGAACTTCTAGTTCTGAGGGGAACTAGAAACTGTAGGTGTAGCTCAGTCATGGTGTTTCTCTTTACATGGATAATTTTAGCACTTGACTTTGATTAGACTTTTCAGAAAGCAATCATATGCAGTGTTGCAAGGTACCTTTCTCTGTTAGGGTTTGTTTTTTTCTTTTTCTTTCTTTCTCCAAATTTTAATTTAATTCCAGTTAGTTAACATACAGTGTAATGCTAGTTTCAGGTGTAGATTTTAGTGATTCATCACTCACATACAACACCCAGTCTCTGCTAGGGTTTTAAGTTTTTGCTTGTGTTGTGGCTTTTCTGGAAATTTGGGGCAAATAAGATTATCTTATTAAAACAGATGACCATCAATTTCCTTCAGTTTTATGACCCATTGTGTGTGTATGTAGTTATTCCTTAGGTGTTCTTATTTACATCCTGGGAATGAATACCCATTCAGCAGCTGAGGATAACGTCATTTACTGTAGCAACAGCTACTTCTCGCCAGGTGTGAAGTCGGCAGGTTAGATATTATTGCTCTTAACGATGCATAAATCAAAACACTACAAAATATTTTTGAAGAGAGACCTAGAGTATAAATTTAAAAACTTAGCACCGTTTAAGGAATGCAGAGTTTGATATCCATTCTGAGAAGTGGAAATTTGTGTTTCTTCCTCCAAATATTCTTTGAGAATATACTCTTTTCACCTTTTGTTAGTATCATATGTCTGACTCCTGGTTTATTCAGAAACACTAGGAACATGGCATAATGTTTATCAAATTTAATCCAGCAACCCGGTCTTACTGCTTTTGAGTAAAATGAATAGTTGAATGGAATGTATTGACTTATCTCTCACCAAAATTCAACAGAAAAAAATGTACTTGTTTTGGTAGCAGACTGAGAACATATATGGAATCAGTGAAAATAAGTGAAGTAGGGCGCCTGGGTGGCTCAGATGGTTAAGCGTCTGCCTTGGGCTCGGGTCGTGATCCCGGGGTCCTGGGATCGAGTCCCGCATCGGGCTCCCTGTTCCTTGGGAGCCTGCTTCTCCCTCTGTGCCTCTCTCTCTCTCTCTCTCTGTCTCTCATGAATAAATAAATAAAATCTTTAAAAAAAAAAAAAAAGAAAATAAGTGAAGTAACTGAGGAGATTCAAAGCTTGCCCACATTTGGGAAATTTTCATGTTTTTCTAGCAGTGCAGATAAATAGCAATCTCAGGGTTTCATTGCAAGGAATTATGTTTTCAATTTCTGGCTCAGGTGCTATATTGTGAACTATATTAGTTAGGGTTCTCTGGAGAAATAGTACCAATAGGATGCATATATTTCTATATGTATGTGTCTGTCTGTCTATCTATCTATCTATCTATCTATCTATCTATCTATCTATCTATCATGTATCTTTCTATCAAGAGGTTTATTTAGAGCAGTTGGCCCACATGAGCAAGTCCAAAATCTGGAGGGAAAGAAAGCTGGCAGGCTGGAGACCCAGGGAAGAGTTAATGTTTAGTCTTAAGTCAGAAGACAGTCTAGACGCAGAATTCATTCTTCTTTAGGGGACTTCAACTTAAGTGAAAGAAGCCCATCCATATTATAGAAGGGAATCTACTTTGCTCAAAGTCTGCTTAATCACATCTAAAATTTACCTTCACAGCGACATCTAGATTGATGTTTGGCTAAATAACTGCCTTTCATAATCTAGCCAAGTGGATATGTACTTGCAATTTTTTTTTTTTTTTGCACCGTTTGTTGGAGAGACTATCTTTTCTTCATTGAATTGCCTTTGCATCTTTGTCAAAAATTAGTTGGCAGTATTTTTGGAGTCTATCTGTGGGCTTCCTTTTTTGTTTCATTGATCTGTATATTATTACATTTTTAGTAATACCACACTGTCTATGTTACGGTTGCTTACAGAAATCTTGAGATTAGTTAAAATAAGTCCTCCAGTATTGTTCTTTTCAAATTCTTTAGACTATTCTGGTGTCTTTGTTTTCCACATAATTTTTAAAAATGGTTGATACCAACAAAAATGCTTGCAAGGATTTCATTGGGATTGTGTTGAATATATAGATCAAATTGGGAAGAATTGACATCTTCACTATATTGACTTTTCCAATCTATGTACGTTTATTCTACATTTATTTTGATATTCTTTGATTTCTTTAATCAGTATCATAGTTCTTCATACAGAACTTGTCTATTCTTGAATAGATTTATACATAATTCATTGTTGATGATATTATTATTTTTTTAAATTGCTAATATTAGTTATCTAGGAAATCAACTGACTTTTGTATACTGACTTTGTTTCCTGAGTCCTTGCTTAACTCACTTACTAGTTCCAGGAAGTTTTTTATAGATTCTTTGGGGTTTTCCATATAGGCAATCATGTCATGTGCCAACAAAGAGTCTTATGTCTTCCTCTGTGATAGGTATAACTTTTCTTTCTTTTTCTTACCTTATTGAACTAGCTAAGACTTCCAGTACAATGCTGAATATGAGTGGTGAGAAAGGATATTCATGTCTTGGGTCTGAAAGTGAGGGTAAAGCAAGTCAGTTTGTTGGCATGAAGTATGATGATAGGTTTTCTATATGTATCCTTTATTAGGATACATATAGAAAGGAGCTGTACTCCAAATTTTGGGGACTTTTTATCATGAATGAGTTTTAAAGTTTGTCATATAATTTTTTTTACTTATTGATAATGATAATACCGGTTTTTTTTTAGTTTATGAATATGATGAATTACATTGGTTGATTTACAGAATGTTAAGCTAGCATTGTGTTCCTAGGATGAACCCCTTTTGGGCATGATGTATTATTCTATTTATATATTACTTAGTTTTATTTCATATATTTTGTTAGAGATCATTACTTCAATATTCATGAGTGATATTGGTCTTTAGTTTTCTTTTGTTTGTAATGGCTTAGTCTATTTTGATATTAGGGTAACTATGACCTCATAAAATAAATTGGAGAGTATTCCCTTTTTTTTTCTATTTTCTGAAAGATGGTGTGTAGAATTGGTATTATGTTTTCCTTAAGTATTTGAACAAATTCACCACTGAAACCATCTGGGCTTGGGGCTTCTTTCTCATTTGTTTTGGAAAATTTTTAATTAGTAATTTAATTTCTTTAATAGCTGTAGGGCTCTTCAGGTTATCTGTTTTTCTTTGAGTGAATTTTGGTAGTTTGTATCTTTCAAAGAATTATTCCATTTCATCTAAATTTTTGAATTTATAATTATAGAATTGTTCTTAACATTTCTTTATTATCATTTTAATGTCTGTGGATAAGTAGTGATAGCCCCTCTTTCATTTTTTACATTGGTAATTTTTTTCTAGATTTTATTTATTTGACAGACACAGCGAGGGAGGGAACACAAGCAGGGGGAATGGGAGAGGGAGAAGCAGGCTTCCCACTGAGTAGGGAGCCCGATGCGGGGCTCGATCCCAGGACCCTGGGATCATGACTTGAGCCCAAGGCAGACGCTTAACGACTGAGCCACCCAGGTGCCCCTTTTTTTTCTTTTTAGCCTAACTAGAAGTCAGTTTTACTGTTCTTTGCAGATAATAATCAGATTTCGGTTTCATTGATATTCTCTATTTTCCTGTTTTTAATTTAATTGATATTTGTTCTCATTTTACCATTTCCTTTCTTCTGCTTGTGTTGTTCAGTTTGCACTTCTTTCTTTAACTTGCATTTTCTTTCCTAGATGGAAACCTAGGACATTGATTTATTGGTAGGTCTTTCTTCTTTTAAAATGTATTCACTTTCTGCTATAACTAGCCTTCTCAGCACTGCTTTAGCTGCATCCTACAATTTTTGATAGGTGTATTTGCATGATAATTAAGTTCAAAATATTTTAAAACTTTTCTTGATTTCCTCTTTAACCCATTGGTTATTTAGAAATGTATTGTTTATCTTCCAAGTATTTGGGCACTTTTTTAGCTTTGTTAGTGATTTTTGGTTTAATTGTGTTATGTATCAGAACATATTTTGCATAATTTATATTCTTTTATATTTGTTAAGGTTTATTTTATGAACCAGAATGTTGTCTAGCTTGGTGAATGTTTCATGTGCACTTGAAAAAAGTGTGTGTTTTGATGTGGGTGTTTAGAATGTTCTATGAATATCAATTATGCCAAGTTGGTTAATAGTGGTGTTCAAGAGTATATTTACCCTTACTAAATTTTTCCTGCTTGTTTGTGGTGGTGAAGTCTCCAACTATAAAGATGGACTTATCAATTTCTCCTGTTAGTTCTATCAGTGTTTGTCTTATACATTTTGATGCTGTATTGTTAGGTGAGTACATGTTTAGGATTGTTACGTCCTCTTGGAGAATTAACCCCTCTATTACTATGCAGTGTTCCTTTTTATCCCTGAAAATTTTCCTTGTTCTGAAGTTGGCTTGGTCTAAAATTAATATAGGTGCTTCAGCTTTCTTTGATTTGTGTTCTTGTGGTATAACTTTTTCTCTCCCTGTACTTCTAACATTTTTTGTTGAAATAAATTTCATATAACATAAAATCTAGCATTTTAAAGTGTTCAGTAGAGTGGTTTTCTATATATTCAGTGCTGTGAGACCATCAGTATTATCTAATTCCAGAATATTTCCATTACCCCAAAATAACTTCTAAGCTATTGACAGTCAATCCCAATTTCCCACTCCCTCCAATGCCTGGCAATCCCTAACTTACTTTCAGTCTCTATTGTTTTGCCCATTCTGGATATTACACATGAATGGAATCATATACTATGTGGCATTTTGTGTCTGGATTCTTTCATTTCTCATAATGTTTCCAGGGTTTTCCACTTGCCACATATTTCAGTACTCTGTTGCTTTTTATGACTGATAAATAAATATTTCATTATTTGGACACAGCACATATTATTTATCCATTCATCGGTTGCCAAGCATTTAGACTATTTCAATTTTTAAGCTATTATGAATTTTGCTGTTGTGAACATTTGTGTACAAGTTTTTGGGTGAATATATGCTTTTAATTTTTTTGAGTATATACCTATAAGAGAAATTTCTGGGTCATGTAGTAATTCTATGTTCAACTTTTTGAGGAATTGCTATACTGTTTTCTATATAACAGCTCCGCCCCTTTGCTTTAATACATATAATTGTATATTTAAAGTGGGTTTCTTGTAGATGACATGGATTCACGTCTTGCTTTTTTTAAAAATTTTTTATTGTTATGTTAATCACCATATATTACATCATTAGTTTTTGATGTAGTGTTCCATGATTCATTGTTTGTTCATAACACCCAGTGCTCCATGCAGAATGTGCCCTCTTTAATACCCATCACCAGGCTAACCCATCCCCCTACCCTCCTCCCCTCTAGAACCCTCAGTTTGTTTTTCAGAGTCCATCATCTCTCATGGTTCGTCTCCCCCTCTGACTTACTCCCCTTCATTCTTCCTCTCCTGTTATCTTCTTCTTTTTCTTTTTTCTTAAAATATGTTGCGTTATTTGTTTCAGAAGTACAGATCTGTGATTCAACAGTCTTGCACAATTCACAGCGCTCACTGTAGCACATACCCTCCCCAATGTCTATCACCCAGCCACCCCATCCCTCCCACCCCCAACCACTCCAGTAACACTCAGTTTGTTTCCTGAGATTAAGAATTCCTTATATCAGTGAGGTCATATGATACATATCTTTCTCTGATTGACTTATTTCACTAAGCATAACACCCTCCAGTTCCATCCATGTCGTTGCAAATGGCAAGATCTCATTCCTTTTGATGGCTGCATAATATTCCATTGTGTATATATACCACATCTTCTTTATCCATTCATCTGTCGATGGACATCTTGGCTCTTTCCACAGTTTGGCTATTGTGGACACGTCTTGCTTTTTATCCAATCTGAAATTCTCTTTTAACAAAGTACATTCAGACCATTCACGTTTATAGTAATTATCGACTATTGGATTAGAATCTACTGTCTTGCTGTTTTCTATTTGTTGAATTTGTCTTTCTTTTCTGACTTCTCTCATTTCAAAACTTAAGCATGTTTTTGCAATTCCATTTTATTTCATCTATTGACTTACCATTCATACTTCATTTTAAAACTTTTAAAATACTTTGTAAATATAAACCATAGGGTTTACAGTGTATCTTTTTAATTAATCCAACTCTGCCTTCAAATAGTGCTGTACCTTTTCATATGTAGTAACTTGAACAGAATATTTCCAGTAGTGCTGTTATACCTTTTCATATGTAGTAACTTAGAATATTTCCAAGCAGTCTCCATTTTCAATAAAATTAAACACTTTCAGTAAAAATAAACTCTTCCTACCATTTGGCAAGACCATCATCTGATACAACAACAATGAGTGTTAAGCTCATATAAAGTGGCCTTCAAAACTGCTCCTTCAATTAAGTGGCTCATTTTATATAAGTTGCTATTCAGTTTGAAGATAGAGAAAATAGGTTATAGATAATTATAACCTATTTGAAAGCTCATTTTCATGAGTGCCCTCAATTAAGGAAAATATAACCCAATTTTTATCTAATAAATCATAGTGCAAAGAATCAAGATGATCCTGTTTGTGTAGTGATGGCTCCTTAACCATACCCTACTTAGCTTTGTATTGCCAGTGTACATACAAGTGCCAGTCACCACTGGTTTGCTTTTTTTTTCTGGTATAAGGAATAAATGAGGTTCTTCTCTCGAATTAAACCAAAACAATAAACATAGGATAAACCTATCAAAAGTGGTTGCAATAGAAAGTGGTTTAGTCACATTGTAGGAGAGTTTAGCAGTATTCCTTAAAACTGAAAATATGTACACCCCTACAACCCAGATGTACTGCTTCCGTATGTATACAAGGAGATATGTAGAATGTTGTTTTGTTATTATAGTGGTATGAAATAAAAAATAGCCTAAGTGTCTGTCAGCAGACAAATGGGTATGGTATATGTGATAATCAACATAGAACAGATAAAAGTAGCATATTCTTATGACATGATACTATACGGCAGTTAAAAGGAATGAACTAGCTCTCTATGTATCAATGGAAATATATCTCAGTATTTTTTATGAGACTAAGCAAGCTGCCCCTTACATATTGAGAGAGAAGTAGACAAATGCTAAGAAGACTCATAAAGTTATAACCGTTGTTAAACGGTTCCAGACACAGAGTGGGAGAAAACTGGAACTGTGTTTGATACTCAAATAAAGCTTTAATTTTTATTGAAATGTTTTATTTTTTATAAGCTGTATCAGTAAGAAGAGTCTAAAATATACTCTGACATACACGCACACACCCCCCCAAATATCAGTGGTTTAAAAAAACAAAGGTTTATTTCATACCCATGTTGGCAGAGGTGACTTCATTTAATTTACTTAGGGACTTTGGCTGATGGAAAAGCCACTGTCTCAAAACGTAGAGGATAAAGGAAACTCTATTGGGTTTTGCACTGGCAAATAAATGTTTAACCTAGAAGTAGTATGTATCAGTTCTACTCATAACTAATAGGCCAGAAATAATCTTATGGTGCCACTCACTCATAACTGGATGAGGGAATGCCATAAGCCAAGGACATGAAGAATCAGAAATATTCAGAGTGAAAAATTAATGCCCACCCCACAGCAGAATGTATTTACCTATTTTTCCTACACTTGATTATTTAAAAATCAAATGAAATGATAATATAGTTAATGAAAAACAGATGGCAAGTGCAAATGCGTAGGCTAATATGACAATTGCTTAAATTTATAGCATGAGAAACTTTGAGTAATGGGTTAATGTAACTTTTGAAAGAGTGTTCTCACTGATGAGGTGCAAAGGTTTGTCCCTGGCCCTGAGCTTTTCAGCATTTTTATGCATGAAATGGATGAAGATGAATTATGCAAATGACATTCCCTTAATGGTGAATAATATTTACTACCTCTTACAGTCACTAGTATCAAGAAAGGAGCATAGGCCCTTCTGCTTCCTACCAAGATGGAATATCAGAGAACAGATTTTTTTTTTTAAATTTCATCTGAGTGTAGTTGACACACAATGTTACATTAGTTTCAGGAGTATAATACAGTGATTCAGTGTCTCTACATGTTATGTTGTGCTCAAATGTAGCTACCTTCCATGACCATACAGTGCTGTGGCAGTATTATTGATTAAATCCCCTATGCTGTGCCTTTTACTCCTGTGACTTATTCATTCCATAACTGGAAGCCTGTATCTCTCACTCCCCTTCATCCATTTTTCCCAACCTCCCATGATCTTCCCCTCTGGCAACTATCAGTTTGTTCTCTGTATTTATAGGTCTGATTCTGCTTTTTAGCTTGTTTATTAATTTGCTTTATGTTTTAAATTCCACGTCTGATTGAAATCATATGGTATTTGTCTTTCTCAAGGTCCATCCATGTTGTCATAAATGGCATGATCTCATTTTTTTAATGGCTGAGTAATATTCCATTGTGTACACAGACACACACAGACACACACACACACACACACACAACATACATACCACATCTTCCTGATCCATTTGTATATTGATGGACACTGAGAGTGCTTCCATATCTTTGCTCTTGCAAGTAATGCTGCAATAAACATACGAGTGCATATATCTTTTCAAATTAGTGGTTTTGTTTTCTTTAGGTAGATACCCAGTAGTGGAATTATTGAATCATGTGGTAATTCTATTTTTAATTTTTTGAGGAACCTCCAGCTATTTTTCCACAGTGGCTGTCCCAGTTTGCTTCCCCACCAACAGTGCATGGCGGTTCCTTTTCTCCACATCCTCTCCAACACTTGTTACTTCTCATTTTCATTTTCACTGTTCTGACAGGTATAAGGTGATATCTCACTTTGGTTTTGATTTGCATTTCCCTGATGATGAGTGATATTGAGCATCTTTAATGTATCGGTTTGTCACCTATAGGTCTTCTTTGGAAAAATTGTCTATTCAAGTCCTCTGGCTATTCTTTAAATGGATTTTTTTTTTTTTTTGGTGTTGAGTTGTGGAAGTTCTTTACATATTTTGAATATTACCCCCTTATCAGATATATCATTTACAAATTACAAGGAGGTCTTTCACCTCCTTGGTTAAATTTATTTATATCTCCCATTCCATGGGTTGCTTTTTTGTTTTGTTGATGGTTTCTTTTGTGGTACAAAAGCTTTTATTTTGAGGTACTCACAATAGTTTATTTTTGCTCTCGTTTCCCTTGTCTTAGCAGACATATCTAAAAAAATGTTGCGCAGCTGATGTCAGACAAATTACTGCCTGTGTTCTCGTCTAGAATTTTTATGGTTTCAGGCCTCACATTTAGGTCTTTAATACATTTTGAGTTTATTTTTGTGTATGGTGTAAGAAAGTGGTCCAGTTTCATTATTTTGTATGTAGCTGTCCAGTTTTCCCAGCACCATTTATTGAAGAGACTCTTTTTCCCATTGCATATTCTTGACTGTTTTATCAAACACTAATTGGCCATGTAATTGTAGTTTGTTTCTGAGCTTTCTGTTTCATTGATCTATGTGTCTGTTTTTGTGCTAGTACCACACTATTTTGATTACTACAGCTTTGTAGAACATCTTGAAATCTGGGATTGTGTTACCTCCAGCTTTGTTTTTCCTTCTCAAGATTGCTTTGGCTATTTGAGGTCTTCTGTGGTTCCATCCAATTTTTAGTATTATTTGTTCTAGTTCTGTGAAAAATGCTATTGGTATTTTGATAGGAGTTGCACTGAATTTGTAGATTGTTTTGGGTAGTATGAACATTTTAACATTATTCATTCGTCCAATCCATGAGCATGGAATATTTTTCCATTTTTGTTTTGTGTTGTCTTTAATTTCCTTCATCAATGTTTTATAGTTTTCAGAGTATAGGTCTTTCACCTCCTTGGCTAAATTTATTCCTAAGCATTTTATTGGTTTTGGTGCAATTATAAATGGAATTGTTTTCTTAATTTCTCTTTCTGCTACTTTGTTGTTATTGTATAGAAATGCTACCAACTTCTGAGTATTAATTTTGTATCCTGCAACTTTACTGAATTCATTTATTACCTATGGTAGTTTTTTCGTGGAATCTTTGGGGTTTTCTATATATATCATGTCATCTGCAAATAGTGACAGTTAAACTTCTCCTTTACCAGTATGGATGCCTCTTACTCTTTTTTCTGTGTGATTGCTGTGGCTAGGACTTCCAGTACCATGTTGAATAAAAGTGGCAAGAGGGGACATCCTTGTCTTATTCCTGATCTTAGAGGAAAAGCATCAGGGAAACAGATTTACCTTCCCACCTAAAACAAGTAAAAAACTATACATAATGAAATAAACAATAATTTTCAAAAGTTTAGAGATAAGACTACAAAGGATGATAACACTTAAGACATGAGAAGTGAATCGGGTGAGTCCTGTGATTACCCCAGTCTACCACCTTGAGAAATTTACCAAGCTTCTTGGTTCAAGAAGAGGAAATCTGAGTAGGGCTCAGCAATTTTGAAGAATTTGAATTTGAAGTTTTATTAATGAAAAAGTCATGTTGTGCAAACATGCTGCTAAGCCATATTTTTCTTATCCTATAAATTTGCAATTGGAGTCAAGCCTCTAAATGTAGTATTTCATGCTTACTATCTTTATGGTATGTTGTATCTGTCAGAGTTCAGTTACCAAAACAGAAACCACTCTCTTCATTCAAAATCTCAGAATTTTCAGAGATCAAGGGAACTAGTTTATTGGAAAAGTACTAGTGAGTAGAAAGTTGAATAGAGAGAGATATCTGGGTATTATTTAGAAGATTACTGGTAGGTAAATATATATAAGGACTCTTCCCAAGGCTAGGAAAGAACTACCAAAAATGATTGGGAGGAATAATACCCAGAGACCATTGCACACAGGAATGGTGCCTTTCTTCATCAATTAGACTGAGGAAACTCATTAAGTCATAGTTCATTGGGTGAGCACTGAGAAAGGTCTTGCCTTAGTAATGGAGAATAATTAGCCCTAGACTAGTCTTGATTTCATCTTAAAAGCAAAATCTAAAGTAACCACACTATTTCCAGATAACTACATCCCAGAACAAAGCTCAAGAATAGAAATAGTAATATATTCAGCATCTAATAAGGTAAAATGCATAGTGTTCGACACCCAATCTAAAACTACCAGGCATGCCCAAAGGCAGGAAAATTCATTCTATAATGAAGAGAAACCTCAATCAATTGAAACTAACCTAGAACTGAGGCAAATGTCAGATATAGCAGACAGAGATATTAAAGCAGTTATTATAACTGTGTTCCATATGCTAAAGATTGGACATGTTAAGTACAGATATGGTTTACATACAAAGACCAAAATTAAACTTCGAGAGTTGAAAAGTATGAAGTCATTGATGATAAATATTCTAGATGAGTTTAAAGGATGAATATATATTATAAAGGAAAGATTACTGAACTTAAAGACGTAACAACAGAAACTATTTGAAATAAAACATATGTGGGGGGAAAACCTCAAAAGACTCAAAATAAATTAGCAGAAGTAAGCTGCAGGATAACTTTAAGCAGCCTGACATATATTTAATTAGAGTATCTGAAGAAGTGTCAAGTGGAAGTAGGATAGAAAAACATTTTGAAAGGGGCGCCTGGGTGGCTCAGATGGTTAAGCGTCTGCCTTCGGCTCAGGTCGGGATCCCGGGGTCCTGGGATCGAGTCCCGCATCGGGCTCCCTGCTCCTTGGGAGCCTACCTCTCCCTCTGCTTCTCTCTCTCTGGCTCTCATGAATAAATAAATAAAATCTTAAAAATCTATATTTAAAAAAAGAAAGGAAAACATTTTGAAGAAATAATGGTCAAATTTTTTCAAATGTGATGAAAATTATATATCAGCAGATTGAAAAGGCTTAAGGAATCCCAAGGCATATCATGATTTCTCAGCAGAAACAATACAAGCTAGAATACAGTGGAGCAGCATCTCCAAACTAATGAAAGAGAAGAAAGTCAACCAAAAATTCTATATCCATCAAACACACCTTTCAAAAACAAAAGGAAAATAAGAGATTTCCAGATGCCCAAAGCAAAATAATTCTCAGCAGCAGATCACACTATGACAAAGGAATTATTTTTAGTCAAGATGGAAAATAATACCAGATGAACATATGGATCTACAAAAAGAACCAAAGAACATAGTAAATGGTAACTGTGTGAATACAAATAATATTTTTCTTATTATTTAAATTTATATAAAAGACTATTGATTGTTTAAAGAAGAATGAATAAAAATATAGTGTGGGGTCTCTAACATATAGAAGAAAAGAAATCAAGCCCGATTTACAGAGTCTATATGGTAGAGTAGCACCACCTGGAAGTTAAGATTTGCAGCAGTATAGCACTCCATGGGTGGCCTAAGGGAGTCTAGGAATGGGAAATTGCCACAGCTATGATCTTATATTGACTTTTTGAGATATGACTTGGAAGGGGCAAGATTTGAAAATATAGATCAATTGATCGATAGATGATAGATGGATAGATAATTATACCTAATAAATGAGTGGACTCAGGATGAACAGAGTATGAAGATATTTATATTTCATGCACATGTACACCAGTCTTCCAACTCAAAGGTGGTTCTAAATAATTAGGTGGACATAACGATATGTCCTTTTCTCTGCCCTTCCAGAGGGCAGGTTGCAGGCTAGCTTGTTAGTGGCGACTTTGCTGACCTTTACTCTCTCATCCTTCCAATTTAATGTAAATCTACAATTCCCTTTTTTATAATGACTTATACATGAAATGAAGAGAGTGATTTCTGTTTTGGTGACTAAACTCTGACAGATACAACGTACCATAAAGATAGTAAGCATGAAATATTACATTTAGAGGCTTGACTCCAATTGCAAATTTATAGGATAAGAAAAATATGGCTTAGCAGCATGTTTGCATAACATGACTTTTTCATTAATAAAACTTCAAGTTGCCTGAATTGTGCAGTATGTCTATTGGAAATATTTTTACTCCCCTTTATACTTTTTGAAAGCAATACCTAAGGTAAACCATTCTGTTTTAGAGACTATAATTGAATAGACACACAGATGTAGGTTAAGAGAATGCAGGCTATGCCATGAACTAAGCTATTGAAAGTCCTTTGAATTTTAGCCCAGGATAGAGACGGTCAAGTGGAATGGAAAATGTAGTGGTCTAGAGCATATAAGGCTATATATTTGTAGGACTATCATATGGAAGAAGTTTGGATTTTTAATTATAGTATCATTAAGGCACAGAACTAACACCAACCAAAAATTTTATCATTTTTGAGGCAAGTAACACAAACCTAATATGTGCATTTACAAATCAGTGGAGGTCTCAAATAATTTTCTTCCCTTTCATTCCTCCTTTCATTCAACTATCATGTATACACTGAGTTCTCCATTTCTTCTTCCAAAATATAGCTTTGCTGTGTCTACTTCTTACCACCTCTACATCCTCCACTCTAGCCCAAGCCAACATCCCGGAAAATGGCGATAGCCCCTGGCTGGCCTCCTCATTTCCATTCCCAGTTTCTTATTTTATTCTTAACAGAGCAACCAGAAAGATAGTTTAAAATATGAATTTCGGGGCACCTGGCTGGCTTAGTTGGAAGAACATGCAACTTTTGATCTCGGGGTCGTGAGTTTGAGCCTGACATTGAGTGTAGAGACTACTTAAAATAAACCAGATTTAAAATTAAATAAATAAAAATTTTAAAAACATGAATTGCATCTTTTGGTCTTACCACTTTCCCACTGAAAACTTTCCTGTAGCTTCCCCTTTCTCCTAGGATACAGTCTACACTCCTTGACAATACACGCAAAACCCTTCTTTTAACCTGTTCTCTGCCTTTTTTTTTTCTGCCCTACTTTGCACTGGTCTTTCCCTCATTCAATATATTCCTGACATTCTGGCCTCCTTTAGTTCTTTAAATGTTCTGAGCTCTTTTCTGCCCCCATGGACTTCCCATGATGTTTCTTCTTCCTGGAATAACGCTTCTCTGACCTTTTTTCTCCTTCCTACTTGTTATATATTTGGTCCCAGTTTAAATTAGTGGCTCTCTCCAGCGGTGATTTGGCAGTACCTTGAGACATTTTTGTTTGTTACTACTGGGATGGTGCTTTTGGAATCTAATAGGTAGAGGTCAGGAAACTGCTAAACATTCTACAGTGTAGAGGACAGCTCTCTACAACAAAGAATTGTCCAGTGAAAATGTCAGTAATGCTGGAATTGAGAAACTCTGGTTTATTTGTGACTTTCTCAAAATCTTCACTTAATATAGAATTAATTCACTTTCTTTCTCTCATACCATGCTGTTCTTTTGCTCAGCAACTCATCTAAATTTTGAATTATGTATTCAGTTCTTCATCTCTTTGCTTAATGCCTGTTTTTCCCACTGGACTGTGAATTCTATGCAAACAGGAAACCTATCTGTTTTTTTTCACTATTGTGTAGTCAGTGTGTGGCACAATATCTGGCATACAGAAGCAATCAATACTAATTCTTCAATGAATTATTGTTAGGTTTATTACTGAATAGGGCACTATTTTAGAAATCAGGTGTAAATAGTCATTCAACACATGGTCACTCAAGTCCAGGAAAAATGTGGTAGAGGACTAAAACATACAAATAACCAATTACAGTGTAGAGAAGATTAAAATAATATCCTAAACAGAGTTTAAAATAATGTGCTGGATAAATTCAGAGGGAGGAATGGATAATTCCCATGAATTTGGGTTTAGGAAAGATATTATTATTGTCGTCACCATCATTTTTCGGATGATAGCCAGTTGACTTCACAGAGTAGGTTTATCTTTTCTGATCTGTGAGGTGACACATGGCTTAACTCACCACATTACCAAATGGTAATTTCTTAGAGTATTAATTTCTTAGAGTAATTAATTAGAGAGGAGTTTCTTGCAGAATTAATTTTCTCCACAATTGCAAATGGGAAACTTGAGTTTCATGGGCTTAAAATAATAATTCTACCTTGCAGTGATCATTTGAGTACATTCCCAAAACTAATTATAGTGTTGTGAGAAGCCCAGAACTCTCTTTATCCTGGATCCCAGTTCCTAGACACTGATAGGATGCAATCACAGATCATTCTAAATATGGTAAGATTTATAATTGGCTAGGTACTGTCACTTCCAACTTGGAAATTTAAGGTTATATGGGGTCAAAATTGAATTAGGGTTATACTTTCTGTGTGTGTGTGTGTGTGTGTGAGAGAGAGAGAGAGAGAGAGAGAGAGAGAGAGAGAGAGAGAGATACACACATATGCAGATACATGTGCACACATATGCACATGCACATAAATACACATGAACATCTCCAACCATGGTATGCACCAGGCCTTATGTACCTGATGCTCAGCAAAACAGTTTTTTGGCTCTTCAGCATTTTGGGGTTCTGCACTTCTATTTTCTTTAAGGTACTAGCTATTTTGATTTTTGATTCCTGATTTAAACCGGGCCCTTAACATTACCTGGCAATGCAGTGTTTCTCTCACTGTCTCCCACTCTCTGCACAAGACATTCAAACAACTTTTTGCTCTCTTTTAAGCCCTGACACCATTTTTGTGTGTGTGTGCTTTAACTCAGCCTGTACTTTGCAGAGAAAGCAGAAGCCATTGGTCGTGATCCCAGAACCACCCCAATACAACTTCTCACAGCCAAATCTACCAACCTACTTGTACCTCCCTTATGCCTTTCCATCCAACCAGTGGAGGAATTATTTTTCCTTCTTTCTAAGCCAAATTTCCTGGTATGCTCAGAATCTCCTTCCTTCCCTGTTTTTCACTCTCCTCGTGTTTTTATGCAATTTCCCTCTGTACTAGATACTTTTCATCCTCTTTTAAATCTTTGGACTTCATATTCTTCTCTAGTTTGTTTCTCTCTTGCTCACTTCATGGTCAAATTTTTTGGCATTCCTACATCTTCATCCCGCATTTACTCCTCAAGTCAGTCCAATATGACTGCTGCCCCAGACACACCTGTGGAAATGTCCTCCATGTCACAGGATGTGATCGACACTCCTGACCTCTCAGCAACCTTAGACATAGCTAAACACTTACTCTACTTTAAAAGACTCGGTTCCCTTGACTCCATGCATTGCCATGGCTTTGCTTCTACCTCTCTGTCTACTTTTCTTTTATTAGACTTTCATCTGTACGAGTCCTGATGGCTTTACCCCAGTCCTTCTTTAATTCTTTCACTACCTCATCTTACTTATGATTTTTACCACTTTGGTGACTTCAATTCCATCTGTATAGTGATTATTCCCAATTTTATCTCTCTAGCTCAAATATATCTTCTGAGCTCTAGAACAAAATACCAAACATTTTATTCTAAATCTCCACCATATGATCCACATGGGTCCTTTAACAGTACCATGCCCCAAGCTGAAGTTTTCATTTGCCCTACCTCCTATGCTCCTTATATCTCAAAATGGCACCCACAACCAACCAGACAGGAATCAATGAATCATTCTTGATGTTTTCTCTATATCAGCTTCTATATGTAATCACACATTATATATTATGAATTCCACCTCTTTAATATCTCCCAAATGCTTCCACTTCCCTTTATTACTTTCATTCTACCTAAATCTGAGCCACAGTCATCTTTTGCCTCGACCAATGCATTCCCTTCCCATGACAGTCTTGTTTTCACTGTCATCACCTCTGGTCCATCCTCTGGAGCAGAGCATAGTATCTGGTGCAGGACTTCCTATGAATGCTGAATGGTGAATGTGAATGGTGCCTCCCTGAGTTCATGCACCATGGCTCTGATCTGAAGTAATCTTCTAAAAATAAAAACCAACCATGATTCTATTCCACTTATATTTTTCAGTGCCTTTCACTTTCTCTTAAATTTTAAAATATTTAACTTGCCCGTAGATCCCTTTATGATCTGACCCTGCCTACCTCCTTACTATGCTTCTGCCATACAGAGTTTTTTCATTCCTTGAATGCCCTACACTCCCCTTATTTCCAGCCAGAGCCTTTGTATATGCTATTCCTTCTTCCTGGGACTATCTTTCTCTGACTAGTCATCTGGGTGCATTCTACTTAGTCTTCATGTCTTTGCTTAAGGATCATCTCTCTGTGGAAGCATTCCCTGACACCTCATATTAGTTAAGGTTTACTCAATAGAAACTCTCATAGACACTATTTTTCCTTCTAACCTTTGTTGCAGTTGTGAGCTTCATAGGACTGTGAGTGTCTGCCTCATTTATCTATACATCTCCAGTGGCAAAACAATAGACACTCAATAATATTTGAACTCTCAATGAAAACAGCAGCTAAATTATTTGTATAAAGAATTTACTTTTTGTCATGAGTTGATTGTGCTGGCTGCTTACATAGTCAAAAGTAATCATTTAAGTGCAAAACTGCGTTTTATCCTATGCCCTATTAGCAAATAGACTTATCTGAAAATGATTCTAAGTGATATTTCAGGCAGACTCATATTAGTTTCAGAAAATGTGGCTGGACAACTTGTTGCATCTCTTAGGTCTTTGTTAAGTGACACCCTGGTGAAAAAAAATATACTTAAGGAGATCTCCATAAAAGATTTGCAATTAATCCAGCAGACACTTTTGAAATTATATCTTTATTTTCAGAAAATTGTATGGCTTAAAAAAATAACATCATCTAGATTGTACACCAGTGCAATTTGATATCCTCATAGTTAGAATTACTGAGTCTTTACCAACTGTGAAAGCAAGTAAGACAGTGAGTAATAGGCAAGCAATAAATATATCAGAGGATCTTATTGAACACAGCCTAGGGATTCTGTTTTGCTGGAGGCACAGGAATTTCAGAAGCACTGAAATGTTTTTGATTTAAGTAATTGTTCTATTGGATTTAATCTCATTTATCTCAAAAGTGAAAATGCCAGTTTATAACTTCTCCAAAGAAGTTGCTTGAAGTTACAAAACAAAACAAAACAAAACAAAACCGTATAATATAATAGGTTATAAATCAGGAATATTGAATTTTTATCCCAGCTCTGACAATTACAGTGATGGTAACATAGAGTAGCCTAATATCTCCGAGCTTTTGTTTTCTAACATATGAAATGGACATATAAATGTAAACGTCACTTAATACACAGTGTTACTATTTCAACTAAGTGATAAACAAAAATTTCTTAGCATGGCATATAATGCTCTTTTCAACTCTGCTGAAATAGGCTTCTTGCACGTCATCTGCTAGCCTTTTTACCCACCTCCCTTCTCCGCTAACTGCCCCCTGCGCTCACACACACAGACACATCAATCAATTGTACATATATAGCACCAAATTAATCACTATTTCCTGCATTCTGACACATTAAACCCTTTAATACTTATGGAGAAAATGAGAATAATATTTTTGAAATATGTGCATGTGCTTTTCCTTATTTACGTTTCATTGTGTGTTATTTTCTCACTATTTTTCAAGACGCAGTATTTGTCATAAATGGGGCTAGGACTGTTATGTCAAGAAGATAAAGAGAAGGAATTAATGTTGAGCCTCTGATATTCAAAACAGAATTTTGGACGTCCATGGTAACATTAGCATCAAGAGCCAGTTCTGGAAATCTTGAACATAGAATTTTACTCCACACCATAGAGAGGTCTTAGGTTATGACGTAGGGAGAAGGAAGATTAAAAAGGAAGAATAGTCTATGCCTTCTGGCCCAAGGTCTTACAGGAAGAAAAGACAAAGGTAGTAAGATCTGCAGTGTGTTCTTACTTTACTTTTCTGAGGCAAAATCCCAAGAAGAAAGAGGGATTTTTTTTTTAAAGATTTTATTGATTTATCTGAGAGAGAGAGAGGGCATGCACGAGTCGGGGGGGGGGTAGAGGGAGAGGGAGAAGCAGGCTCCCCGCTGAACGGGGAGCCCAATGTGGAGCTCGATCCCAGGACCCTGGGATCATGACCTGAGTCAAAGGCAGATGCTTAACTGGCTGAGCCACCCAGGAACCAAAATATTTTTTTTTAAGTTGAAGAAAAAGATAATTCGGAGACTGCCATGCAGGGTGACTGCATGCTGACATGATAGGGGCAGTAGCTGCTGCAGAAAGATGAAGCTCAGTGGGTGACCTGAAGCAGTGTTCCTGCCTCCCAGTGCCATGCATACAACAAAGTAAAGACCCATAAGTTCCTACATGCCTCAAAGGGGAATGAAGAACTATTAACGATAAGCAAACATGCATTGACTTTGTAAATATGCCAGGCACCCTTCTCATCACATTATATTTATTTACTTGTTTAATCTATGCAACCACACACTTAGGAAGGTACTAACATCGGAAGGTACTAACATTATCCCCATTTAACAAATGAGAAAGTTGAGGCACGTCGCATTTAAGTAATTTTACCAAAGAGATATGGTGATTGAATGTTAGAGCTTCTTTGCAAAAGGGCTCACAACTTTGGGGGTTAACTGGCACCATTTTAGCTAAGGGCTTTAGGGTAGGCTGCTTGGTTCACAACAGAAAATAGGGAAAGCCAAAATTTAAAGGCTATCCACGCTGCCATGAGGAAAAAAATAGCAAAGAGGACCACTAGATCCCAATAAAGCCAAGAGAACATACCACAGAGGAAGTAAACTGATAGTTTCTCCTGCCCCCGTTGATAGCAACAATGATGAGAATCCACCCTGCTATCGAAACCAGCATAAAAAGGCCACCCGAGTGTTTTTCCCCCAGTGCCATTCATTTGGACAGCTTCCCCTTTGCTCAGCCATCATCTTGTTAAGGAGAGGAGAAATGGTTCTGACATGGAGTTGAACTTGGAACTATTGATTATCCATGAGAAGCTGTTTTAAATTTTAAAAAACCAGTTAGATTAGAGAACACTGATTCTATTAATTGGCAGTATTTTTTGGCAACTTCTTCATTGTCCAGTGATGATAGTTATCAGTTTTTTATAGAAAATAAAGAAGCTAAATGGTTTTTGCATAGCTGTAATCTAGTGTGGGTGAAATTCTATTCTTTTGCATTTGTGTATCTGTACCTGCTGTGATGTCTGCTGTTAAACTCTTCCTTTACCTGCCAAGTCTAACTGATACTTTTAGCCCTAATCCAAGTGTCATCTCCTTTATGAAAAATCTCCAGAAGCCCAGGGAGTTAGTGACTTTGTCCTTGTACTTCTGAAGTGCATAGGTCGTATACCTCCATTATATTGTATGGCACTCATCTAGTGGTCTGTGTCTTCCTCTAGACTTTGAATACTTTCATATGGCAGTCCTCAGTAACTGTTTAGCAAATGAATGAGCAACCAAATGGGAATGTTTGTGGTAATGTCATGGAATTCCTGCAACCATAAAAAAATATTTTTACGTGGAAGACATCAATGGCCACGGTGATCCATGAGAATGATAAAGTAAAAGCTGATATTGGTATGGAATATTTACTTCAAGTCTTTTCCATGCATGAATTATTTTTACAAACATAAAGGATGGGAAAAAAATCAGCAATTTCCTCAGCCCTGTTTCCCCAAAATAAACTAAATCCATAAGACCATCACAAGCCTCTTTTACATTGTTTTGTTAATTTATTTTTATAATTGTTGCCCTAATTTGGTCAGAACCATCTGAAACATGGATCTCTCTCCTTAGACCCTATACTTACACAGTTGAGAACACTCAGAAAATATGTGTAAAATAAGTAAATGGGTAGATTTTTTGCTTGAGTCTCGATGGATCTGAAGTAGACAGTCAATACTCAAATGTTAGAATCTCTCCAAATCATCCAAAAAGCTTGATAAATGCCAGACTCTCAGGATACTTGCCTCGGGGTTCTGATTCACTAGCTGTGGGTTGAGAGTGAGGAGTCTGCATTTTAACGTGTCCCTTAGGTGACTCTGGTACAGGTCAGATTCAGACTTTCAGAAATGCTAGCCTAGAGAATCGGTTTCTTTTTACTTCCCTCACTGGCTGCATTTCAAGCCATCAAATGAATTTATTCCTACTGTGTATAGAGAGGTGATTTGCCATTATTGCTTACACAGTACCCAGTTCCATACAGGCATTATTCACTGCTCTCAGTGAGGCTTTAACATATCACTTAGTTTAAAATTTGCAATGGTCCACCACCCTCCACCACCTTCTCTGCTTTATTTTCCTCTAGTTCATTTATCACACATATGTAGATTATGTAATTCACTTGTTTATTTCTTTTCTGTTTTCCTCCAATAGAGTGTCAATGCCACGAGAAGAGGGAAATTTGTCTGTTTCCTTCACCCACGTATCCCCAGTGCCTAGCACAGTGCCAGATACTTATACAGTAGACAGAATGATTATTGACTTGAAAAAAAATGAATGGCTGATTACTGGAAACTCGACCTGCCGACTTGGAAATCACAAGGAGTGCAGCTGGTTCGTGCTCCATTGATTCTTCCCTTTCAGCTATGTCCCAGTTGCTAAATAGAAAAAGGAAGCTACCTTTTACTGCCATTTCTTTTAAAACCACTAGTAATACAATTTCTCTGAAAATTGCCTATAACAACGTCAATAGCTTGAGAAAATGCTGTCTCTTCCCAGCCATAATTTCATGAATAGCAGTGCTTCCAGCCAGTTACCTTTCTGCATAACTTTTATTGAAATCTGTTTAGTCTGGATCCCTCCTTAGCTCTATCAAGTTAAAACTTCCACATCTGTGATACTGCTCTTGGAACAGCCATTTCACTTATAATGGAGGCCAGTGGCTGGCTATTGACTCAAGGGTAAGGGGGTGCTGCCTCACATTCTCATAGAAAGCTGCACAGGGCAAGAGGTCTTTATAGACTGTGGTCCAGGCTGCATTCTAATAGAATTTGAGGATAATTTTTTTTTAAATTCCTTTTTTAAATGAATGGTGGTTGAAGTGGTATGCTTTTTGCTGATTCATTGATGTTACAAATGAAAAAATTGCACTTGAAACTGGAAAATATCTAATAAAGGTATTACAGAAGAAAATTACATTTATAACTGCATCCACTTGAACATTTTAAAATTTATAATTGAGATATAAACCTGTTTCAAAGGAGATATACCTACACCTGTGTATGATCACTTATTACTAAAAGTAGCTTTGATTTTCTGACTTTTTCCACTTTACGTATGAATTTGGTATAGAATCCCATGCTAAAATCATCTAGGTACACAAACTTTGAGGCACATTCAGCCATTATGCCCCTAGTTCTAAATACTTTGAATCTAACAGAAGTTGGGTACTAAAAAAAATATAAGATCAGATGTTAGAAGCAAAATTTGACTTTTTTACATCCATTTAGTATAAAAGCTGTTAGGCAATTTCATGTACATCTTCTCATTTGTTATTATCATAATCTAGTTAGAGTGACCACAGCATAATGTCCTGGGGCAATAAACAGTGCTTACTTTAACTCTCAAAAGTATCCCAGCTTGATGATGAATTATATGGTCAGTTTTCTTATAATAAAATCAAGGGAGATTATATTATTATTTCTGTGTTACATATGAGAACTCTAACTCTTAGATTTTTGACTTGTTTTTGCTTAATTAGTATTGATTACTTTAAATGCTATGGATAAAAATGAAACAAAAACTTTGGTTAAAAAGGAAACCACGTTTAAAAGAAAAGTTGAAGGTCAAAAAGTATATCAACAAAGGTAAATACAAAATAAACAGAGGCCATGAATACATTCCCTATCTGCATACAAACAAACGTGTTTTTATATACAAATGAGAAAATATCTGTGAGCTATAAAAGTGTTGCTAATTCTGGAAAGTTTCACTTTGTTATTAGGCCATGTCATAATATAATTGAGATAACTTTATATACAGTGAAATGTTCAGATTCTAAGTATTTACTTTGGTGAGTTCTGATAATACATTCATTCTTATAACCCACAATCCTATCAAGAGGATCTATCACCCCTTGTACCTCTTTGTGATCAGTCCTTGATGCCCAAGTCATCAACCCATGATTTTTATGACCACAGATTAATTTTCTCATTTTGGAACTTAATAGAAATTAACTCATACAATGTGTCCTTTTTTGTATGTGGATCTTTTAAATCAAGAAAATAGTTTTGAGAATCAACAATATGGTTGTATCAGTTGTTCATTCTTTTTTTAATGTATATGTAATGTATTTAATAACATAATGTATGTGTTATTAAAATGTATATGTAATGTATATGAGTAAAAGAAACTCATGGAGGAGAATAACAAAAGAGAAAAATAAGAGAAAAGGGAGGGGAAGGAGGAATGAATACAACAATTAGATAGAAATCATTCTGGAACACTTGCTATATGCCAGATTCCTCAGTGTTCCGTGTGCATCTTCTTTAATTATTGCCACAACCTACTGGGGAGGTACTGGAATCATCATTTTGCAGGTGAGAACACTAAAGGAGAAAGAGGTTAAGTAACTCCCTTAGAATCATACATTTCCTGGCAGTCTGATCTACCATCACACAATATCATGTCTTGGGAATTATATTTCTACATCAAATGAATTGAGTTCTGTTCTCCTTTTGATAACTTTGTAGATAATTTGTAATTTTCATTTTGATTTCCTTTTTGGTCTGGCCCAATATTCAAAAAGGCTATTCATTTTTAAATTTTTACTATTAATTTTAATTACTTAATTTATATATATTTTTTCAGCTGAAAGAACTTTCATTGCTTCTTTTTTTCTTTTGGGACCTCCCAAAGAGATATTGTTTGTATGGATTATAGGTACCAACATTTACCATATTGGAAATTAAAACTAATATTTTTTTAAAATGAAAAATTATGTGTGATGATGTTGGAAGAATGAAATCATCACATCTTATAGAGCCCCTGGAAGACTTCACTCTACACTTGTGAGGTAGTAGTTTTATGGAAATTGTTTTGCCATTGCAGGTTCTCTAAAGGGGTTCCCAGACCAACCTTTGAAAACTACAGTTATACTAGTTGCTTTGAGGTCCTTGACTAATAACGCTAACGTGGATTAGCCTGTTTGTATTTTCCCCTGGGAATAGGTCATATTTTCCTGATCTTCATATATCAAGCAATTTTGGCTAGCATCCAAGACATGGAAAATATTATGTATGAAGACTCTGGATTCGCTTATGTCCACCTTAAAAATGTTGATGGTTTCATTTTTGTGGGTCATAAACTTGATTCAATTGAAACTATAAAATAAAAATAAATAAAATTCATTATAATGACTTTTTTATTTTAGAATGTTTTAGATTTACAGAATAGTTACAAAACTGGTACAGAGAGTTTGCGTATACCTCACTGTATTTTTTTCTATTATTAACATCTTAGGATTAGTATGGTACATTTATCACAATTAATGAACCAATATAATACATTGTTATTAACCAGAGTTCATACTTTATTCAAATTTCCTTTATTCAAATTTTTTGTTTCCAAAAAAACCCATTAGTTTTTACCTAATGTTCTTTTCTGTTTCAGGATCACATTCAGGGCACCATATTACATTTAGTCAACATGTCTTCTTAGGCTCCTGGACTGGGATCTTAGAAGAACTTTATTTTTCACCATTCAGTATATTAGCTGTAGGCTTTTCACATATGGCTTTCATTATGTTAAGGTAATTTCCCTTTATTTTTTAGTTCATTGAGAGGTTTTTGTTTTGTTTTGTTTTGTTTTCATCATGAAAGGTTGTTGAATCTTGTCAGAAGCATTTTCTGTATCTATTGAGACAGTCACATGATTTGTCAAAAATTAAAATGGTTATTCCAGCTTTCTGTCTTAACATGGTATATTCTTCTCCATCCATTTACTTTTGTGGTATATTAGTCTTTTTATGTAAAGTCAATTTTTGTGGAAAACATATAGGTGGGTCTTGCTTTTTAACTACTACGAAATCTGACTTTTAATGTGTGCATTTATACTATTCACATTAAAAGTGATTATTGATATAGTTGGATTAATATCTACTGCATATTTATCTCTTTTCTCTTTGTTACATTTGTTATGTTTCTTCTTTGTTGTTCCTTTTTTCTACCACCTCTGTGTTTGAGCATTTATATAATACCATTAGATCTGCTCCCTTAATGTATCTGTTATAATTCCATTTTAGTGGTTGCCTCAGAGTTTATAATATACATTTTTAAATAATATATGCTCACCTTCAAATGACACAATGGTGCTTTGTGTGAAATGTGCATGCATGTAAAAAGTGTGTTCTCAGTTTCTCCTTTCCATCCCTTGTGACATTTCTTTTTCTTTCTTTTCTTTTCTGTTACTTTTCTTTTTCTTTTTCTTTCCTTTCCTTTCACTCATTCACATACTGTAACCACCCAATATGCTGTTACTATTATTACTTTAAACTCGACAGTTATCTTTTAGAGTAAGAATAAGAAAAATAAAAGGTTATATTTTACCTTTATTTATTCTTTCTCTTTCTTCCTTTATGTAGATCCAAGTTTTTGACATATATCCTTCTTCTTTTTTGCCTGAAAAGAACGGCTCCTTGACATTTCTTATGAATTCTCTGTTTTTGTTTGTATGAGAAAGTATTACCCCTTCACTTTTGAAGGGTAATTAACCAAATACAGAATTCTAGGTTGGTGTTTTTTTCTTTTAATAGTTTAAAAATTTTTACTAGTCCTCACTTCTTGCTTGCGTGGTTTCTGATGAGCTGTCCACTCTAATTTAGTCTTGTTCTTCTGTAGTTAAGGTAGTTTTTGTCTCTGTTCTTTCAATATTTTCTCTTATGTTTTCTGAAGATTGAATATGGTATACCAACATGCCTTTTTTGTATTTATTGCTTTTTTATGATGTTTTGTGTCTTCTGAGTTTCCAAGATCTGCTGTTTGGTGCCTGTGATCAATTTGAAAAGTTCTCAGTCATTATTATTTCAAATATTTCTTCTACTCCGGTCTCTCTTTTTTCTCCTAGTATTTCAATGAGACACATGTTGCCATTTTTTATATTGTCTAAATTATCTTGAATGTTCTGTTCTCCTTTTTTTCTCTCTTCACATTTTAATTTGGATGATTTCTACTGATCTGTCTTCAAGCTCAGTAATTCTCTCCTGGATCATTTTGAGTCTACTGCCAAGACATTAAAGACATTCTTCATTTCTATTACAGTGGTTTTGATTCCTGACATTTCCTTTTGATTTGTTCTTTAAGTTTCCATCTGTCTTCTTAAATTTCTTACATTACCCATTTGTTTTTACATGATGCCTACTTTTTTCCTTTATAGCCTTTAACATATTAATTAAAGTCATTTTAGATTCCTTGTCTGATAACGTCAACATCTGTGTCATCTCTTGAGTCTGGTTCTGATGATTAGTTAGTCTTTTCATACTGATTTTCCTTGCTTTTTGGCATGCTTTGTAATTTTGTTTTGTGCAATAGAAATTGAGGTAAAGAGAGCTTTACTGTGAGGATTTATTTTAATTTGGCTAAGAATTGGGCTCTGCTTAATATTTGTTGTATATTCAAAAGATGTGTCTTTTGAATGCTTCAAATTCCTCTAGTTTTTGTCTCTTCTTGACTGTGGACTTCCTGAAGTACTCTTCCTCAGATATAGTTTATGTCTTACAGCAAATTCAGCTGTAATTCACTGTTATTGTAATGGAGTCCTAATGGGGTGGTCCTATGGTATAATATAGGGAGAGTCCTCCAGAATCTGGTTAAATTTCATTCTTTCAGTGGGGTTGCACCTTGAGATGTGACATTCATAAGTGTTTCTCCGGTGGTATAGCTTTCTTTCCCCTTGCCTTATAGTCCCCTTGTAAATTGTGACATCCACACATAAAATGTGGAGGGGGAGAAGTAGAAGGATAAAGTTTTTGTATAAGATTGAAGTTAAGTTATTATCAGCTTAAAATAAACTATTATAAGTTATCTTATTTAAGCCCCATGATAATCGGAAAGAAAATACCTATAGAAAACATACAAAAGTAAATGAGAGAGGAATCAAAGTATACCAGAAGGGAAAAAAAAAAATCAGTGAAACACAGAGGAAGACAGCAGGAGAGGAAATGATGAACAAAAGAACAAAATATAGAAAACACTGAATAGAATGGCAGTACTAAGTCCTTTTGTACCAGTAATTACTTTAAATATAAACTATCTGATCAAAATAATATCATGTCTGAATTGATAAAATAATTTCCATCTATATGATGTCTACAAAGGACTCACTTTAGATTTAAGGACATATAGGCTGCAAGTGAGGAGATGGAAATTACATTCCATGCAAATGGTACCCAAATGAGAACAGGGGTGGTCATATTTATATCAGAAAAAAAAAATGGACTTAATTCAAAACAGTCACAAGGGACAAAAATAACATTATGAAATGATACAAGGTCAACTTACCAGGAAGCTATAACAATTTTAAATATGTATACACCAAACATTCAAGCATCTATAGAAAGCAACATTGGCAGGATTGAGGGAGAAATAGATAGTAATACAATAATAATAGTAGGAGACTGTACTACTCCACTTACAATAATGAATAGACAATCCAGACAGAAAATCGATGAAAAAAGAGTGAACTTGAACAACAATGTAGACCAATGGACTTAGCGGATATATACAGAATATTCAGCCCAACAGCACAGAATACACATTCTTCTCAAGCGCAAACATAACTTTCTCCAAAATAGATTGCATGTTAGATCACAAAACAAGTCTTAACAAATTTAAGAAGATTGAGGGCCACCTGGGTGGCTTAGTCTTAGCCTGGGATCAAGCTCCACGTTGGGCTCCCTGCTCAGTGTGGAGCTTGCTTCTCCCTCTTCCCCATGCTCATGCACTCTCTCACTGTCTCTCTCTCTCAAATAAATCAATACAATCTTAAAAAAAAAATTTAAGAAGATTGAAATCAGACCAAGTGTCTTTTGTTACCACAGTGGAATGAAACTAGTAGGCAGTAGCAGAAGAAAAACTGGAAAATTCATCAAATGAATGGAAATTTACAACATTCTCCTGACAACCAATGGGCCAGAAAGGAAATCAAAAGGGAAATTAGAAATTATCTTGACAAAAATGGTAAATAAAAACACAGCATATCAAAATTTATGGAAGGTGTGTTTGGGTGGCTCAGTCAGTTAAGTTTTGATTTCAGCTCAGGTCATGATCTCAGGGTTGTGAGATTGAGCCCCACATCGGGCTCTCTGCTGGGTATGGAGTCTGCCTGAGAGTCTCTCCCTCTTCCCTTCCCTCCACCCTCCAGCCCCTCACCGCCTCACCCCCCCCACCACCTCACCCCCCCACCGCCTCAGCCCCCCAACCCCCACTTGCACTCTCTAGTAAAAAAAATTATGGGATACAGCAAAAAAAATACTGACAGGAAAGTTTATAGCAAAAGTGTCCAGAACAGTGGATGCCTATGAAGACAAGAATTGAGTGAAAGGAGACATAAAATAATTTGCTGCCATTATGGAAATATTTTATCTCTTAGAGTATTTGTTGTACAATATGCCCATTGAGTTGTACATGTAAGATTTGTACATTTCACTGTATGTAAATTTTACTCAATGAATAAACCTTAGTGGTGGGCCGACTCAGCTCAGCAGAGAGGCTTTTTTGCCTTGTCTTGCCTATTCTTCCTGGCAGCCATTATGTAACTTTGAGAATGGAAGCCCTGAGATAAGAATAGCAGAATAAAAAATAGAGTGTAAAAAGTAATAATAATACATAAAAATGGGTAAAAAGAATAAAGACATCAAATCAACAACCTTTCACTACACCTCAACAATACTGACAAACCATTAGATTAAATGAGAGAAAGAGAGAAGGCTCAAATAACAAAACCACAAATTAAAGAGGAGATATTAAAAATGATGCCACAGATATAGAAGAGGTCATAAGGATCTCCTATGAACAATTATACAGCAACAAATTGATAACCTAAAAAAAAAAATGGATGTATTTCTAGAAACATACAACCTACCAGGACTGAATCTTGAAGAAATATAAAATCTGAACAGACTTAAAACTAGTAAGGAGATTGAATAAGTAATCAAAACCTTTCAACAAAGAAAAGCCCAGAACTCGATGGCTTTATCTGTGAGTTCTACCAAATATTTAAAGAACTAGCACGAATCCTTCTCAAATTCTTCCAAAAAAATGAAGAGGATGGAATCCTTCCACACTCATTTTATGAGACTAGCATTGCCCTGATACCACGGCCAAAGAAGCTACAAGAAAACTCTAGACCTATCCTTGTGAACAGAGATGTAAAAATCCTAGACAAAATACTAGCAAACTGAATTCAACTGCACATTAAGAAGATTATATGCTATGATAAATTGGGATTTATCCCTGGGGTTCACATATAATTCAACATACAAAATCAGTAAATGTGATACACCCCATTAAGGGAATTAGGGGTAAAAATTACATGATCATCTCAATAGATGTAGACAAAATTCAATACCTTTTCATAAGTTTTTAACAAACCAGGAAGGAAATTACCTCAACACTATAAAGGCCATCTGTGACAAGCACACAGTTAACATCATACTCAATGGTGAAAAAGTGAAAGCTTTCCTGAAAGCTAAGGAATAAGGCAAGGATACCCATTTTCACCCCTTATATTTAACATAGTACTATAAGTCCTAGCCTTAGCAAATAAATAAAAGGTATTCAAATAAGAAAGTAAGAAGTAAAGTTATCTCTGCTTGCAGATGACATGATCTTATATGTAGGAGCCCCTAAAGATGCTAAAACTTTTAGGACTAGGAAACAAATTCAATAAAGTTGCAGTGTACAAAATCAAACATACAAAAGTCAGTTTTATTTCTATACACTAATAATGAACTATCAGAAAAGGAAATGAAGAAAATAATATCTTTTACTATAACATCACAAAGAATAAAATACTTGGAAATAAACCTAACCAAGGAGGTGAAAGACTTGTACACTGAAAACTGTAAAACATTGATGAAAGAAGTTAAGAAAAAAATAAATGAAAAGACATCCCATTCCATGTTCATGGGTTAAAAGATTTAATATTGTTAAAATGTTGATACTTCCCAAAGTGATCTACAGACTCAATGCAATCCCTAGCAGAATCCCAGTATTTTTTACAGAAACAGAAAAAAAAATCCTAAAATTCATATGGAACCACAAAAAGTCCCAAAGAGCTAAAATAATCTTTAGAAATAAGAACAAAGTTGGAAGTATAACACTTCCTGATTTCAAAACTGATTAGAAAGCTATAAGGGATGCTTGGGTGGCTCAGTCAGTTAAGCGTCTGCCTTCAGCTCAGGTCATGATCCCAGGGTCCTGGGATCAAGTCCCACATCCAGCTCCTTGCTCAGCAGGGAGCCTGCTTCTCCCTCTGCCTGCCATTCCCCCCTGCTTGTGTACTCTCTCTCTCTCTCTCTGACAGATAAAATCTTAAAAAAAGAAAAAGCTATAAAATTAAAGCAGTGTGGTATTGTCATAAAAACAGACATATAGACCAATAGAACAAAACAGAGAATGCAGAATAAGCCCATACCTATATGATCAACTGATCTTCAACAAAGATGCAATGAATACACAATGGAGAAAGGATGGTCTCTTCAACAAATGGTATTAGGGAAATTGGAATATTGATTTGCAAAAGAATGAATTAGATCCTTATATTGCACCATACACAAAAGTCTACTCAAAATGGATTAAAGGCTTAAATGTAAGACCTACATTACTCCTAGAGGGAAACATAGGGGAAAAGTTTCACAGCATTGATCCTGGCAATGATTTCTTGGATATGACACCAAAAGCACAGGAAACAAAAGCAAAAATAAACAAGTGGAACTACATCAAACTAAAAAGCTTCTGCACAGCAAAGGAAATAATAACAGAGTGAAAAGGCAACCTATGGAATAGGAGAAAATACTTGCAAATCACATATCTAATAAAGGATTAATATTCAAAATATATAAGGAGCTTATACAACTTAATATCAAAAATGAAATAAAACAGAACAAAAAACCCCCCTGCTTTAAAAATAGGAAAACAAATAAACCGTTCTCCAAAGAAGACATAAAAATAGCAAACAAGCATATAAAAAGATGCTCAATATTAGTAATCATCAGGAAAATGCAAATCCAAAACCATAATATATCACCTCATAACTATTAGCATGGTCACAATAAAAAAAAATCAGAGAATAAGTGCTGACAAGGATGTAGTAATTGGAACCCTCATGCACTATTGATAGGAATGTAAAATGGTGTAGCCACTATGGAAAAGAAGATGTGGTATATATATATATATATACACAATGGAATATTACTCAACCATCAGAAAGGATAAATACTTACCATTTACATCGACGTGGATGGAACTGCAGGGTATTATGCTGAGTGAAATAAGTCAGTTGGAGAAAGACAACTATCATATGGTTTCACTCATGTGGAATATAAGAAACAGCACAGAGGACCATAGGGGAAGGGAGGGAAAACTGAATGGGAAGAAACCAGAGAGGGAGACAAACCATGAGAGACTCTTAACTCTGGGAAACAAGCTGAGGGTTGCTGGAGGGGAGGTGGGTTGGGGGATGGGGTAATGGGTGATGGGCATTAAGGAGGGCACTTGATGTAATGAGCACTGGGTGTTATACGCAACTGATAAATTATTGAATACTATATCTGAAACTAATGATGTACTATATGTTGACTAATTGAATTTAAATAAATAAATAAACCTACACACACACACACACACACACACACACACACACACGAAAACAGTATGGAGATTCCTCAAAAAAATAAAAATAAAGGTACCATATGATCAGCAATTCCACTTCTGGGTGTATATGTAGAATGATTGAAATCAGGATCTCAAAGAGATATTTGCACTCTCCGATATGTTGCAACATTATTCACAGTAGCCAAGAGGTGGAAGCACCTTAATGTCAAGTGATATATGGAGAGATGGATAAAGAAAACATGGTGTATACATACAATGGAATATTATTCAGCCTTTAAAAAGAGAAGGAAACCTGCCATATGTGACAATATGGATGAAACTTGAAGACATCATGTTAAAGGAAATAAATCACAGAAGGAGAAATACTGCAAGATTCCACTTATGGGGTATTTGAAATAGTCAAACTCAGAAGCAAAGAGTGGAATGGCAGGAGATAGATGGCAGGAGAAGGAAATAGAGAATTTGCTATTCAATGGGTGTAAAGTTTCAGTTATGCAAGATGAATTAAGTTCTAGAGATCAGTTGTACAACATGAGGCCTATAGTTAATAATACTGTATTGTAAAATAAAAAATTTGTTGAGAGGATAGATCTATTGTTAAATGTCTATCACAATAAAAAATAAAAAAGAAAGACATCATCAAATTCACCAGTCAAGCCTCAAAAATATATGGTGACAGGCTATGAACAAAATATGGAACACATTGATTATTCTATGTCATGATGACTTTCAGTGTTTTAAGGAAAGACTTGATTAACACAAAAATTCTATGTCTTTCTCAGGAAACTAGATTTTTGTGGTAGACAGAGTATTACAGTTTAGGATCACTTTGCAAAAACTTACTAACAAGTATATTGCTCAGTGTTATGCTTATTGTTGGTTAGAGGAAGGAGAAAAGGAGCCAAAAATATTTGATGCCAAGTTTTTAAAGGAAAACTTAGATGATGAATCCAAAATAATTGCTGTTGCATAAGAGAACAATCACAACATGAACAGAAGCATCACATTAGACAATGTAGTCTCCTTATTAGGAGCTGTATAATCATAAGCAAGGAGTTCAAACAAATCTTCTATTTTGAATTTTCACTTGATTCTTAATCTTACTACTTCATTTATGCCTTTGGGCAATGTTTTACAGCTTCCCATGTTTAGAGATTCTAATTGCCAAGAGAAGAGTATCCACCCATTTGTTGGATTTGCCCACAGATAAATCTCAGGCATTAACTCTTCACTCAGTCCTTCACCATCTCACCCTTACTCCCTTCCTCCACCACTAAACAGCAGAGACTTCCATTTTCTTCCTCTTGCCACCAAATCTCACTCAGGTAACGTTTTTGATATGAATAAAGATGTATTAAATGTTTCCTTATTTTATTTTTCAAAGTGTTATTTGCATTTATTATGTATTTGATCATATTTTTCATTATTTATTTGCATTGTGATATATGTGAGAGAAAGGAGGAAAAGGTAGTTTGTATACAATGCTGTGCTTTTATCACTGCATGCTGAACACATACCTATCAATCAGTTTTTTGTATTAAGTAAGTAAATAATTGTTTTAGATACTTTTCCTTATGCAGGATACCTGTAATATTGTTATACAAGTTTATTTATGCATTGTAGAATTATCTGGGGGAATTAAATGTGCTTTGTCAATGAGCTGTGGGTACATCATAATTGTGTATATTTAAACAAACAAAAAAACCAAACAGGAATCCTATAGGCATAAGCAAATGTTTTAGGACCAATTAGTATGAGAGATCAGAAAAAACTGTTCACATTTATGATTTTTGTTATTCCTTGTTTATGTTCCCAGAGTGATTATAAGTAAACTCCTTAAAATGAAGAGGATTTGTGCTTGCTGAATGAGGGGAAGGACTTAAAGTAAAAGGGTAGTGTCACACAGAGTTGTTCTGAGGAACCAATGAATAATTTCTCATTAAAGTACTATGTGAATATAAATTATAAAATATATTTTTTTCTACTTAATTCTGACAATCTTCCAATTAATAGGAATTTTGAAATGAAGGAGCAACAGATTGACTTACTTTAAGTTAGAATTGTTTATGATTTAAACATTGTCAATACAGGTCATGATTCTCTCTACAAACCAGTTCACTGAGTTGGCAAACTACAACACATGGGCCAAATTAAGTCCACCAACATTTTTGTAAATAAAACTTTTTTGGAACACAGCCATATTCATTCATTCAGGAATTATGTATGGCTTCTTTAGTTCTCCTAAAGCAGAGTTGGTTGGTAGTCACAATAAACTCCTTATGACTCACAAACCTAAAACACTTACTATCTAGTTCTTTATAGAAAATGTTTGTCTAGTGGGAGGACCAAGATGGCAGAGGAGTAGGAGACCTTAATTACATCTGGTCCCAGGAATTCAGCTAGATAACTATCAAACCGTTCTGAACACCTATGAATTCAACTGGAGATTGAAGAAAAGAATAGCTGCAACTCTCTACAAGTAGAAAAGTGACCACTTTCTGCAAGGTCTCTTCTGATTTGTTTAGTGTATATTTCTCTGGGGTCATTGTTGCCCTTTTAATATTTTTGTTCTTTCATTCATCTATTCTTCTCTGGACATAATGACAAGACGGAATAACTCACCTCAAAAAAGAGAACAAGAGGAAGTACTGAATGCCAGGGACCTAATCAATATGGACATTAGTAAGATGTCAGAACTAGAGTTCAGAATAACGATTATAAAGATACTAGCTGGGCTTGAAAAAAGCATAGAAGACACTAGAGAATCCCTTTCTGGAGAAATAAAAGAACTAAAATCTAACCAAGTTGAAATAAAAAAGGCTATTAATGAGATGCAATAAAAAATGGAGGCTCTAACTGCTAGGATAAGTGAGGCAGAAGAGAGAATTAGTGATATAGAAGACAAAATGATGGGGAATAAAGAAGCTGAGAAAAAGACATAAACAACTACTGGATCAGGAGGGGAGAATTCAAGAGATAAGTGATACCATGAAGCGAAACAATATTGGAATAATTGGGATTCCAGAAGAAGAAGAAGAAAGAGAGAGAGAGGGGCAGACTATTGGAGCAAATTATAGTGGATGAAAGAACAAAATATTAATTTGGGGGCAGTATATTGGAGCAAATTATAGTGGAGAACTTTCCTAATCTGGGGAAGGAACAGGCATCAAAATCCAGGAGGCACAGAGAACCCCCCCCCTCAAAATCAATAAAAATAGGTCAACACCCTGACATCTAATAGTAAAACTTACAAATCTCAGAGACAAAGAGAAAATCCTGAAAGCAGCTCAGGACAAGAGATCTGTAACCTAGATCTAGGGTAGAAACATTAAATTGGCAGCAGACCTATCCACGGAGACCTGGCAGGCCAGGAAAGACTGGCATGATATATTCATGGAATTAAACTAGAAAAATATGCAGCCAAGAATACTTTATCCAGCTAGGATATCATTCAAAATAGAAGGACTGATAAAAAGCTTCCAGGACAAACAGAAACAAAGAATTTGCGATCACCAAACCAGCCCTATAAGAAATATTGAAAGGGGTCCTCTAAGCAAAGAGAGACCCCAAAAGTAACATAGACCAGAAAGGAACAGAGACAACATACAGTAACAGTCACTTTACAAGCAATACAATGGCACTAAATTCATATATTTCAGTAGTTACCCTGAATGTAAATGGGCTAAATGTCCCAATCAAAAGACACAGGGTATCAAACTGGATAAAAAAGCAAGACCCATCAATATGCTGTCTGCAAGAGACTCATTTTAGACCCAAAGACACCTACAGGTTTAAAGTGAGGGCGGTGGAAAACCATTTATCATGCTAACAGACATCAAAAGAAAGCTGGGGTGGCAATCCTTATATCAGACAAATTACAATACAATAATAGTAGGGGACTTTAATACCCCCCTCACTGCAATGGGACAGATCATCTAAGCAGAAGATCAACAAGTAAATAAGGGCTTCGAATGACACACTGGACCAGATGGACTTCACAGATATATTCAGAACATTCCATCCCAAAGCAACAGAATATACATTCTTCTCAAGTGCACATGGGACATTCTCCAGAATAGATCACATCCTGCAACACAAATCAGGTCTCAACCAGTACCAAAAGATTGGGATCATTCCCTGCATATTTTCAGACCACAGTGCTTTGGAAACTGGAACTCAGTCACAAGAGGAAAGTCGGAAAGAACTCAAATACATGGAAGCTAAAGAGCATCCTACTAAAGAATGAATGGGTCAACCAGGAAATTAAAGAAGAATTTAAAAAATTCATGGAAACAAATGAAAATGAAAGCACTACTGTTCAAAACCTTTGGGATGCTGCAAAGGCAGTCCTAAGAGGGAAATATGTAGCAATACAAGCCTTTCTCAAGAAATAAGAAAGGTCTCAAATATACAACCTAACCTTACATCTCAAGGAGCTGGAGAAAACAGCAAATAAAGCCTAAACCCAGCAGGAGAAGGGAAATAATAAAGATTAGAGCAGAAATCAATGAAATAGAAACCAAGAGAACAGTAAAACAGATCAATGAAGCTAGAAGCTGTTTCTTTGAAAGAATTAATAGGATCGATAAACCCCTGGCCAGGCTTATCAAAAAGAAAAGAGAAAAGGACCCAAATAAATAAAATCATGAATGAAAGAGGAGAGATCACAACCAACACCGAAGAAATACAATTATAAGACCATATTATGACCAACTATATGCCAACAAATCAGACAATCTGGAAGAAATGGATACATTCCTAGAGACATATAAACTACCAAAACTGAACCAGGAAGAAATAGAAAACCTGAATAGACCCAGAACCAGCAAGGAAATTGAAGCAGTCATCAAACATCTCCCAACAAACAAGAACCCAGGGCCAGATGGCTTCCCAGGGGAATTCCACCAAACATTTAAAGAAGAATGAATACCTATTCTTCTGAAGCTGTTTCAAAAAATTGAAATAGAAAGAAAACTTACAAACTCTTTTTATGAGGCCAGCATTACCTTGATCCCAAAACCAGAAAAAGACCCCACCAAAAAGGAGAATTACAGACCAATATCCCTGATGAACATGGATGCAAAAATTCTCACCAAGATACTAGCTGATAGGATCCAACAGTACATGGAAAGGATTATTCACCACAACCAGGTGGGATTTAATCCTGGGCTACAAGGTTTGTTCAACCTCCTCAAATCAATCAGTGTGATACACTACATAAATAAAACAAAGGACAAGACCATGATACTCTCAATAGATGCCAAAAAAGCATTTGACAAAGTACAGCATCCTTTCTTGATTAAAACTCTGGGGTTTTTACACAGTGGGATAGAAGGTACATACCTCAATATCATAAAAGCCATCTATGAAAAACCCACAGTGAATATCATTCTCAATGGGGAAAAACTGAGAGCTTTTCCCCTAAGGTCAGGAACATGGCAGGGATGTCCGCTATCACCACTGCTCTTCAACATGGTAGTAGAAGTCCTAGCCTCAGCAATCAGACAACAAAAAGAAAGAAAAGGCATCCGAATCAGCAGAGAAGAAGTCAAACTCTCACTCTTTGCAGATGACATGATACTTTATGTGGAAAACCCAAAAGGCTCCACCCCAAAATTGCTAGAACTCATACAGGAATTCAGTAAATTGGCAGGATATAAAATCAATGCACAAAAATCAGTTGCATTTCTATACACCAACAATGAGACACAAGAAAGAGAAATTAAAGAGTCGATCCCATTTACAGTTGCACCTAAAACCATAAGATACCTACGATTATCTAACCAAAGAGACAAAGGATCTGTACTCAGAAAACTATAGAATACTCATGAAACAAATTGAGAAAGACACAAAGAAATGGAAAAATATTCCATGCTCCTGGATTAGAAGAACAAATATTGTTAAAATGTCTATGCTACCTAGAACAGTCTACACATTAAATGCAGTCCCTATCAAAATACCATCAACTTTTTTCACAGAATGGGAACAGATAATCCTAAAATTTGTATGGAACCAGAAGAGACCCCGAATACCCAGAGGAATGTTGAAAAAGAAAAGCAAAGCTGGTGGCATCAAAATTCCGGTCTTCAAGCTCTATTACAAAGCTGTAATCATCAAGACAGTATGTTACTGGCACAAAAACAGACACATATATCAATGGAACAGAATAGAGAACTCAGAAATGGACCCTTATCTGTATGGTCAACTAATCTTTGACAAAGCAGGAAAGAATATCTACTGGAAAAAAAGACCGTCTCTTCAACAAATGGTGTTGGGAAAATTGGACAGCCACATGCAGAAGAATGAAACTGGATCATTTCCTTACAACATACACAAAGATAAACTCAAAATGGATGAAAGACCTAACTGTGAGACAGGAATCCATCAAAATCCTTAAGGAGAACACAGGCAGCAACCTCTTCGACCTCAGCCACAGCAATTTCTTGCTAGACACATCTCCAAAGGCAAGGGAAGCAAGAGCAAAAATGAACTATTGGGACTTCATCAAGATAAAAAGCTTTTGCACAGCAAAGGAAATAGTCAACAAAACCAAAAGACAGCCGGCAGAATGGGAGAAGATATTTGCAGCTTACATATCAGATAAAGGGCTAGTATCCAAAATGTATAAAAAACTTACCAAACTCAACACCACCCAAAGAACCAATAATCCAATCAAGAAATGGGCAGAAGACATGAACAGACATTTCTCCAAAGAAGACATCCAAATGGCCAACAGACACGAAAAAGTGCTCAATATCCCTCAGCATCAGGGAAATCCAAATCAAAACCACAATGAGATACCACTCACACCAATCAGAATGGCTAAAATTGACAAGTCAAGAAAGGACAGATGTTGGCAAGGATGTGGAGAAAGGGGGACCCTCTTACACTGTTGGTGGGAATGCAAGCTGGTGCAGCCACTCTGGAAAACAGTATGGAGGTTCCTGAAAACATTGAAAATAGAGCTACCCTATGACCCAGCAATTGCACTATTAGGTATGCACAAAAGGGTACCTGTACCCCAAAGTTTATAGTAGCAATGTCCACAATAGCCAAACTATGGAAAGAGCCCAGATGTCCATCAACAGATGAATTGATAAAGAAGATGTGGTATATATATACTGTGGAATATTACATAGCCATCAAAAATGACATCTTGCCATTTGCAATGACTTGGATGGAACTAGAGTGTATTATGCTAAGAAAGACAATTATCATATGATCTCACTGGTATGTGGACTTTAAGAAACAAGGCAGAGGATCATAGGGGAAGAGAGGAAAAAAAGGAAACAAGATGAAACCAGAGAGGGAGACAAACCGTAAGAGACTCTTAATCTTAGGAAACAAACTGAGGGTTGCTGGAGTGGAGGCGGGTTGGGGGATGAGGTGACTAGGTGATGGACATTGGGGAGGGGTATGTGTTGTGGTGAGCACTGGGTGTTGTGTAAGACTGAGGACCAGTACCCCTGAAACAAATAATACCTTATTATGTTAATTTTAAAAATTTAAAAAAATAATAAAATGTTTGCCTAGACCTGACTTAGAGAATGGAGATGTTGTTGTATATTAAATACTTTATCATACTTTGAACTCATCCTGAGATAGGGTAAATTATAAAACCATTATCAAAATGTATAAACTCAGTATATTCCAGACACACGTTGAATATACAGATTTTAACGTGGAACAGCTTGCCATGCATAAGTTCAGGAGTATTTAGTTTATACTGTGATACTGCTTTCTCTATAATAATGTTTTATGACTTAAGCTGATGATATATCGAGGAAAGTTTCAGTATATAAGCTGTTTTCTTTCCAACCAAGGAAAATGCATCCATTTCTTCCAAATTGTCTAATTTGTTGGTATATAGTTGTTCATAATATATTCTTATAATTGTATTGTATACACATAATACTTATAATTAACCTAAATTATTGATTATAAGCACACATAAATCTGAACATGAAAACTCCAGTGATTCAGTAGACTTCTATTTCTACTTGGCTGTGTAAAACACTTTTCTTTTGGGAAGTGCCACTCCTCTGCAACTTGTGATTCTCTTGGGACAGTTAATCATATAGCCCCAACTCATTGATGACAAAAGTGAATATGTAGCTCAAGTAAGGCCCCATCAAAGTTCTTCTCAGGAAATGATAGGGATGTTGGTACAGACACAATTGCCTCTTTTCTATGGCATCACAGGTTGTAAGGACATTATAAGCCTGGGGATTCCTGTGATTATTTTTGCCTGAGATTGAAGCTAACCATATAGTAAGCAGAGTATAGAGATGAAAGGGACAGAATCTGAATGCTGTCATGTAAATCTCTGGTTATAACCATGTCTGAAGTAACCTTGAACTTTCTACTTACATCACTCAGTCATCTCCATTATTTGAATTAATCTAATTTGACTTGGATTTCTGTCTTTGCAATATAAAGATAGCTGATTAACTTAGCGACAATTATCAGAGTTCAAGGGAAATTTTCTCATTGTATATTATTCTTCATAGGTATTATTTTGTAAAATATGACAAATTATAGACCTTTACTTTTTCCTTCCAGTGATAGGCAATATCTTCCCATCAGAAAAAAAGAGAATAATTCAGTGACATGATGCATATGAAAAGGTTTGTCACAGTATCTTATATAGCATAGGACCCCAAAATAGAAATTTAGACAGATGATTTAAAAATGTCCTCATGACAATAGTTCTTAATGATTTAGAACAGAACAGGAAACATGCCTGGAAATTTCAAATGACATTAACAAAAAGGGATGTGATTAGAGTTTCCTGGTCTCCACAATATAGCAGAGAATGAGATCTGGATTTGAAGTTGTATTTATTCAATAATGTGGATAATAATTTAGAATACTATTATATTGCAATATTTTGAATCTGATTTTATAAGTATGTGAGGGTATTCTTAGTTCTAGGCTTTGTTAAGGGCTCCAAAGAAGTATCATCAAATATCCTCTGAGTTGAAGAAGTTTAGTTTTGGAGAAAAGATGTTTATATACAATAACCATGCAAAGTGTGAAGTTGTTTACACTTAAGAAAATTTCTGGTTTGGGGCACCTGGGTGGCTCAGTTTTTAAGTGTCTGCCTTCAGCTCAGGTCATGATCCCAGGGTCCTGGGATCAAGCCCTGCATCCGGCTCCCTGCTTGGCTGGAGGCCTGCTTCTCCCTCTCCTACTCCCCCTGCTTGTGCTCCTGCTCTCGCTGTGTCTCTCTCTTCTGAAAGAAAGAAAGAAAGAAAGAAAGAAAGGAAGGGAGGAAGGAAGGAAGGGAGGGAGGGAGCGAGGGAGGGAGGGAGGAAGGAAGGAAGGAAGGAAGGAAAGGAAGGAAAGGAAGGAAGGAAAAGAAAATTTCTGGTTATGGGATGAATAAATTATGAGAATGAAGCCACACTTGTGGTGAGCATAGCATAATGTATAGTTGTTGAATTGCTATGTTGTATACCTGAGACTAGTGTAACATCGTGTATCAACTATACTTCAGTTTAAAAAAAAGAAAAAAACAAAATTCCTGTTCCAAACAAAATGCTCACAAACTCGGACAAACTTTGCCTTAATAACTTTCTTTCAACAAAGGTAAGGCTTTAAATGCCAAATGACTTAGGAGAAGGCATGTGGTAACACACCTGCTCGTTGAGACACAAGTGATTGATGAGAAATTCTTCCCTTAATAAAATTTCAAAGGGGCAAAAGCAAAACAAGAGTGATGCTGCAGTTTAAGTCACATTTTTTCCAAGGAAAACCCAGTAACTAAGAATAACAAAAGGCTACATGCCTGTCAGATTATGAAAGCAGGACTTTACTAGCCATTTGTATTAGAAAAATAGATCAAAATATCTAATGTACAATGGCAGTTCAGGAAAATCTGGTGAAAAATGGACAATGAATAAAACTGCAATATTGCTCATTAAGGGAAAAGTAAAAACAGTAAAAGCAGAAACTGTAATCTCTTTCCCCCAAATCTAATCTATCTCTAAAAGGACCACATTTCTCTGAAAAGTAACCAGAAGTCCTCAAAAAATATCCTGAAGATCTGAGGCTCATTAGAGGAATTACAGAGCAGAGTTTTATTGAAGAGTGAGTTTCCCCAGTGTGTTGATACTGGCGGCTTTGTGTGCTCAACAGGGTACCCTAGCCCATAGCTCCCCTAAGTTCTCTGTCCTCAGAAAGCTGCAACTGCCTCCTTCTCCAAACCTGATAACTCACTGTCATGTGCAGAGATTCACACTTCCAGGCCAACTAAGTCAAACTCTGAAAGTTTCACAGGATTCTCAAAAAAAAATTTTTTTTACATTAATTCCAGTATAGGTTGTTTTTTTTTTTAAGATTTGATTTATTTATTTGACAGAGAGAGAGAGAGACAAGAAGAGAGGGAACATAAGCAGGGGGAGTGGGAGTGGGAGAAGCAGACTCCCTGCTGAGCAGGTAGCCCGATGTGGGGCTGGATCCCAGGACCTGGGGATCATGACCTGAGCCGAAGGCAGAGGCTTAACTGACTAAGCCATCCAGGTCCCCCGAGGAGTCTCAGAATTTTTGATTGTTGGGGTTAATGTAGAGCATGAAATCCTCCATAATACCTGGCTTGGTAAAACGTAACATGGAGGGCAATGTGGGTGGGGAAGGTTCAGAGAAGGGCATAGGCCTTTGGAATGTAGAGGCCTGCGTGACCACTCTGCCCTAGGAATGCCCTGGGGAGTAGCTTTCTTAGCCCAAACAGCTGCCCTGTGATCTAAGAGATGTATGCATTGTCCCCTAGGCTATGTTTAGCAGATAGTAGAACACGCAGATTAGCATATCGTTATCTTTCCCTTAAATAAATCCTCCTACTTCCGGTAAGACTCCTTGTCACACATCAAATGCTTGAGAAACAGTGATAAAGACTTACGATTATCCTGAAGGACCAATAAAGGGAGCAAAGAAGAGCAAAGGGTCTTTGTCTCTGAGCGTTGACCCCCTTGCCTTCTCTCTTTCACAGCAAAGTTTGGAGCAATCTTTCACTGGTCGGTACAGGGATTGCTGGCCATTCCCATCATTTGATCCCTTTGAAATTCTGTAAGAAGCAAATCTGTAACACAATATTACTGCTAGTCTCAATTGTTGTGTATGGGAAAATCAAGGCTTGCCTAAGGTCACATGACAAAAGCTAAAAATACAAAAAACCACTATTATAAATCTCCCCTGGGTCTCTATAAGAAAATGCTCTTTAAATAGACCATACTAAAAAATGCTTGTGTTTTGGTCTCAAAAGAACTTTCCATCAACTTCTTTTCCTGTTTCTTGTAGTTACTATTATGTTGAAAGAGGTATATTTGTACCATGTTGGATTTTTAAGGTTATATTCTAATCATTTCAAGGAAGAAAAATTACCAAAAGAAAAATTCCCAAACATATATGTGTAGGTTGTTTCGACCTCTCTCTTTTGAAATGACTGGTGTGTAGTAGATACTAAAACATAAACATAATTTATTAATATATTCCCATCACTTGATATTTAGATGTATTTCTATAGAAATAGAATGTTAATAACAGCATTAAGGCTTTGGATAGGCATAGTTAGGGGTATATAAGGAATACTTTCTAATTAACATTGGATAATCAATCATTCAAAGAGTGAAGAATTAGAAAGTCAAATAGAGAAATAAAGCGAACATCAGACAGGTGTGCTAGAAAGTCTTTTTTATATATAAATACACATGTCTATTTAGATGAATGTTATTAATTCCAACAATAAATATTCAATAATAATGACTAGTATGATCATTGGGAGAATTTCTACTTCTCTGGAATCCATCTCATCTCTTACATTAAGAATTTTATAGTCACTGTTTGAAATTTACCATAAAAAACAAATTCCTGTGACTCCCTTTATAATCAGCCATACTGACTTTGCCATGTGACCTTTTTTAATTGTTTGTTTTCTTTAATTACTGCTGAATTTGAAATTATATCTTTCTGATACTGTGGGGAATTCCTTGAGCAAGTTTAATTCCTTTTTTTCCCACAATTGCAAAGACCAGATGCTTGTACCAAAAGTAACTTTGCTTTACAACTGAAATTATTTCAATCAAACAGTAATGCAGAACAACCTCCTAAATGGGACATGGAATAGCTGAGGGATTCCCTCTCTTTCCTCATTTCATTCTTCAATATTCATCAAATAGTCTGCCTTACATTTACAAAGATCATGCTATTAAATTAACCCAATGCAATTAAGAACAAAATTATTGCTTATTTTCTTTCAATAAGTCAAAATAAACTAAATTCCTGTGTTTTTTTTTTTACTCACTCACGGCCTCTGGCATATCTGAAATGTAGCTAAATGGCTCTTTTGTTTGGTAGGTATGTATTAACTAGCATTTTTTGAACAGTATGCCATGCATTGTGCTAAAGGTTGTTTTATGCAACTTATTTCATTTAAAATCCCAAATATATACCCTATGAGTTAAGGTTTACTATTATCCCTATTTTACAGATGAAAAAATTGAGGATTATCCAGAGTACTGGGTTCATTTTGTATGTCACTAAGATCTGAGTATTTACCTTAATCAGAGTGGCCCTAAGAACAGCTTGTACTATTCCTACACTCACAGACTGGTCTCTTTGTAGTAGACTGATTTATTATTGGTCCTAATTCATCATTCAGCTATAAAAGACTGCTTCTTCCACACCTTTGCCCATGACTTCATGATGGGTGGCACATACTTTCTCATTATTTCAATTTGGTTTTGAACATATGATTTGATTTGGCCAGTGGGATGTTAGCAGATGGGAAGCGAGCAGAGTCGTGAATTGTTTACAGAGGTGTAAGTCTTGTACCTTTGTGTTCTGGGGATCTCGCATGAGAACATGTGCTAGATAGCCTTTATACTTCAGCATAGGGCCAATTCATGACTCTGGAGCCTGGAGCCAAGTCCAGCTGACCGGCATCCTCAAACAAAGCTTCCCAGCTGAGCCCAACCCATATAAGTTGCATAGCTTATTGTTTTATGCCAGTAGGTTTGGGGCGATTTGTTTGGCAGCACTACTGTGACAATAGCTAACTGATACACTGCTGTTGCCACCTGCGGTCACTGCTACCACTACAGGCCAAGAGATGAGTAGAGTGGTTGTTTCACATCCATCCTACAGCTCATGGGTACAACATGAGAGTGCCTTGCCTCAAGCTCAGAGGTTTTTTTTTATGCACCCTGTCCTGAGTCTTCCCTTTTGCTTCTGAGGCATAAAATGCCTTGGGAACTGCTGGGTCCCCCATGTATGCAACACTCCATGAAGGTAAACCTTGACCAGTGGCAAAGAGAAGTGTCAAGATAAGATCTCTCCCTTTCTCCTATGGATAGATTGTTTAGAGAGAGTATTAGTGTAAGATATGACTTTTTTTGAGGATGTCCTAGGAAATCAATCTATCAGCATGCCTGTGGCCAACTCAGTGATGCATTTTGTCTTTTTTTTTTTTCTTTTCTAAGGATTCTGGGCTGAAAAAGAAAGATTAAGTAAATTTGCCAAGTTCAGAGAATGTGAGCAAATGATAGTACTCAAACTCAGGCTTTTTGATTCCAAAGTCCAGCACTTAGTCATTGTGTTGTATTGTACCATTTTAAATTGTTTTAACAATTTAAAAATAAAATAAAAAATATTTTCAGGAAATTTGGTTAATCATTATCTACTGAGCAAGTATTGGATGTAAGGAATTTCAAAGTAAGCCTAGGTAGACATTTTTCTTCTTTTTATTTAGAATACTTAGAGTAAGAGGATTTTGAAGTTAAACAGTAAGTTCAAAGGCTGTCCACAGTAGTTACCCTTATTCTTTAAAATAAAATAAAATAAAATAAAATAAATTATAGTTGAACAAATTTGATACCTTCTTCTATAGTTAGTAAAGTTCTGCTGTATTTGATTTCTGAAATTCAGTTACCATACCAAATGACTTCAAAGGAATTCCCTTAGATCTGTATTGTATGTGAATGTTTGAAATATAGCAGATAATGTCACCACATCAAGAAGCTCCTGTGGAATGAAATAGATATGAGAAGTAAGATATGGTGGATGGAGGGAGTGGTAGGTATGTATTGGATAAAAATCCTGCCCTTCTTCACGTAGTGGACGTGTTCTTTGGGAAAATATTATTGCAAAAAAGTTTAAGTGAAACCATTATTTTGATCTTGAAATGCAAAGACTAGAACAAGATTTCTTGCCAGGATCTGCTTGTGTGTTAGGGAGAGAAATGGGAAAGGAAGATCTATTTCAGTAAGTCACCATGGATCATTTCATAGTGATTTAGGCTAATTGATTTTAGTCAGTGATTCCCAAGCCTGACTACAAATCTGGACCATTTGAAAAGCTTTTTAAATGCAGATTCTTGGGTTTACTGCAAACCCCCATCTGGGGGGTGGAAAAATGGGGATTATGGGCTTTTAAAAAAATATCTTCCTGCTTTTATTGAAATTCAGAAAGCCAAAGATCATCTTTAGATGTTTTATATATATAGTTGTATTTCCTTTTTGGTTCTGCCAACTTTTGAGCAAACTTTATTTTGGTTTGTTTTTTGTTTTTAGAGTGTCAACCCCTCAGCTCTGCTGAGGGAAACAAGAAAAAGGTTTTAGGCCCATGATTTTAAAGATGAATTAGCATATTCCTAGAGAACTAAGCTTGGTCGGATCAGGTCATATTTAATATTTCTTAGAATGAAAGAAACAATCTGATATGCATATTAATTGCCAGGTCCTGTGCTAAGCCTTGTGCACATGTAAGCTTAACATAAATATTTTGTAGCTGTTTACAGATGAGAAGGCTGAGGATCAGCCAGGCTAAGTAATTTACCAAAGATCAAAGAACATCTAATAAAGGAAACTGAGTCTAAACTTAGGTCAGTTTTACATCTCTCAGAAGCTCTTAAATACTAATTGTATTATTTCTTTTTTTGTTTGTTTATGATGAGAATTTTTAATATCTACTGTTTTAGCAGCATTCAAATACACAATAAAGTATCGTTAACTATGCTCTACACTAGATCATCTACCATGCTGCTGTATATTACATCTCCAGAACTTAATATCTTGTAACTGGAAGTTTGTACCTTTTGACTACTTTTACCCATTTCCCCTACCCCGCCCCCACCCCAGCCAGTTGCCAATGAAAAACTGGTATGTTCTCGGTTTCTGTGAGTCTGGTCTTTTAAGATTGCACATATAAGTGAGATCATAAAGTATTTGTCTTTTTCTAACTTACTTCATTTAGCATAATGCCCTCCTTCCAGGTTCATCCATGTTGTTGTGAATGGTAGGATTTTCTTCCTTTTTTAATGACAGAGTAATATTCATGTGTATGCATAATACATTTTTGTATTCTGTCCATCCATCATCAGTGGATACTTAGGTTGTTTCCATGCCTCTTGGCTATTATAAATGTACCGCAGTGAACATGAGGGCACATATCCTTTTGAGATAGTGATACTGTTTTCTGTGGATATATATACCCAGAAGTAGAATTGCTAGATCACATGGTAGTTTTAATTTTTTTTAGGAACCTCTAAACTGTTTTCCATAGCAGCTACACCAGTTTACATTCTCACCAGTAGGGTGCAAGGGTTTCCTTTTCTCTCCATTCCTGCAAACATGTGCTATTTCTTGTCTTCTTGATGATAGACATTCTAATAGGCATGAGGTGATATCTTTTTTTTAAATTTTATTATGTTATGTTAGTCACCATACAGTACATCATTAGTTTTTGATGTGGTGATCCACGATCCATTGTTTTTGTATAACACCCAGTGCTCCATGCAGTACGTGCCCTCCTTAATACCCATCACCCGGCTAACTCATCCCCCCTCCCCCCTCCCCTCTAAAACCCTGTTTGTTTCTCCCCGTCCATAGTCTCTCATGGTTCCTCTCTCCCTCCAATTCCCCCCACCTCATTTTTCCCTTCCTTCTCCTACTGTCCTCCATGCTGTTCCTTATGTTCCACAAATAAGTGAAACCATATGGTAATCGACTTTCTCTGCTTGACTTATTTCACTTAGCATAATCTCCTCCAGTCCCATCCATGTTGATGTAAAAGTTGGGTATTCATCCTTTCTGATGGCTGAGTAATATTCCATTGTATATATGGACCACATCTTCTTTATCCATTGATCTGTTGAAGGGCATCTCGGCTCTTTCCACAGTTTGGCTATTGTGGACATTGCTGCTATGAACATTGGGGTGCATATGGCCCTTCTTCTCACTACATCTGTGTCTTTGGGGTAAGTACCCAGGAGTGCAATTGCTGGGTCATAGGGTAGCTCTATTTTTAAATTTTTGAGGAACCTCCACACTGTTTTCCAAAGTGGCTGTACCAACTTGCATTCCCACCAACAGTATAAGAGGGTTCCCCTTTCTCCACAACCTCTCCAACATTTGTTGTTTTTTTCCCTGTCCATTTTTGCCATTCTAACTTGTGTAAGGTGGTATCTCAGTGTGGTTTTGATTTGAATTTCCCTGATAATGATGATGAACATTTTTTCATGTGTCTGTTAGCCATTTGTATGTCTTCTTCAGAGAAGTGTCTTTTCGTATCTTCTGCCCACTTTTTGACTTGATTATTTGTTTTTTGGGTGTTGAGATTGAGAAGTTCTTTATAGATCTTGGATACCAGCCCTTTATCTGTAGTGTCATTTACAAATATCTTCTCCCATTCTGTGGGTTGCCTCTTTGTTTTGTTGACTGTTTCCTTTGCTGTGCAGAAGCTTTTTATCTTAATGAAGTCCCAAAAGTTCATTTTTGCTTTTGTTTCACTAGCTTTTGGAGATGTATCTTGAAAGAAGTTGCTGTGGGCGATGTCAAAGAGGTTATGCCTATGTTCTCCTCTAGGATTTTGATGGATTCCTGTCTCACATTGAGGTCTTTCATCCACTTTGAGTTTATCTTTGTGAATGGTGTTAGAGAATGGTCGAGTTTCATTCTTCTGCATGTGGCTGTCCAATTGTCCCAGCACCATTTCTTGAATAGACTTGTCTTTTTTCCATTGAATGTTTTTTCCTGCTTTGTCAAAGATTATTTGACCATAGAGTTGAGGGTCCATATCTGGGTTCTCTATTCTGTTCCATTGGTCTATATGTCTGTTTTTGTGCCAGTACCATGCTGTCTTGGTGATCACAGCTTTGTAATATAGCTTGAAATCAGGCAACGTGATGCCCCCAGCTTTGTTTTTCTTTTTCAACATTTCCTTGGCAATTCGGGGTCTTTTCTGATTCCATACAAATTTTAGGATTGTTTGTTCCAGCACTTTGAAAAGTGTCATTGGAATTTGGATCGGGATGGCATTGAAGGTATAGATTGCTCTGGGTAGCATAGACATTTTAACAATGTTTATTCTTCCGATCCATGAGCATGGAATATTTTTCCATCTTTTTGTGTCTTCTTCAATTTCTTTCATGAGTGTTCTGTAGTTCCTAGAGTATAGATCCTTTACCTCTTTGGTTAGGTTTATTCCGAGGTATCTTATGGTTTTTGGTGCTATTGTAAATGGAATCGTTTCTCTAATTTCTCTTTCTACAGTTGCGTTGTTAGTGTATAAGAAAGCAACTGATTTCTGTGCACTGATTTTGTATCCTGCCACATTACTGAATTGCTGTATGAGTTCTAGTAATTTGGGGATGGAGTCTTTTGGGTTTTCCACATAAAGTATCATGTCATCTGTGAAAAGAGAGAGTTTGACTTCTTCTTTGCCAGTTTGAATACCTTTTATTTCTTTTTGTTGTCTGATTGCTGTTGCTAGGACTTCTAGTACTATGTTGAACAATAGTGGCGAGAGTGGGCATCCTTGACATGTTCCTGATCTTAAGGGAAAGGCTCTCAGCTTTGCCCCATTGAGGATGATATTCACTGTGGGTTTTTCATGGATGGATTTTATGAACTCAAGGAATGTTCCCCCTATCCCTATACTCTGAAGAGTTTTAATTAGGAAAGGATGTTTTATTTTGTCACATGCTTTTTATGCATCAATTGAGAGGACCATATGGTTCTTCTCCCTCCTCTTATTAATGTGTTCTATCACATTGATTGATTTGCGAATGTTGAACCACCCTTGCATCCCAGGGATAAATCCCTCTTGGTCATGGTGGATGATCCTTTTAATGTATTGTTGGATCCTATTAGCTAGGATTTTGTTGAGGATTTTGGAATCCATATTCATCAGGGATATCGGTCTGAAATTCTCCTTTTTGATGGGGTCTTTGCCTGGTTTGGGGATTAAGGTAATACTGGCCTCATAGAATGAGTTTGGAAGTTTTCCTTCTGTTTCTATTTTTTGAAACAGCTTCAGTAGAATAGGTATTATTTCTTCTTTGAATGTTTGGTAGCATTCCCCAGGGAATCCATCAGGCCCTGGACTCTTGTTTTTTGGAAGGTTTTTGATCAGTGCTTCAATCTCGTTACTGGTTATTGGCCTATTTGGGTTGTCAATTTCTTCCTGTTTCAGTCTTGGCAGCTTATAGGTTTCCAGGAAGGCCTCCATTTCATCCAGATTGCTCAGTTTATTGGCATATAGTTGTTGATAATAATTTCTAATAATTGTTTCTATTTCCTTGGTGTTAGTTGTGATCTCTCCCCTTTCATTTATAATTTTATTAATTTGGTTCTTTCTCTTTTCTTTTGGATAAGTCTAGCCAGTGGCTTATCGATCTTATTAATTCTTTCAAAGAACCAACTTCTAGTTTTGTTGATCTGATCTACTGTGTTTCTGGTTTCTAATTCATTGATCTCTGCTTTAATTTTAATTATTTCTCTTCTAATGCGTGGCTTAGGCATCATTTGTTGCCTTTTCTCTAGTTCTTTAAGGTGTAGAGTTAGTTGGTGGATTCGGGATTTTTCTATTTTTTTGAATGAGGCTTGGATGGCTATGTATTTCCCCCTTAGGACCGCCTTTGCAGTATCCCATAGGTTTTGGACCGATTGATTTCTATGAATTGTTTAAGTTCTTCTTTGATTTCCTGGTTGACCCAAACATTCTTGAGCAGAGTGGTCTTTAGCTTCCAAGTGTTTGAATTTCTGCCAAATTTTTTCTTGTGATTGAGTTCGAGTTTTAAAGCATTGTGGTCTGAGAATATGCAGGGAATAATCTCAGTCTTTTGGTATCACTTGAGACCTGATTTGTGACCCAGTATGTGGTCTATTCTGGAGAATGTTCCATGTGCGCTCGAGAAGAATGAATATTCTGTTGTTTTACAGTGGAATGTTCTGTAGATATCTCTGAGGTCCATCTGATCCAGTGTATCATTCAAAGCTCTTGTTTCCTTGTTGATTTTCTGCTTAGATGATCCATCCATTGCTGAGAGTGGAGTATTGAGGTCTCCTACAGTTAACATATTGTTATCAATATGACTCTTTATTTTGGTTAGCAGTTGGCTTATGTAGATGGCTGCTCCCATGTTGGGGGCATAGATATTTACAATTGTTAGATCTTCTTGTTGGATAGATGCTTTAAGAATGATATAGTGTCCTTCTGTGTCTCTAATTAGAGACTTTAGTTTAACATCTAATTTGTCTGATATAAGAATTGCTACTCCGGCTTTCTTTTGAGGTCCGCTGGCATGGAAGATGGATCTCCATCCCTTCACTTTCAGTCTGGATGTATCTTTAGGTTCAAAATGAGTCCCTTGTAGGCAGCATATGGATGGGTCCTGTCTTTTTATCCAACCTGCAACCCTGTGCCATTTTATGGGAGCATTTAGGCCATTCACGTTGAGAGTGATTATTGAAAGATATGAATTAATTGTCATCATGTTGCCTGTGAAGACGTTGTTTTTATAGATTGTCCCTGTAAATTTCTGTTGTATGTGACTCTTGGGGTCTTTCTCCTTTTATAGAACCCCCCTTAATATTTCTTGCAGGGCCGGCTTAGTGGTCACATATTCTTTCAGTTTCTGCCAGTCGTGGAAGCTCTGCATCTCTCCATCCATTCTAAATGACAGCCTTGCCGGATAAAGTATTCTTGGCTGCATGTTCTTTTCATTTAGTACCCTGAATATGTTTTGCCAGGCCTTTCTGGCTTGCCAGGTCTCTGGGGATAGGTCTGATGTTATTCTGATGTTCCTCCCTCTGTATGTAAGGAATCTCTTCCACCTAACTGCCCTTAAGATGGTTTCCTTGGTTCTAAGATTTGCAAGTTTTACTCTTACATGCTGGGGTGTTGGCCTGTTTTCCTTGATCTTGGGAGGGGTCCTCTCTGCCTCTAGGACGCAAATGTTTGTTTCATTCCCCAGATTAGGTCAGTTCTCAGCTATGATTTGCTGAAATATATCTTCTAGTCCTCTCTCTCTCTCTCTCCACTCCCTCTGGGATTCCAATCATTCTGACATTGGAAAGCTTCATGGTGTCACTTATTTCTCTGATTCTATTTTCATGGATTCTGAGTTGTTTTTCCCTGTCCTCCTCTTTTCCCTTTTTATCTATTATATTGTCTTCCAGGTTGCTTATTCGTTCTTCTGCCTCCGTTACCGTAGCTGTTAGATTATCTAGATTGGATTGGATCTCATTGGTAGCATTTTTAAGTTCTGCCAATTCAGCTTTCATTTCTGCCCTTAGAGACTCTATGTTGCCATTAATTGATTTCTCCATTCTAGCCATTGTCTTCACAATTGCTAGCCTGAATTCCATCTCCGACATCTTGGTTATATCTGCATCCATTTGTAAATCTGCAGCATAAATCATAATCTCTGAGTCTTTTCTATTTTGGGGGCTCCTCCTCCTAATCATTCTGTTGATGGGTGTTTGAGGGAATGTATAGAGTCCAAATTATTGACCAGAACCCAAGCAAGATGCACCTGTTTTCTTGGGACCTTAGGGTTGCCGGCCTCTTGTTTTCCCAGCCTGTCTTCTGGGGGAGGGACCTGCCGCGCTGTTACTCAGGCAACCCTGTTTAGGCGGATTTGCCCTGCCCCCCTGTGGCGGGGGATGGGCTCCGCGGGAGTCAGTTTTTGGGGCTTTTGTTCTCTGGTGGCTTTTTCTGGCGGCTTTCCCCGTCTTTTCTGCCAGCCAGAGCAGAAGAGACCGTTTCCAACCCTCTGCCTCAGAGCAGAGAGACCGCAGTCTGTTCTTCAGTGAGCTCTCCAGGCCACACCGTCTCCATTTCTGTCTGTGCTGCTATAAACTGCAGTGGCCTGGGTTGTGCACCCGTCCGCAGCGCTCCCAGTCCTGCCTCCAGGTCGGAGCACGTCTCTGCCCTTTGTGCTTCTAAAACCGCTGGCTGCCCCCAGATCGCACGCGCGACCCCGCTGCTCCGGGTTTCCGTCCTTGGGGCTGCCGTTCTGCGAGTCTGTGCCCCATCCCCAGCACATGAGGCTGTCACTCACTGGTGGTGTAGGATCCCCACGGCCAGGCTCCCTCCTGCTGCCGTTTATCCTCCAGTATCTGCCCGCGGAATCAGGGCTCCCTGCTTTGTACCTCGAAACCAACTACCTGCGATATTCTGTTTGTAGAGATCCAGATCTTCTTACATCTCAGGCTGGTTTCATGGGTGCTCAGAGTGGTCTGGTAGATATCCAGCTCAATTCCAGGGAGCCGTTGAAATAGGGTCCCCTACCCCTCCATCATCTTTCCCCTGTGTCCTAATTGTATTATTTCAAAATGAGAAGCACTCCAAAGGAGAAACATGGCAAAACAAAAACATTGGGGGTTCTTTCCAGAATTCATGTATGGTCAAATCATAGCAGGATATTTTCTTTTAAAGAGGAAGACCAGTGTGCCTTCTTTAACTGTGAAATCTGTAGAACTGATCCTTGTAACTTTATTTTTTAAATAACCTATAATTACATAATTTAATAATTGCATGATTCACTTATTGAAATATGCCTTCATGCTTACATAATCAAAAGAAACCGTTACACTTTATTTTATTTATAAATTACTACTTTTTAGGAGTGTATTGCTAATACTAGTGTAATAGTCCATTTTATTCTTGGAGGGATACGCCATTCTAAGCTTTTCATTAGAACATTTTCCATTCTCCATCACAGATTATTTGGTGTATGTTACACACGGTGTTACATTTCACAGTGATTTTTTGGGGTGAATATATAAGCTACTTATTAATTTTATGTTATCCTTAGGAAAACAAACGAGGGATGCCTGGGTGGGTCAGTCAGTTAAGCGTCTGCCTTAGGCTCAGGTCATGATCCCAGGGTCCTGGGATCGAGTCCCGCATTGGGCTCCTTGCTCAGTGGGGAGTCTGCTCCTCCCTCTGCCTCTGCCTCTCCCCTTGCTTGTGCTCTCTCTCTCTCTCTCTCTGACAAAATGAATAAATAAAATCTTAAAAAAAAAAAAAAGGAAAACAAATGAAAGCTACTCTCACATATCTGGTGCCATTTTTTCAGAATTCGATGATAAATGAGTCTAAAATCTTCAAACCCACTCTCTGCAATAACATTGCATTTGAGAGATTTTGAAATATTGTACAGAATATTTCCATAGAATGTCAGCAAAAAGAATAGTTGTCTATATTTTGTATCAGATTTAGGCAGTATTCTATGGTAGTCAGGAAATTTTCCAAATCAGATGCTAAAGTCTCTTTCCTGTTCCCTACATAATAAAGCTTTTATAAAAGTTTAACTTAATATGACACTTTAATTTCAGTAACTTCATTTAGGAAAAGTCACTGTTACTATTTTGAAGTGACATTGATTTCCCAGTGATACACATATGACTACATTTTTATGAGATATGCCTTGCCATATGTTCTGCATTTACAATGACTTAATATTACCTAATTTTCTGACTCATACATTCAAAATGATATTTGTTTTCTTCATGAAACATGTACTTTGCAAACTTTTATTGAAATGTATAACTTATAAGAAAGTGTACCAATTATAATAAATGTATAGCTCTATGAATTCTCATCAGGTGAATACATACCATGTAACCAGTGTCTATATCAAGAAAATAAGACATTACCCGTATCCCAGAAATTCATTTAAGCCATTATTAATCTCTATGATAACCTTTATCCTGATTTCTAACACTTTAGATTATGTCTTACTGTTTTTGAAATTTATGAGTGGAATTATACATTAAGTACTCTTACTTCTGGCTTTTTTCATTCAACATTATGTTTGTGAGTTTCATCCATGCTGCTATTTGTAGCAATAGCTTTTTCATCTGCATTGTTTAATATTCCATTAGACAAATACATCATTTTATTAATCTTATAGTTGATGGGCACTACATTCTTTCCAGTTTTTAGCTGCTTTTAAAAATAATGCTATGAAAATTATTGTACATATCTTTTGGTTTACGTATGTATTCATTTCTGTGGTGAATTTGCTGGGTTCCAGGTTTTACATAAATAAATACATCTGGAGTAGATACTACCAACCTGATTTCCAAAGCAGTTTTTATCAGTTTCACCACCACAAACAGAAATGAGTGTTTCCATTGTTCTTCATGTTTACCAACATTTGATACTGTCTGTCATCTTCAGGTTAACCATTTTGGTAAAAGTGTATAAATATAAAATTGTGGTTTTACGTTGTACTTCCTTGATAGTTAAAGATGTTGAGTGCCTTGTCGTGTGTACTCTATTCATTTGCATATTTTTTGTGATGTACCTATTTCATCTTTTGTCCAAGTTTTTACTAGTTTGCCTACCTTTTAAAATTTGTCTTGTACGAGTTCCTTATATATTCTGGACATAAATCCTTTTTCCAATATAAGTCTTCAAAACTCTTCTCCAACCTAGGGCCTGCCATTACACTCTCTTAATGGTATCTTTGGATGAAGAGCAGTTTTTAATTTTAATGTAGTCCAGTTTGCCACATTTTCTCTTTATGGTTAGTGTTTTTTGTATTGAGGAAATCTTGGACTATTCCAAGGTTATAAACACTTATTCATAGGTTTTCTTTTAAAAGTCTTATGGTATTACTTTTCACATTTATGTCTATAATCCATGTTGTTAGTTTTATGTGTAATATAAAGAATGGGTAATTTTTAAAAATAGTTGATTTAGCATCATTTTTGAAAAGTGTGTTCTCTTTCCATTGCTCTTATGGCTCAACTTTACCATAAAAATTAGAGAATTGTGAATCCTCTTCCATACTAGTATTTTCATTTATCTATGCACCAGTTCAATGCCATCTTAAATATTGGAGCATTATAATTGTTCTTGTCTGCTTTTCTATAAGTTTGCCTTGGTTATTCTTGGCTTTTGAATTTCCATATAAATTTCAAGAATTGGCTGTTGATCTTTAAAAAATATATCAGCTGGAATTTTGATTGGAATTACATTGTATCTGTAAACTAATTTAAGGAAACTTGACATGTATCCCTCCATTTAAAGTCCTCTTTAAATTTTGTACCTTTCAACATGATTGTTATACATTTTTTTCCCATTGGATTTATTAGTAGGTGTTTGATGTTTTTGTTTTAAAATTATAAAGGTAATTTAAAAAATAACTTATTTTATTAGTGTTTTCTATATTAGACTTGCTATGTTCACTTATTATTTCTAATAATTATAGATTCCTTTAGATTTTCTACACACACATTCATGTCCTCTGAAAAGAATGGTAATTTATTTCTTCTATTCCAATCTTAATGTCTTACAGCACTGGATAGAAATTCTTGTCTAATTTTGAATAGAAGTGGTGACAGAGAACATCTTTGTGTTCCTGTCTCAGGGGAAAGTTGTCACCATTCCATGTGATGTTTGCTGGATGTTCTTTTGCAGATGCTCTTTATTCAGATTGAGGAAGTTCCTTCCAATTCCTAATTTTCTAAGAATTTCACTGTGAGTGTTAACTGTGTTCCCTACACTTTTCCCAACTCTCCAGCCAATCTTTGCCTTTTCAGCCCCCTTGCAAAAGTGTTCTTCTCTTCAGATGCATTTTATTTTCTTCAATTCTTACTGCTTCTGCAGTTCTCCAATGTCTATGGAAACCTGACATTTTAAATTTATCTCACTTTATCTAGTGCAGGAGGATCATATAGGCAGCTGTAACCTACTCCATCCCGCCCAGAAGTGGACTCCATCTGAATATTTCAAAACTTTTGTCCCTTCGTTCAATCATTCTCTATTTTAAGTTCCACATGGGCAAATTTTTATCTCTTTACCATTCATATAAGACAAATACTTTCATGACATTTTTTTATAATTTTTTTTGCTTTCTCTTTTGATGCTTCTTACTTTTTAAAAAGTCTTTTATAAGTGAGTTATGTTTTCTTACCTAATACTGAAGGGCAATATAGAATACTGGCTTTCAACCTTTTTCTTCTGCTGTTACACACGTGAAGGATGACGTTCATTTATATATCGCATTCTGTTAGCATACCTGGAACATGCCAGAAGTATGAGACTGGCTCTAATTTTGTATTTCTTGTTTCTCCCCTGTTGACACTTCAATTAGTAGAAAGTACCTGTGTATGGTTAAATTATTATTGTTATTTCTAGGATTTTTCTGAATTACTATTTTTGTCAGTATAAGTTGTATTTTGATAGAAGGGTGAGCTCTCTTGCCATGTCTTAGTGCAAAATACCACCCCAAGCGCTTACTGTACCAAATGAACTGAAGTCCGAGTTTTTCTTGTCACAGAAATGAAAACACCAAAATATGTTTATGTCAGATGGACTGTCATTTTACTGCCAAATAGAAGTGGGTTATAGATGCATCTGCTGCAAAGACCTTCTGTACTTACTGGAGTCAAGGTGAACAAATTAGAAAGAGTGATTTGTCCATCAAATATACTTATGATAAAATAAATGAAAATTTTATGCTAAATAAATGCAGTCTGAATTAAAATGATTCTTACTGATATCTAAAACCTTATTAGAATATTCCTCAGGGTTTAGTCTATTTTTGCAAAAGTTACTGAAAATGTTAAATGTTGGAGCTCAATTTTTCTCTGAGAGTTCTTCTTCATAAGTTTAATTGTTAAAAAAATGAATAGTATGCATGATACTGATCAGAATCGAAATTGGCCACATCTCAAAATAATATTTTTCAGATTAATTTTTAAAATAATAAATTACGTAGCCCCATATATGTAGTAACTACAATGGTAATCTCCCTTTAAACTGTATTCTCATCTGTGGTAGGCACAGATGTCTTGTGATTCTTGTACTACTGAAAATGAGAATTTTTTTTTGTTCTTGTTAGACCATAATTATATCAAATCATGCCCGCAGTCCTTCTTGTAGAATATTTTCTTAGTCATAAAATATTTATTGAAGCCCTCCTATTTGCCATGTTATATCCTATGAGAATTGTATCCAAAGTGTAATGTTTGACCTCTGAATTCAAGAAATTACAATCTTGTTAAAGCTTGTATGCTTATATAAAGTGCAAAATAGGCAATCTGATATAGTGTTTCTCAAAATATAGTTCTTGGAATATATACATGTATTGGAATATGTACCTGTATACATATATGGGATTATCTGGACTGCTTGCCAAAGGTGTTGATTCTGAGGCCCTCTACAGAAAAAAAATAATCAGAATATATGGGTTAGGCCTGGGCATATGCACTTTATATACAGTTTGTCATTTATTTTGCTGTACATAGAAAACTTGAGGACCACTAGTAAGGCAGTAAAAGCTTAGAACCAGACCACAGCAAATTCAAGAATATCCCATCTTAATTAAATGTATGATCTTCAGAAAGTTATTTAGCCTTTCTCTAGCTCCTTTTCTTATATGTAAAATAGGGATAACATCTACAGATGGGATAATTAGATGTAATGCATGTATACTGACCAACATACAGCATGTTAAGTAGTAATTGCTCAGTAAATGCTGTTGCTAGCATGCTTTAAAGAAATAACCAGGAATTATGCTTGAAACTCAAAAGTGGCTCATGGAAGCTTTCCACTGCTGATTAAGATAGAGTAGCTTGCGGCAAACATGTCCCTGCCAAACAAACACTGAGAAAATCATTAAACTTACAAAGAAAAATCACCAAAGTAAAGGCATTACAGAGCTACTGAAACAATTAAGACTAGAGAGTCACAGATTCTAGAAAGAGGGGAATGGAGGTGAGGTGATTTTTGCAAGAAGTATTTCCATGGGGAACATTTGCCAGTTTTGAGTGAGGGAACTGGGGCATTCATCTACAAACTTTTGTTTTGTCATTGATTGACAGATGTCCTTGCTAGAGTGTGGGGAGCTAGGGGAGTTAGTTTCTTGACAGTTCCGGACTACCATGTGCAAGGGCAAATATAGCTTTGGAGAATGTCGTGGGACAAAGAGGTGCAGATACTAGCAATGAAAAGAACTAGAGGTCAGCTGGAGTCCACTGAGGTGATTAAGCCAGAGGGAAATGAACCGGATGAACAAGACTGGTTAAACTCCACACTAATATCTGATTTACACATGCCCTATGTTAAAATGATTTTGTCTTTGCATTATTTCTCCAAAATAGTAACCAGTGACAATTTGCAGTGGGACTAATTATTTCAGAACCCACAACTGATACTCATCATCTCCCTCCTCAACTACTCCTGGGTTCCTTTCAACCTAAGCCAGTACTTTTGTTGGCCTGGTGGAAACATAGACCTTCATCACTCAAAGATCTGAGCTCCTGTGGTTATTATGGCCTTTTTAGGCTATGGTTGCTATAAATGCCCATTCCTAGCTATTACTGAACATGGAAGCCAAACAGCACCGCAGTGAATCCCTCAAGTTGTAGACATATCTGCTTCCATTATGCAGCAGCAACTCTGTTTCCTCATGATAATCAGGGCCAATTAGAGTGGCTAGTACAGTAACTCCTTTCTTGGTGCTTTCAAGCACATCATATGACTAGGTGGTAACTCACAAGTTACTGGATCCTCTGGTGAAAGAATCCTTTCTCACCCCAGGCCCCATGCTGACCAAAGAACAAGGACTTCTAGTAAAGCAAGGCCTAAACTTATGTGCGTAGAAAACCAACAAACAAGAAAACCCCCAAAAAATGTCTCAAGTTAATCACTTGGAATGATGGTGAGAGCAATCCCTTTTACTTCCATCCTTTGGGTGTGAGAACTCAGTATTCTGCCTACAACAGCACCATGAATATGCTCTGACCCTGCTTGTCATCCCCATGCTAGTGCTTGAGCTGCCCCTGTAAAAAGCCATAAGAAGTGATACATTATATGGAAGACCAGTAGATTCCTTGGTATAAAGCAATGCTGTGCAGTATTACACTATAATTAATCAGACATTTTGTGAGTTCTGGGGCTCAGCTGGTCAAGGCTCTGTGGGTAGAAAAAATAAACCCATAATTGGAATATGCATCAATCCTAATAAGGACAAATTGCTGCCTCCTCTAGGGAAGAAGGGTCAGTTGTATTCAACTTGCCATCAAGGAGCTGGGTGGGTTCATAAGGGGTGGTACCAAATTGAGGATTTTGTGTCAGTTTTTGCTGCCATTCAGTTAGACACTCAGCAGGAAGAAAAGATGATAGTCTTAGTGAGATAGACCATATATACTGTTAGGTGTGTGCAGTGCCTCCATCCTGGCCGCCATAGCTGTTCTGTTTGTGTGCACCTTGTGTAAGCCCTGGGATGACTGAGGAAGGAGGCTGGCTAATCTCTACCTGATGAGTCATGTTATCCATCTGGTTGCTCATAGCCTCTGCTGCGGTGGGTGTTCTTGGGTGGGCACTGATATGAGATACCAAACATATGCTTTTCTTACAGTTGTCTCTAGTAATTAGTTGCAAACTTTACGAAATGGCAGTTCTGGTGTGTGAAAACTTGAGAAACGAAGTGATATGTAACTTTCAGAGCACAGGGTATTAGCAAGGAAAGAAAAGGTAGAGCAGGTAGGAAAACCAAAGAAACCTAATAAACCCTAAAGAAAGCCCTGAAGAAGTTTAAGAAACCATTAAGAAACCATTAAGAAAGCACTCTCCAGTGCTTTCACAACAGGCACATGAATGGAACAGCCATGGTGGCAAGAATGAGGCAATGCATCCATCTAACAGGATGTGTTCTGTTCACTGATCGGTGAGAGAAGGGCAGAACACCCTGAGTTTGAGGAATCTTGTGCCAAGAGGTGGTAGAAAATTACAAAAAAAGACATAATACCTTCACTTCTCTGACAACTTAGCTCAGAGCCAGGGCTCAATATGAGAAAACTGCAATATTCTCTCCTAGTCATCATTCTAATATCATGAGGCCATTTAAGTAGCATGAATCATACAACACTTTCCTGCATTAAATCAACACCCAAATCACTTAGTCCTTTGTTATGAAATGCCCTTTCAAATGTATTTCCACATATATTTATTTCCATGGCACTGAGGAAAATTGCAAGTTTTGGAGCCAGACAAACCAGGTTCAGATTTTATCTCTGTAATTTGACAAGGTCTTTAAAATTATCTTAGACACCTAATACAGAACCAGTCACACAGCTAAATACTAATGGATATTATTATCAGTGTTATTATTTATCGGAGCCCTGAAGAAATTTAATAAACAATTAATTCCAATATTGCCACTGTATACTCTAGAGAGAAAAAAAAAACCTTCAACCTTTATAAGATAAATTTTACTTTTTTTGCAAAGAAATAGATTAAATGTCACTATTTACATGTTTTGTACTGACATTTCCAAAGGAGGCATATTTGGCCTGAAGGTTCCGAGAAAACAAGACCTTTACATTATTTATTTTATAGTTTTCTATTCCTTTGGTCGAATCAGGTGCATATCAGTTGCTGCTACTTCCTCAAGGGTGGTTTATTTATCAGGCCAGCTAGACGGAGCTCAATACTGACTTTTAAAATGAAGAAGGAAAGTTAATGTTCTTTCCAGAGTAATACCTACATCAATATTTCAGTCATTCACCCAGGTCATGTAAAGCTGCAGTTTAAAATTCCCAACACACCATGGCTCAGACATTTTATGACCCCAAGCATTCAGGGCAGTTGACTTATTAACCAAAAGATAGTGTTTAACCTCTTGTGGTTCTCACCAGGCAAATGCATTCCGGCTTGTCAAATTCACCTCTTTATGCATTCTTAGGGGCTGAGAAATTATTGAAAAATAAAGTAATTTTCCCAGGCTTTATTATAACTGCTCCACCATTCTGTCAAGATGAGGCTTGCTTTAGTATATATGCATATATATGAATAATTTCCGCTAAATGCAAACAAAAGCAGCAACAGTTGTTCTTTATATATGTGTCATTTGACTGTAATGCTTTTAAGATCATAAAACATAATGTATTATATAGTCAAGGCATAAAATATTAGTTAAAATTCTTTGGTCAGGGTTCATTTACAGAGACTATAATGCTCTGGAGCAGGTTTGAACAGAGACAGATTTATAACTGGGTATTTGAAGGCTTATAGAATCTTTGGAGTTGCTGAAGAAATAGTCTTAGCATAAAATCAATACTTCAGGCTAACTTTTCTACCATGGACTGTGGATAAGCAGACCAACTGGAAAGATTTCTTTCATTGCTGTCATTCAGGGCCAGCCCTGAGGAACTCAGTTATGTAGTGGTTATCAACTTTTTGCTGGTGCCAGAATATCATGCAGAAAAAACACTTTTCTTCCTCTGCTTACTATAAAACAGAGCACATTTTTTCCTCTTTGGGTAACTGGCCATAGGGAACTTCCTGTAAGACCAAATATGTAGTTAAAGCTAAGTAGTAAGAACAGGGACCCTGAGGACCCTATTTATATGAGTTATATTTATCCTTTCTGATCTGCTAGGGCCCATCCCATGTTCAACCTTCATTGAACGATGACATGCTCCATGAACATGATTCAGTGGATCCAACAATACTCCATTCATCACAAGCAGTTTGAGTGTTATAATCCCTTATATTCTGTGGTCCAATAATCAGTCTTTCCTGCGGTTCAGTAGTAAGCTAGAAGCTGACTTTTCAAACCAGAACTAGTCATCATCAGAAGAAAACACTGTGTTACTCTAAACCCTAAAGACAGTTCTGCACCATGGTTCTTTGGGATTGGCAAGAGGCACCATATAATATTTTTATGTGTCACACCCTCATTACCACTGGGACTGCTTTGTTATAAGGCTCAAGTGGTAGGAAAGCTTATGTCATAATTTGGACCTGCTACAGACCCTTCTTTTTCTTTGGGCATGAGTTAAATCTGGCAATCTTTTGTGTTTCCCAGTAAATGGATAGGATAGTGAACTCAAGTATGATCTGGGTTGCTTCTAAAGTATAAAGCACAATATGTGTTTCTTTATTGTACAGTGTAATGTGCAGCAACTTTTCTCTCACTTTAGAGGGAATATTTGACATGCCTCATACCAATGGACTCCTAGATATTTCACTGATGTGCAAGCTCCTGAATATTCATGGGATTTATTGTCTATCCTCTCTCATGCTGTGTTTTAGGCATTTGTGTTTTCTCCCATTTTATGCTCATCTGATCCATCTAACATAATATCAGGATAATGAATGGTGTGATGTTCTGTAGGATATCAAAATAATATCTCTTTGGACTATAAACTAGAGCAAGAGAATTGACATAGCCCTGCAGTAAGTCAGTGAAAGTATGCGGCTCTCTGCCATCCTTGCACTATTTTGATTATTTTTAATTACTAGAGTAAGGAAAAAGCATATTTTAAGTCAATAGCTACATTATCAGGTACCAAGAATATATTAATTTGCTACTGGAAAGAGAGTTATACTAAAAATTTGAATACTCCAAAGTATGTGAAATTACTTTTAATTTCTGCATGTGGTATTTTTCTATCAAATTAATCTATTGCCTAATCATCATAAGCCCCATTGTTAACTGGGAGGTGACATTAGTGTTTTGGAATTCTGGGGATTAGTGTTAGGTCAGATCTAGTATCTGATTATCTTCAGATTTCTCTTTTCCCAGTGCATAGTCATAGTGGAAAATATCGACAGGTACCACTGGGTAAGACTTGGAAAAAGACTCACGTTGTGGGGTCCCTTTCAATCAATGAATTCCAAGTCTAGCAACTGGCTTATGTGTGTTAATTGAGAAGCTATGAAGTTGGATGTCTGTCCATAGGTCTGGAATTGTTTGCCTTATATATGTTATTCAACAATGACATTTACTTTATTAATTTAATTAGTGACAACATTTATTTTATTCCTACGAACTACATGATTAATGTTAATGTGTTCTGTTTCACTGATTGGCCAGAGAAGGGCAGAAGACCCTGAGTTTGAGGAATCTTGTGCCAAGAGGTGGTAGAAAATTACAAAAAAAGACAGAATACCTTCACCTCTCTGACAACTTAGCTCAGAGCTGGGGCTCAATATGAGAAAGCTGCAATATTCTCTCCTAGTCATCATTCTAATATCATGAGGCCATTTAAGTAGTATGAATCGTATAACACTTTGCTGCATTAAATCAACACCCAAATCACTTAGTCCTTTGTTATGAAATGCCCTTTCAAATGTATTTCCACATATATTTATTTCCATGGCACTGAGGAAAATTGCAAGTTTTGGAGCCAGACAAACCACAAATGTATGTGAGTATATAACACCCTGATTACCACTCAGTTTCAGACTTATTATGGAAATTGACTCACCTCTCTCTTACAGTTAGATACTCGCACCTGGTCCCTTGCTTCTCAGTCAGGAGAATCCATCTATTTTGATTATGAGTAATGGAAAAGAAATTTGGTCATCCTCATCTAAAGATAGTATAAGAAATAAGGAAAAAATCAATATAACATTCTGGCGGATGACAAAAATTCACCAGAAATATTGTCAACACTAAATTGTATTCCACTAAAATTATTGAAATATAATTATAAAAAAGTACTCCTGAAACATTCAGACAAATATACTGAATCTCTTGTAAGCAAAAGAAAACAGTTTCATGTTAGGTATTTTTTTTATGACAAAATTCTGCATCAGGAAAACGGTATTCACGATACATAGGGGAAAATGTGTGAACCGAGGATATTTTATACCCCCAACCCAGCTGTCTAGTGTAAAGACTATTGATAATTTTGAGTATACAGAAAATTAGGGAATATTGTGTTCATAAGCCCTTCCTGGAGAATCTACTAGAGCAGTTTTCATCCATACAAAAAACTTACAGAAAAAAAATCAGTAAAGAGGGTGGTAATGAATAATGAATACCCTTAATGGTAAAACTTTGACTAAAAAAAAAAAGAACTTGAAATAAAAGTAGCAGAATAGTTTTTAAATGTCAGATGTTCTAACAACATAGAAATGACAGCTAACAAAACTGGCATAATAAGGGGAGAAAAAATGGAAAGTCAAAGTATATCCTTTAAAACTGACAAGTAATAAAAGGTTAACCATACATATAAGAGTACAAAGGTAAAGAGGTACAAAAGTACAGAGAAAGATAATGCTACTGTGTTACTGAATAAGGTTGTAAGGTAGAAGAAATGGAGAAAACAAGTTGCATACCACATGGTTTTCCACTTTATATGAAGGTAAAAGTACACAGTTAGAGCCTTGCTTTATAAATACAAACTAATTACCAGAAAGGCAACAATAAAAAAGGGACAGAAAATAGTCCATATAAAGAAAAAGTAAGTGAAACATTAGATAAATGCCAGAACAGGAACCAAACTTACTGTCATACCAATAAATATTCTTTGGCTTAATTCAGTTAGAAGAAAAATATTTTAAGTTGTTTTTCAAAGCAAGATCCAATTCTATGTTGTATGAAAGAGATGTATCTTAACTGATTTAGAGTTATTGAAAAATACAAAGATAAGCAAAGTAAACTAGAAAAAAGGAGATGAAAAATAGCAGACACCTTCCAGTCTTCCCCGGGATGATGGAAGTTGCTAAAATTTTCATGTATCCACACATCCTATAACAAAGCACCCAAGAAACAAGAAAATAAAATACATGTCACTCACCTACCATACATAGAGGTTAGCTAGGATAACTAGATGACCAAAAACTAGGAAATGTTCATGGAAATGAACAATAAATAGCCAAGACCAGAAGAATTCTCCCTCGAACTCACTCCCAGAGCAAGAGTCAGGTGGGCACTCTTCAGAGAAGAGGGGACTGTACCTGGGACCTGCACTGGTAGAAAACAGATTATGTCAACTGTCACCACTCTAACTGAGGAATACCGAGCATGAACTTTAAAACTTGTGGCTACTGGGAGTCAATAGGAAGGGGCTTAGAAATGAATGAGACCAAATGTGATAGTCTTGGGAAGTCACCATCTCTGGAGAAGGAGACAGCCTACCTAGAAAGGGAGATGTCCTTTGGAGACTGGATGATGATGAAAAAGATGAATGAAGATAAGAAAGGGCCATACTAAAACAAAATATGTACCAAAGAATTAGGAGACAGAAAAAAGTTCTGTTTATTTAAGACATTCATCTCACTATCTTAATAGTAGTAGATGGCACAAAGGTATACCATGTAAAAACAAAAATAATGAAGGAATTGTTACCTTGAGGACTGACCAGGCAGAATTTAGACTTTTGAAAGTACTAAATGAAAAGTAATAGTAATGCTAAAGTTTACTATTCACAAGAATTATATATAATTATGCATACCTATATTCCAAATAGCACAGCATAACCTTAATAAAGCAGAAACTATATTTGTAAGGCCCAACAGACATCAATACACTAATAATAGAAGGTTTTAACATATACTTCTCTGTCTGAAGAAAAGTGGATACAAAAATAAATTAGAATATAGAAGACTTAAACAATTTCAAAAATGCTTATCTTAGGACTATATAGCAAATTACCAAAAGGAATGATATTCTTTTTCAGGTGCACATTGAACATTCACAAAGTTGATCATATATATGAACATAAAGAGATACAAAATTTAAAAACTAGAAAAAATGGTATTAGGCTCTGATCACAACTTAATGAAAGCAGTAATTATTGACAAACCCAAGTTAATCAAGCCATATGCTTTGATTAATGCAGTGTACTGTGGAGTATATTTTGCTTCAAAAAATGTTTTTTAAAATTAAAAAAAAACCCGTGAATACAAATTAAAAAGGGACAAAGGGGAATGTTTGAAGAGACTTTCACTGGCAAAGGTGGGTAGAATTTGATAATTTTTAAAAGTAATAATCAAAAGGAATGAAATTTTGCCATTTGCAATGACGTGGATAGAACTGGAGAGTGTTATGCTGAGTGAAATAAGTCAATCAGATAAAGACATATATCATATGATCTCACTGATATGAGGAATTCTTTTTTTTTTTAAAGATTTTATTTATTTATTTGACAGAGAGAGTGAGAGAGCACAGGCAGGGGGAACAGTAGAGGGAGAGGGAGAAGCAGACTCCCCACCAAGCAGGGAGCCCGATGCGGGGCTCGATCCCAGGACCCTGGGATCATGACCTGAGCCAAAGGCAGACGCTTAACCATCTGAGCCACCCAGGCGCCCCTGATATGAGGAATTCTT
>NW_027397074.1:21234027-21417819 GCF_003265705.2 Callorhinus ursinus
GATGAACCATGAGAGACGATGGACTCTGAGAAACAAACTGAGGGTTCCAGAGGGGAGGGAGGCGGGGGGATGGGTTAGCCGGGTGATGGGTATTAAAGAGGGCACGTTCTGCATGGAGCACTGGGTGTTATACGCAAACAATGAATCATGGAACACTACATCAAAAACTAATGATGTATGGTGATTAACATAACATAACAAAAAATAAATAAATAAAAGTAATAATAATGAGGGGCACCTGGGTGGCACAGTTGGTTAAGTCACAGACTCTTGGTTTCAGCTCAGGTCATGATCTCAGGGTTCTGAGCCCTGCTTGGGCTCAGTGCTCAGTGCCAGCTGATGGAGGTGGCTTGTCCCTCTCCCTCCTCCATGGCTCCTCCCCCCACTTGTGCTGGCACTCATGCTCTCTCTCTAAAATAAATAAATAAAAATCTTTAAGTAAAAAAATAAAAGAATATTGGACAGAATATATAGAATGACTGTTTTCAGATACTGGACAACAGGCAGCACAGGACTATTATCACCAAGAAAAGGTAACAAATGAGGTGATCCCTACAATTGCCCTGACTTTCTACTGGAAGGATAATAGAAAAAGAAGGAACCCAAAAAGAACACGGAAGACCTGCTGATTTGAGAAGACAGAGATGATCTGACTTTCAGAAACTTGCCCGAAGACATACCAAAGGAAGTGGTGGATTCAACCCTAGGCAGTATTCAGCACCCAGCAATCCAGCTTCAGAGTTATGCCCTTTACTGCGACTGTATCCTACATATATTGCACTCTGGTGATCTAATGCTATCAATTAGAATCCAAAATTCAAAGCTTAGCTGAATTTTCTCTTGGAGCCTGAATAAGATAGTAAATTCAAGACAAGAAAAAAAAAATGACTTGCTTTGGAAAATTACAATGTTTGCTAACTTTCTCATGGTTATAGACACATTGTTGTCATTAGAAGCCAAGTTCAGAAGCTACTGAACCGGAATATGCCCTATAGCTGCATTAATGGCATAATTAAAGAGTTTTATTGAAAGATGGTTTCATGTGTCATGAATAATTTAGTTAAGCTTCCACAATCTGAGAATAGCATGTTGATCAATCAAGTTTATAGCACAATGGGCTGACAGACCATATAGAGTAGGCTAATGTACTTCAAACAGCTTATTTGGGAAGTCATCTGTGCACTTGTATGCAGGTATTCATTCACTTCTGCTTTCTCAGGAAAAGTTCTAACATCAAACTTGGACAGGGTTCAGATAATGAGGTTGACAAAATCTACAGCAAAATAAAATGAAAGCCTGCAATAACAATCAAGTAAGACATCAGTGCAAATAGTGGAGCAAGGACCTTGAAAAATCCTCTCATCCACGAAAGCAAAAAAAGACAAAGGGAAAACTGACTAGAATCAACTTTATAAGAACTATGCGAATTGAACAAGGCTCATAGCAATCCAGGGAACATTTATTCAAGAAAAACAGCTGAATCTCCATAAGAACAGTGATTTTGTGATATTTTAGGTGGCTCTGTTTCCATCTTCTATTCCTTAACTCCACAATAGCCTTAAAAACCAACAGCCCCAATTACTGTGAAAAGACATCAACTTGAGTCACTGGAGAGGGTAGAATGGAGTTGAAGTTCCTCCAAAATCGCAGTCCCAGAGAACTGTCATTATTTCACAAGTCTGGGTGGTTCAAAGGAAGACCCCATTTTCAAGGCTGTCTTTTTTTTTTTTTCTAACTGATTCAGAGTGGGCCTAGTGCTAAAAGCCTTTTACCTGGCGCTGTTTGTCAGAAAAATATCAGAGGCAATTAATTAACATCGTGAATGCCTGAGGCAGTGGAAAACAGTTGGGGAAACAACAGACTAATCAAAGAACTTTAAATGAAAATCAGGATAATGTGATGTCTGTAGAGGGCTTTGAAAAGGTCCTACATGTTCCTAGGACTCTAGAAGGCCATACATGTGCATAACACTGTACTCCTGCCCAGAGCTGTATATAAGCTTAGTAAAGTACTGAGAAGACCCTAAATTCTCACCTCAGAGTTTCACCTCAGGCTCTGTACAAACAGGAAATAAAGGCTAAAGCAGAATTGTCAGCTGCCTGGCTGAGTGTGAAAGGTATAAATACACACAGTCCCTTAGCAAACTGAGAGATCTATCCATTGTAGGCATTTAAGGATATTTCTGTCCAATCATTAGGTGAGTACTAAGCTAAGCAAGTAGAGATTTTAGTGGTCATACATGGCAAAGAATACAGATTCCACAGGATTATTTCAGTAATGTCATTAGCTAACAACAGCTAACATCAACAACAATAAACCCTCTGGAGGGACAACATCTAAGTTCCAGTGTCATCATATTAATTATTTAAAATGTCCAGGTTTCCATAAAAAATTATGAAACATGGAAAGTAACAAGAGAGAGAAACCCAAGCACAAGAAAAAAAAAAAGGCAATCAATGGAAACTGTCTCCGAGGAAGTCTGGACATTGGATTTACTAGACAAAGATTTCAAATCAGCTGTTTAGAAAATATCAGAGAACTAAAGGAAACCATGTAAAAAGAACTAAATGATAGAATAAGAACATTATCTCACCAAATAGATAATATCAGTAAAGAGAAAAATATATATAAAATAGAACCAAAAAGAATTGTGCAATTGAAAAATATAATCACCAAAATGAAAAATTCACTAGAAGGCTTAGCAGCAGAACTGAGGCAGAAGAAAGTTCAATTGAAATCACCCATTCTGAGGGGCAGAAGGAAAAAATAAATAAAAATGAACAGAATTTCAGAGACTTGAGATTCTGAGCCAAGAGGCATGAAAAGAGGCTGATGAATTAATTTGAGAGATTTTTTGGAATGAGATGTATTTGGGAAGGAGTTCATGTCCTCACCAGTTTCTACCCAGAAGCCAACCATACTCTAGCATTCTGAGAATCAGCAACCTTGGCATGAATACTGGCGTCATAGCGAGAAACTATATTGTGGCTACCCTTCCCAAATGGCTTCACAAGCTGCAGACAACTAGAGCAACTGGGAGCTTGAGCAGGAGATGCATGTCTGGGAACCATCAAAAATCGTTTATTCATTTATTTATTTCTGGAAATCAATTTGATAAGACCTCATGCTGCTATAATGCACTTAAGAAAGAACTGCTTTGTTTAGTATTCACACACTAGTATGATCTAAAACATGTGGGTTACATTTAGAGAGATTAATTGTACAGAAACTATTTTTAATATCAAGTAAATATTAATCCTGACATTTCAGGGGGAAAATCCCTATTCAGCCTTTAGTATTTTCATTATAGTAATTGATTAGGAAGGGAATATAAGTATTTCATGTTTCACAGGTATCTGCTACCTTCTGAATAAAAATTATTTTTCTAGGAAACATAAGAAAGGACTGGTTTTCTTTAAAGTAATGTGTCAAGAAACTTGTATATCTGCATATATGTGTCTATTATGTTCCTTGGAAGTCCTTCAGCCATTCACTCTAGTTTTCTTTTTACCAGGAACTTTTAAGGAATTTTAGCTTTCATTATTTTTTTATTACTGGAAATAGTCTCCTGAAAAGATACTTTGCAAACTGCTGCAAAATACTGCCAATTATACCCCAGAACAACAATGTGATGTTATTTTCCATGTTCCACTTGAAACCTGAACTTGAAAATACAGCAGTTACAGGAAACACGGAGGGAACCACATTATTTTATGATGTGACTTTAGATGACCCAAGACATCAAGTTACCAAGGGTGATTTTTGTGCCTAGATGCTTTATAGCACACATAACAATGTTGAAACTGTTCCATTGAAGGAGTAGATTATAGTACTACTACTAACAACAATAACAACGTCAATAGTACTTATCATTCATCAAGCACGGTGCTCTGTGACCAGTTCTTGGCTAAACACTTTTCCTAAATATTCTCACTTAATCCTAATAACAATCTTATAAGGTAGGGACTTTTATTGTCCTCATCTTAAAAATGTTTTAACCTAGTTATTTAGAAAACAAAATAGAAACAAATGCTTATATTAACTAACACTCTACTGGGGAATTCAAGCAAGAAAGCAGGAGTCGGTGAAAAGAATAAGGGAGGAAAAGAGGGAGAATAAATATAAGGGAGTATATGAGTGAACTGGTCATAGTTTCATGACAAAAAGCCCTGTAGTTCATCTTCAGAGAGGCCCAGTGAAGCTGCTCTATCTCTAAACAGTGCAAAAGAGAAGAATGTGAGAAGAAATTATGCACCTGACCTTATCTTCCATTGGTCAAAGTTAGGAGTATTAACTCCCCCACACATCTAGGTTTTCCATACTTGGGCACCATCTGGATTCTGTGATAGCTCACATGTAAGAATCCACTGGAAAGCCCCCACTGGGAAACAAGAGGCATGTGGCATTGGTATAAGGTGAAGCATTGTTATGCATGCCCACGAGTAAAGTTCCCTTGTCTTCAAATGCATACTAGGGATAGATATACTTAGCCACTGTTCAAACTCTCACATTAATTCTCTGAAATGTGGTGTAAGGGTGACTGGTAAGAAGTACCAAGTAGAAGATTCTGAAATTGCCTCTCTGCCAGTCAAGATAGCAAATCAGAAGCAATAACAGAGTTAATGGCCCCGTTAGAGAGCTGAAGGATGCAAGATGGTCCCCTGTTGTATTCCATTCAATTCATTAGACTGGCCACAGGGGGAAATAAGAATCATGATAGATGACAGTGGACTATAGTAATCCAGTGGTAGTCCCAATCACAAATAGCTTGATATATTTACTAAGATGATCTACATAGACTCTGGCATGTGATTTGTAGGTATTAATATAGTTCTCTTGATTCATATCTGTAGGAAAGTTCAAAGTCAATTCACTTTTTTGTGGTATCTTTTATTTGTCTTAGATATTCTGAAAACTTATGCAGCTCCTTGGCTAACAGTAAACCAATGATATGGTATATCAGGGCCCATAGTTATTGGGTATCCCATATTTTTCTGAATGCCCATGCTAGAAGCAGAGATCTCAGCCAGTGCACTGGCACCTCCTAATCACCAAACTCCACATTGAAGGTCAGGAGGGTGAAAAAAGACCCCGAATCATTTGTTCCTCCAGCTAGGCTTAAGCATTCTTAACCCTACTTCCAGCAGAAGAGGCTAGGTGTGTTGAGTAAAATGCCTTGAACAACACAGGATTGCTCTAAAGTTCAGTCCTGGGGAAGGTATGTCTATCCACTTTACATTGTGATCCTGGGGGAGCACAGGTCTTGATATGGGGGTATCTTTCCACCATTCTACTCTTATATCACATAGAGTCTATAGGAAAGCCATTTGTCTTTGCTCTCCTCCCAATCCCTGCCAAGGGTCATGGGAGCTTTCCCTTCTCTCCAATGTGCTTCTGCACAACAAAAATCTCATTTTTGCCCCTTAGAAAAATGTGGTATCATAGGAGTGAAGAAAGTAATTGTTTTATGGAGGGAGTAATGAGGAAGCCAAATATATTTCTTAGAGGTCAAGTAAGATAAGGGCAAAAAAATGTTCTTTTCCTTTATTTTCAAAAATTTTTTCTTAGTATTTATCACAAACTATGTAGCCATGTCCTTGGTAAGAGCAGTTTTAGGGAAGTTTTAGAAAGAGAAGACAGATGGGAGTGAGCTGAGAGGTGATGGTGAAGAAGTAAATACTAAGATTGCTGTGAAGCATAGGAAAGAGTTAGGAACTGATGAATATGGGATCAAGGGAGTATTTTATTCACTAGCAAAAGACTTCAGCACTTTTAAATATTTACATAATTATAATAAAAACAGAGGGGGTGACAAATGCATGAAAGATGAGGGCCCATCAATAGAATGAATTATTTGCATTCTTCAAATCATCTTCCCAGACTCATGGAGTAGCAAGTGATTGCTGGAAGTAAAACTTGGGTCTGACATTTTGTAAGTTATTCTTTCAAGCACATTCTTTGGATATCAACTCATAAAAGAAATCTTCAGATCTATGTTTATAGGAGGTATTTTTTAATGTGTCTACCCAAATCAGGCATTTCAGTTGGACCATTCATACATGGGTTATGCCCTCAGCAGCTCTACTTTTACTACAACACCCCTTCCCTCTGCCACAGGTGACTGGTCCAGAATGGGCAAATGACCGGAGCTTGATGAATCAGGTTGTCTGTCCTGGAGATTTGGAATTGTGATTCAAAACAATACAGTATAGGTTGACCTTTGAAGAGAGGAAGTACAACTTAGGAGCTGTGGACTAAGAAGCAGAGAAACCAATTCTGCAAAGAGAAAAGAATTAAACAGACTCAGCAGGTGTCTAGTGATTGATAAAGGCGTGGACTTATCTGTGTCTCCTGTTGTGCCCCTGGCATCTGGTGCTATATTTGGAATAGAGTAGCAGTTTTTGTGTCATCTCTATGTGCACATGTGGCCACAGTACAGACAATTCCTATTTATTTATTTATTTGATCAGAGACTTTAACTCATTAACTTAATCCACTAACTGAACCATTACTTGGCCATATGTCATGTCAGGTACTGTAAGTATGTATACAGAGGTAAATGGAGAAACTTTGGCCCACAGGGGACTCACATTCCAATGCTGGAGATAAAAAAAGCAAATAAGGCATTTCAAAGATGATAAAACAGGCAAACAACAATAGCAAGCAAACAAATATATATAGAGTATAGTGGGAATAATAAGGAAGGAGCAATTAACTTTTCTGGAGGACTTCATGTCTGAGTTGATCTGTAAAGGAGCAACTAAAAACTTCAGGCAGAAAAGCAGTTATAGACATTCCTTAGCAGAGGAAGTTCTGTGTATTTGGAAAATCACAGGCCAATGAGGCAACATGATATTTTTGGAGAACCATAGACAGTTCAGTATAACCTAGCATAAGGTGTTGAGGAAGAAGAATGAAAAATGGCTGGATCTGTAGACAAAGTCCAAATAATGAGGGCTTTCTGTTCCAGAGACTTCTATGCAACCAAGATGTCCTTCAATAGGTAAATGAATGAACAAACTTGTATATCCATACAATGGAGTATTATATAGCAATAAAAAGAAATGAGCTATTTTCAAGCCATGAAAAGACACAAAGAAACTAAAATACATAGTTCTAAGTGAAAAAAGCCAGTCTAAAAAGTCTACATACTGTATGATTCCAATTATATGACATTCAGGATAGGTAAAACTATAGAGCCACATTAAAAAGCTCCCAGTGGCCAAAGCTGGGATGATTTGAACAACAACAAAAAGGTGTCATGGAATTGTAACCCAAAGTATAAAATAAATACCCACCAAGCTCAACCTAATATAAATAAGTGATTGAATAAATAAGATGGTAGAGAAGAGACAAATCTCCCATCTTAAGAATTCCAAGTAATTTATGTAGATACTCTGCCCTAATGGGGTTGGACTACAACTTCCTTCAGTGTGCATTACTCAGTTACTTCCTTCCAAAGATTACAGTATGGAAAGGGAAGAAAAAGAGTAATTTTACAGTAGAGAAACGTAACAAAAGCTACCTCAGTCAGGTGATCAAGTTTCACATCAGCATTAATAGGTAGTGGATACTTATATCAATATACCATTAACATAATGTGATGAAATGACATTGTACTTTTATGGTCTTCCTCCCCAAAACCCACAACTTCAGTCTAGGCATGAGAAAACATCAGACAGATCCCAACTGAGGGACATTCTACAAAATACCTGACTAATACTCCTCAAAAGTGTCTGGTTTATCAAAGACGTAAACCTTTCTGGCTCATTCTTTATTGCATTACCATACTTCCAAGAGACCATTTGTTTTCTAAATGAACTGCTCTTAGTCATTCTTCTAGTGTCCATTTACTGACGATGAATCTTTTGGTTTTTGCTTTACATAAAAACCTTTATTTTTCCTTCATTTTTGAAAGATGTTTTGCTGGGCAGTTATTTTCTTTAATCTTCTGTCTTTTATCATGTTGAATATTGGGCTAATCAGTCTCATTTTTAAAATAGTGTGTCATTTCCTCTGGCTGCTCCTATGATGTTCTCTTTCTCCTTTTTTTTTTCCAACAGTTTTACTATGCATGCCCAAATGTGGTTGTTTTTTAATTTGTCCTTCCTTAGGTTTATACCAATGTTTGTATCTGTAGTTTGATTTTTTTATTAGTTTAGGAAAATTCTCTATTGAGTTTTCTAATGTTGTTTCTGTTCTATTTTCTCATCCTTCTGGAATTCCAATTATATATGTTAAACTTATTCGCCATGCCCCATGTATGCTCTTTTCAGTATTTCCTGTATATTTTTTCATTTTAATTTTAAATGGCTTAACTTCCAGTCTACTAATCCTCTTTCTTGCAGTCTAATATGTTTCAGGACTCCTGTATGGAGTTATTTGTTTCAATTCTTAAATTTTTATTATTTTTCACAAGTTTCTGTTTTCCAATGAGATACTCTATGCTTTCTTTTCTTTCCTTTTTAAAGAACATTTTAATCAAGTATCTGTTTATATTGTCTGTTTTTACCAGGTTTTTATTATCCCTGTTTCTTGGCATGTCTACTAATTTTTTATTGAATCCCAGACACCATGTCTGAAAAATATTGTTGACACTCTCATTAGTGCTATTTTCCTCCAGAGAGGATATAATTTTCTTCTGGTAGGCAGAGTACAGGTAGATGAACTTGACTCATTCAAAGCTAGCCTATTTCAAGTTTGTCTTAATTCAAAGGACTTACCCTCTCTGGTATCTCAAGAGTCCCTGCTTTTTAATGTGTATTGATTTCAGTTTTTGTTTTCTCAGGACTTCGAGATAAATGAAAACACTACTTAGCTTTTTAGTTCCTTTTAATAACTGCGTGGTGATTTTTGTTTGTAGGGGTGTCACATTGCATACACTCAGCCTGGAAGTTAACAAATACTTTAATAGGAGATTATATACAGGATGCTAGGTTTAATTGCCTGTAGTTTCCTTTCCTCTTGAACTTTGGCCTCTCAAGTTATGACTATCTTGGTAACCCTGAAGTTTACTTTTGCCTCTTTAGCCCAGTGAGACTTCTCCAAATCAAGGCTGCTGCTTTCTGTTTAGGCTTCATGGCCTGCAATGTGAAATAGCAGATATCCTGAGGAGAAAAATAGCTGCAAATGTAGGGCTCAATTGCCTGAGCTTTCCTTTTCTTTGGACTATTAGCCCCTCATGTTTTAGTTGCCTTTATTGCTCACATATTTTTTCAAACAGCCATTCTTTTGAACTTTATCTACCTTTTGTAGTTCTTTTTAGTGAGATATTTAATTTGATACCTGCTTCCCCATCATAGACAGAAGGTTAACAACAATACTTAACAGAGAGGTGGATATATTAGTTATTTATATAAAAAATTACCAATTTAAATTGAAAAATAAATATTAATAGCCTCAAATTGTTTCTCTGTGTTAGGGATATGGAAGGGGTTTAACTGGATGTTTCTGGTAAGGGTATCTTGTGAGTTTATAGTTAAGAAGTCAGATGGGGCTTCAATAATCTGCAGGCTTGAATATAGCTGAAGGGTATATTTCTAAGTGACTCACATGTATGACAAATTGGTACTGACTATGGACAGGATACCTCACTGCCTTGCCAACTGGTAGTCCACAAAGGGCTTTTTTAGTGTCCTCAAAACATGGCAGCTAGGATTGCTTTCCCAAAACAAGCAATCCTAGAGAGTAAGGTGGAAGCTACAATGTCATAAAAGGGACTTAGTCTCAGGAGTCATACATAGCCATTTGTGCAATAACCCATGGAGCTGATTAAATAGGTCAACCCTACTAAGTGTGGAAGGTACAATACAATACAAATACCAGAAACCAAGGACCATTGATGACCATCTTAGAAACAGTCTGGCATAGCAGAAGGAGAGGAGTCATCAAAGGAGGGAGAGGAGGAAAAGTCAGAAATTTAGGGAAAAGCTAAGAAATTAGTATTTCAGAAATAAAAGGGGGTATTTTTGAAAGAAAAAGAAAACCAGTATTATAAGCATCAAATGTGCAAATAAGAAGAACTAAGAAGTATGCATTAGATTAGACATTTAGGTGCTCAGTGTGAATTTTGCCAGCATAATAATTTCAAGAAAGTGTGAAGAAAGGAGATATATATGGTTCAGGTAATTATAGCATGCTTTGGCGCCTGAGAGGAGCAGGAGTCTAGAACTAAAGCTGTGTCATTTGCAGATGTTGATGAAGTCCAGACTTTGATTAGTGCAAGAAATTAAATAGGAGTAATAGAAGAGAATAGTTGATAATCTGAGTAGCTATTACTGGTGGATATTAATGAGAAGTTACATTAAAGCCAGGCTGTACTAATATGAAAGGAATCTGAAAAATAGATCAAAATCCAAATGATATGTAGCATTACCAACAAAAATTTTGGCTCAAGAAAGCATAATGTGTTAGCAAGTTTCCAATTGCTAAACTAGAACACTGTGGTAGACCTAATACGTTTGGGGTTGTAAGAGAAAAAATAATCAGGGCGAGGATGAGTAAGAGCTAGGCAGAATGGTAACAAAGACAAATAAGTCAACAACCCAGGCACAGGGTACAAAGACAGAGCCTATTTACTAAAATTGTTTTAGTCATACCAGGATTGAAGTCCCGAAATAATACCATTAGAGAATGTGTTGGTCAAGAGACATTTCATCCTTATGACTTATAGGCTTATAAGGAGCTTTTCAAGTTGCCCTAGCTTACAGTTCTTTCAGGTATGATAATGGATTTTGAGCAGGAATAATCTTTACTTCTATTTCAGTATAAGACTTTTAGGGTGCCTGGGTGGCTCAGTTGGTTAAGTGACTGCCTTCGGCTCAGGTCATGATCCTGGAGTCCTGGGATCGAGTCCCACATCGGGCTCCCTGCTCAGCAGGGAGTCTGCTTCTCCCTCTGACCCTCTTCCCTCTCGTGCTCTCTCTCATTCTCTCTCTCTCAAATAAATAAATAAAATCTTTAAAAAAAAAAGACTTTTAAAATTTCACTTGTCATCAGGTCTTTTGTTTTTATATACATTCATTCATTCATGCATACATACACACATATGAAGGGGCCACACAAAAATATTTTAACTAGTTAAAACTTCATTCAAGTCACTAGTACAAATAAAGATGCAAAAACATCATACCATACCCATAAATTCCAACCCATAAGAGGTAGGGGACACCAAAATAAATGTATTAATTGTTAACGTTATTCAGTTGGTCCCCCCAGTTTTGACCATTCTGAAACTTCAGTTCTGTATTTCTTTTCATCCACTATCAATGTCCATAATCTTCTCATCTCCTTTAATGAACTTGCTCCCAGCTATTTTTGCATATGTTTCCTCTGTTTTGCATATATTCCCTTTGTACCTCCAAATCCACTCTCCACTTTTTTCTACCCTGCCTTGTGCCCCAGGAATCTGACCAGTATGATTTCAACAGTTCTCTTACCTGCTGGCTTCCATTTAGATTTGGCCAGAGGAAATTAACAAGAGATCAGTGAGTGGGAAGGGAGTGCCTTAGGGTATTTACTAACATCCTCTCTATTCCATGTCCTTGCAAGTTGGCTGTGATCCTTATTAAAAGTCACAGTTCCTGTCAGTCGGCCCTCACCAGGTTTTAGAAACTCCCAGTTCCCTTTACTATGTCAAGCTTAGAGGTTGGGAACAGCTCACAGTTCGTGCTGGTGTGGGAAATTTAATTATCCAATATAGTTTCCTAGACCTTCATGCAGTTCTGTAAATAAAACTTTATTACATCACCCTGTTTGATCATGCCAACTTATTCATGCCAGGATCCTGGAACAGAGTCTATGTTTGTTGGTTCTTCCAGGATAAAATTTATCATCTTTGATTTCCTTAAAAGTCTATATTTAAAAAAATAATGTCCATGACTTTGTTTATGCTGTTGGTTCTATCTGACCCTCACCATATTTCTGTTTCTTCAGCTCCTAGCCATTTCTTAATTTTTACATGAAATGCTGTCTCTTCCTAAGACCGTCCCTCCAAGGTGACTCAAATGCACAATCCTGGTTAATAGCTGTTTTTCCAGTGTAATTGTCAATTGCTTACACTTTCATTCTTAAAAATGTAAAAGTTCAAGATGTACAAGATGATAAATTATATAGTCACCTTATCTATGAATCCTTCAACCAGGAGTTATTTCTGACAGTTCTGATCTCTATATAATTTTTTTGCATTCTTCATACAGAGCATTCTTTTTATTGTTATCATGGTCATTTATGTTTATCTCCCATCCTTTCATGACCTATATACTCCTTGAGAGCAACAACTATGTGTCTCACTGCCCTGCCCCTCTTAGTCCCTATGTATGGAAACTACAGACATAGAGAAAGTAACTACATATATATAATATAAATTTAAATTATATATATATGTAAACTATATATTTATTTATATTGCATATATTCACACTATATATAGAAGCTATATATGTAGAAACTATATATATGTATGTGTACACATATATACATGTGTATATATATACAGAGAGAGAAAAAGAATGAATAGCATGGTTCTGCCATGTATCTCCTTCACAATATAAAACATTCCAATTCAATCATTGTCTTTGAATTAAAGTTAGGTGAGATTGAAATTCTAAGAAGGAAAAGAGTGATCAGGCACATATTTACTTGACTTTGAGTATTGTCACCCTTCTCAGAGAAACCATGACTAGCTGAGTGCCAGGCTCAGGAAGGTAACCAATAGCATGACAAAACAAACAGGTGAGAACAATATTAACTAAGAGGTTTGCTCCAAAACAAATGTGTGGCTTAGAAACTCTCCAAAAATTAGGGTACATTGAGGGGGCTAATTTCACACAAATAAATTACAATAATCTCTACAAAAATTTAAACTCTTTTAGGCTCACTGTTGCAAGGCTGAGAACATACAAGTTACTTTTTTTTTTAATCTTTCCAATAATATGGCATTCTTCTTGATGACAAGGAACATATCTCATTCATCTTTGTTCCTCTAATATCATCTACCCCACTAACAATATGTTGCTGAACTAATAATGGTGGCTTCAAATGTAGATATTTTATCTCAGACTGAAAGTATAATGATATATATATAATTTCATTTATATACATATATAAACAAATTTAAATGCTAAATTACATCTCTGTTTAAAATTTGGGTATGCATTTAATTGTAGGAAACACAGTTTAGTGCCATATTATTGTTATAGAAAAGAATGCTATTAAGATATCCATATATCTCACGCTATGCTACAGATAATACAAAGCAATTCAAATTCAGCTTGTTCTTTGGCTTTTAGGCTTAGGCTAACAACACCCAGCATGAAACTGAAATTTGGAAAATGTTGAAAGAGCCCATCTCTTTCGTCAGTGGCTTGATTTGCTCACCATGCATCTTCAAACATTCACTCTACAGAACTATCCTCCACTTTAAACCAATTTCACATATTATTAAGAAATTAAACATGTACTCTTGAGGTTTTGTCCAACTCAATTTTAATAATATCCACCAGTCTTAGAATTGTAGGAGATCAATACGTTCATCAAGTTCTTCTCTCCACATTGATGGCTCTCAGTGTGGTGACATGAGAGAAACAACTATGGAGCTTTTGATTATATTACTTGCCCAGGCTCTACTTCTGAGCTGTTATCAGTAAGGTCATTTATAGCTTGAACACACTCGAGAATGTATGACTGAAGAGCTAAACCAAGAGGCTAACAGCTGTGTTGCTCAATGCCAAGAGGTTGGGGATGCTTTGCTGCATTGGCCTGATCTTCCAGCCCTCCTGTTTTATATAATCTCTCCTCTCTTCACTACTTCTTACCATTGGCAGAAAATGTTATGTTAACCAAAATGACCCCACAATCCTCTCCTCCTCCTTACTCTTCACTCTAGGGTGACATATCTTGGCAGGTAGCTATTATTTTAACATATATGTATTCCTATATATGGAGAGATGGGAGGAGGAGTTAGAAAATAAGTAAAAGTAGCATTGCAGTAATCTGTAGTTACTAATAATAGTTCAGAAATCTGAACAGTTCTATAAACCATAATCCAACAATGCATGTTAGGGATGAAAAGATAAAGAATATAATTTAATTTATCTGCAGTGGCTGTGGAACTAAGTAAGAACATTTCCCCTGATTCACTGTGGAGCTTCCAACTTCAGTTTAAGAGGCATATTTTTCCTGAATAAGTCTGAAAACCACATCATTGCTTAGCACTCTCAATAGTTCTTTTATTTGAAATACCCATGATTTTTTAGACTAAGCAACCTCACAAATACTACAGATTTACAATATAATAGAATATCAAAATCTTTTCTGCCTTGCCAAGTTTTCAGCAGTTCTGTAGTGAACATAAGATTATATTAAAGCATAGAATCCTAGAGAGAGTGAGCAGTAGGTTCCACTTTACTTTTTAAAAAATAAATTCTAACTGTTCTTTTGTAATTGCAATAGCGCAATTTGCTGGCTTATGGATGATTGAAATGTCATATTTTACATTAGAAAGAATGTTAGGCATCATTTCAAAGAGTGTTAGTCACTGACAACTCATGAACCAGACGATCTGTTTTGGAGGAAAGGCTCTGCAATAATTCTACCCTTTGTATTATCTTTAGCATTTGTAATATATACATATACATTTTTTCTTTTACTTCCTCAAATTCCTTTTAGAAGACATTAGAATATAAACTATTCAAAGAAATAATCATGTCCTCTTCTCTCAGCAACAATTATTTCAGTATAATGGAAGATTTCAATTGGTCATCTTTATTAAAATGCTTCTTTTAGCTTCATTCAAGAATATTTGCTTCAAATCTACACCTCTAGTGTGACCAACTTGGTATATATAAAAGGTATAGCTTAAAAAAATAGATAATTAAAATGGAATTCGAAAAAGTGTTTCATAATACAAAAGTGAACAAGATAGGAGAAACCAAGGAAACAACAAAGCAGAAGTGACAAACTGAAAAAAGGACAAAACAGTCATTCTATATCCAACCATATAAATAATTACATTAAAATTAATGGATTAAACATTCCAATTAAAATTATTAGAGTAAAGAAAGATAATTTGGACAATACTAAAAACCACCATAACTTACTCATATTTATAGAATCTTCTATTCAATAGCAGAATACATCTTCAAGTACAGGTAGACAATATGCTGGGCTTTGAAACAAACCTCAATAAATTTAGAAAGATTAAAATCATAGAGTATGTTCTCTGAAAACATTGGAATTAAATTAGAACTCAATAACAATATGATACCTGAGAAAACTACAAATGTTTGAAATTAAAACAACACAGAGTAGTATGGAATCTTAATAATCTGTGGATAATACCAACTGACATTAGAAAATGTTTTTAACTGAATGAAAATGAAAATGCAACATACCAAATTGTATGGGATGCAGCTAAAATAGTAATATATTTGCTAAATGTATTTTTAATTTCTGAGAACTGGAAATGTTCGGTTTATAAAATACCCCCATAGAAGAATGAAGGATAACTCTTGGATTTCATAAAAATGGATTTTGACTTCTAAATCTATTGTTAAAATATAGGCAGTTACACTGCCAACATTTGAATGAAGACTCTCATATAAAGTTTTCTAGAATTCACACTCCATAAATTTGCCTTTTCCATGTACCCAGGGTCTTTGATCCCCAAAGACTGCTTGAAAAATAATTGTCATGAATGAGATCCATAACTACAAAAGATCCTGTGATCAATGACATGCCTACTCTGCTTTCTAAAGTCTTTAAACAGGCAAATTAAGGAAAAGGGGTTGATTGAAATAGGGATGCCGCTTTGTTCAATCACAGCCTTCCTGCATTCCTGGTTCTTTTGAACCCTGTGCAAACCATATCATATTCTGAGTTTTTGTCCTTCTGTTTCCATGGTTATGGCAATATTCACCTTCTCAATTGAAACACTTGTCGATTTTTAAATTATCACTCCAAATCTTAACTGCCTCTAATTCTTAGAAATAAACTAGTCATGACCAACTTGGTTAATGACAATACTCCCACTCCATTTTAATACGTGCTATACTAACATGCCATTTCAATACATGCCTTGGGAAAAACTCCTCAAGACTGCAGGAGAAAAGGGATGCTTACTTCCCAATTTAGTTGATCCAAGGGCAATTAGCAGTGAGACAGAATGTTTTGATATCAATGGAAAGCAATAAACACTGTCTACTTGACACTTGAAGAAAAAAATTTAGACAGGGGCATCAGGCAATATTTATATCCTTGCAGAACTCACTGATCTTCCTCAGTGAAAGAACCCAGTATGAATTCTTCCATGACTTCAGTGGTCTGAATACAAACTTTATTTATGCTGCTGAAAAATTATCTTTTTTTTTAAAGATTTTATTTATTTATTAGAGAGAGAGAGAGCACAAGTAGGCAGAGAGGCAGGCAGAGGGAGAGGGAGAAGCAGGCTCCCCGCTGAGCAGGGAGCCTGATGTGGGGCTCGATCCCAGGACCCTGGGATCATGACCTGAGCCGAAGGCAGCCGCTTAACCAACTGAGCCACCCAGGTGCCCCTGAAAAATTATCTTAACCTTTTTTTAGCCTTTCTCTATATGCTTGAGCATAGAACCCAGGGTCTTGCTTACCTATCCATGCTGTTTCTTAATCCCCCTGCACAATTTTTCACTGTGTTCCAGACTTATTTAATAGCTCTCCCTCAACTTAATTTTAATAACTCTTACTTATCCTTCAGATCTGAGCTTAAAGATCACATCTATGAAACCTTTTCTTCTGTCTCTCATGTGAGCCCGTATCACCATCTGCATTGACCATTATAGCATATCATTTTTGCTTACTGATTTCTTTGTATCATGCAATTAGTTTATACCTGTTATGTGTGTGACCTTAATTTTTTCATTCAGTTCCTAGATAGGATGATTGAATGAATACCTCTGCCTATACCAGAGGACTCTCCTGATTGGTCTTTGCCTCTGACTGTGCTTTTGCCTCCAGAATATTTCACAAAAGGGTAGTGATTAGTCAGAATATGCTAGATCAGTACTTCTCAAACCTTTATGTGAACACAAATCTCCTTGGGATTCAGTAGCTCTAGGATGAGGCCTGAGAGTCTGCATTTCTAACAAACCCCTAAATACTTTGAATCTGTGGACTCATTTTGAATAACAGAGGTTTAGGCTGCAGAATTAACAACAACAAAACTACACAATGAAATCTTGGTAGTATAACACAACAAAATTTTCTTTCTTCTCATGTAAAGCTTAGGACATTCTCTAGGACAGTTCTTTATTCAGTAACTCAGGGATCCAGATCACTTCCATTTTGCGCCTCTTCTGTCTCAATGGAGTTTCCAGTGTTACCATCAAAAAATGAGATAGAGAGTCAAGCAGGAGCTTTTTGCTAACTGAACTCAGAAGTGTCTTATTTACTATCACATACAGTCCATAGGCCCAAGCTTGTGACATGGACCCACTTAATTCAAGAGAATGGGGAGTGCCAAGAAATGAGAATAGAGCTGGCATGAGTGAATGTCCACTAGTGTCACCTAAAGCAGTGGTTTCCATTCCTGGATCCACAAGAGATTTACTTAAGGAGTTATTAAAAACTATCATTCTCTAGACTCTAACTCTAACCAAATTCTGATTTAATTAGCTTGAGATGGAATCCGAGAATTACTATTTTATAAACATTTCCCTGGTGAGTGATTCTAATGTGTAGCCAGGGATTGAGAACCACTGATTTAGCAGCCTAAAATCTTCTCCTATAGAATTTCTGCCTGACAAGTACAAACAGAACAAAGGTACAAAATGGGGCAGGAAAATTTGGGGCATCTCTTTCTGAAGAGCTAGGGGTGACTGAGGATGTCTACACTTCCTTGAGAACTGGAGCAAGTAGGATATATGCTCTTCCTATTTGATATATGTTCATCCTATTTAAACTTTAGGGTAGCCAGGTCTGGTCAAATTTTTTCATTTAAAAGTAATCCAAAGCATCTTCAAATTTTCAGTTTTTGTGACCTATATCAGTTGATTAGAGAAAGCCAACTTCATGATATTTTAGGGACAGAAGAAAAATGTATATGAAAGGATACTTAGTTTTTAGGAAAAAAATCATTACATTTCTTGATTTTTCAGGTATATTTATTTTGAGATATTTCTATCAAAGAGTCAACATATGTATTATTAGAAATGGAAACAAATTATGTCCTTTTAGTAGGAAGTTATAATATTTTCCCAAATAGAGAAAAGCAGAGATATCTACCTAACATTTCTGTATAGACATGAGATCAGTTTATATTACTTTGGAGAAGAAATACCAAGAAACTATGAATATCTCACTAACAGAATTGGTATATTATCAGGGACTGCAAATTTCTCTAATACTAAAATGTTAAATTAATCTAGTCCAAGAGAAAGTTTAGTAATCTAATTCATGGAGCTATGTATGGTATGTCCTTGGTAACTACAAGCAATGTTTACAGCAAGTGAATTGCTTTATTGCCAATTAATTTCCAATTAATAGCCAATTCCTGGCATTCTTCCATAATGTCCTGTGAGGGAAGAAATAAAAAAATAAAAAAGTAAGCTCTAATAATGACCTTGGAGATTTTCCAGATCACAGTTATATCAGTCCCTTCAGTGGAGCTAACACTGACCTAAATAGACAGGAGATTTGCATGTATTTTGGAGTTCTCCCCCCTTATCAACTTATCAGTGCATACAAAATGTATTGGTTAGGACCTACACAATTCTACTGTTATAAACCTAAGTATCCATCAACAGATGAATGAATTAAAAATGTGGGGAAAAAACCCATAAAGGAATGTTATTTAGTCTTAAAAAAGAAGGAATTCCTTGCCACTTGTGACAAAATGAATGAACCCAGAGGATATTATGCTAAATGAAATAAGTCAGACACAGAAAGGAAAATACTGTATGACCTCACTTATATGTGGAACATAAGAAAGTAGAACTCAAAAACAGAGAGGACAGTGGTGGTTGCCAGAGACTGGAGGGTGGGGAAATGGGAATATGTTGGTCAAAGCATAAAATTTTAGTTGTGCAGGATGAGTGAGTTCTCAAGATCTAATATATAGCATGGTGACAGTAGTTAATAATACTTCATTGTATACTTGAAATTTGCTGGGAGTAAATCTTAAAGTGTTCTCACCACACACACAAAAAAAGGTAGCCGTGTGAGGAGTTGGATATGTTAATTAGCTTGATTGGGGTGATCATTTCACAATGTAGACATATATCAAAACATATTATACACCTTAAATAGATACAATTTTTTGGTCAACTATACCTCATAAACCTGGGAAACCAATTCTTATATCACTGGCTTCCTATATTTCCTTGAGTAAATTTTGGTATGATTTTAGTCTGCCATCACAGCTTTTTTAAAGTGCGATTGATTTAGTAGATCAACCCTTTAAAAGAACATCTTTAAAGTGAGTTTTGAAGGGCAAGGTGGATTTCACTCGGATATAAATGTACGTTACTTAAAGTTGCTTATTCTAGAACTTTGAACAGAAAAAGTCCTTCTAAAAATAATAGTTATTGTGTCAACTGATAAAACAAAGGCTTGCCTCCATCACTGAACTAGATACACCATAGAACAGACCCTTAATCCTCTATTGGTGACAGGTCTGACTCTAAAAGGCATTCTCCAGGCTTTCTAATTTAAGGGTTTTAAAATTCTCATCTGAAAATATACCTACATCTGGAAAGTTCACCATTTTTCTAATCTTATCTTTTTAACCATTGTCTATTGAGAACCTACCACATGCTGGGCTTGTGGTGATAGATGCTAAAAACAATCAAACAAACAAACTAGATGTGGTCTCTGATATCAAACGTGTGCTATCACAAATTGTTATTTTGTATATGAATTTTCAAAATGCAGCCCAAGTGCACTTTGTTGTTATGTATACTTCCCATATTATAGCACAATATGGCAAATATATACTTGGCCTCTGGCAATTATTCCTTAGAGTATTTTATATAAACTTAGCAGCAATGCTTTCCTAAATGTTCTAGATTGTCAGTACTAACAACTTCCTGCTGCCACCTATGATAAAATTGGATTATGGAGGTATAGGAACAATCTCATCTTGAACTAGGATTTTGCATGTCCACCAACTAGGGCTCAGCCATTTCTAAGCCTATCTGAAGAAATGGTACAACACCCCAATAGTCAGTGATGTTTATTTGCTTTGAAAAGGTTGTCATGCAGCAAAGAAGTTACCACGGGGGGAGAAAATGATTATGAATGTTGCATAGTGTCTATCACTCAGACTTGGCTTTCAGCCCAGCTTCCTAGTACTTCCATGTATGAGTCTTTTTTTTTTTTAAGATTTTATATATTTGACAGAGAGAGACACAGTGAGAGAGGGAACACAAGCAGGGGGAGTGGGAGAGGGAGAAGCAGGCTTCCCGCCGAGCAGGGAGCCGGATGCAGGGCTCGATCCCAGGACCCTGGGATTATGACCTGAGCCGAAGGCGGACCCTTAATGACCGAGCCACCCAGGCACCCCTCCATGTATGAGTCTATGGAGAATAAGGAAGTTATAAATACGATGTGAGCAAATTCTCCCCCCAGCTCAGTTCTGTAATACACTGAGGGTACAAGCAGAATTCTCCTACCTTGATAAGTTTGATAAAACTACGGCAGAGAGCATGGTGCCAGTGGGACAATGGGTGGCAATGTAAGAAGTCATGATATCTGGAAAGGATAATATGTCAAACAGAGTACTGGCATAGCCCAGAAATAACCCTAGTGCAGCAATGATTAGGAACAGAGATGAGTGCCTGGAAGAGTAACAGTGACCCTGAGTCGAACTATGGAGCCCAGCAAAGCACTGATTATGCTTCTTCATAAACACACATGAGACATTCTCAGTCAATCATATAAATACAGGGAAACTGGGAGGGAGGCTTTGCAAGAGGCCAAAGTCATTTTATGCATGTGAGAGTAGCCAAACCCAGGCTTCCTAAACCCTTTCCTGATACAAGTTTCCACTCTAGGGCTTATAGGATATGTCATGCATATGAGAAAAGCAAGAATATCATTTGAGTTATCGCTTTTAATTTGGATCCATTCTTAGTCTCTACCTGTCAGAATCTAGGAAATTTTTAGTGCTGATATGCCAAGTTTTCTGGTCTTATAAAAAAAGGTAAATCTGAAACATATTTAATCACACACACACACACAAAAATCATTTTTTTGCTACATCATAATTAAGAATAAATGGTAAGTAGTTCACAGAAATGACAATAATTAGCATTAATTTTATGCAGACAAACCAATTTTTAGAAAAATTTCCTTAGTTCATTTTGCCACTTTTCCTGTATGCATAATCAGTATCAACATCAAAACTTTTAATTGCTATCATATACTTCGATAGGCAGGCACACACCCACATTTAAACTGATGCCAGACAAGTTTCTCAGCCTTACTGTCAACATCAGCGAGAGTTGTATGTTGTATGCTTAATTGCCAAAGAGTGCTGGTTAGATAGTCTAACAGTGATCCCAAATGTGACTTTCGTGTGAATAGTCAGGCACAGGTAATAAGAGGAGAAATGAAGGTGGGCGGTGGCAAGTGGAAGAGAGAGAACATGATGCAGATGTATCACTCAACCCTTCTGAGATGTAAATAAGGAAGCATTTTAGAACTGAGAGAAAAGAGGAAGAATATATCGAAGACACGTGGTCAAGACTAGACTTCTTTTATTCTTCTGGCACCAAATCTCCACTAGATACCCTGAGGTAATTCAGTCAGTTGTGAGCGGTTTGGAAAGTTCTTCCGTGTGTGAAGATGTCTTATGCTTTATTTGTATAATTAAAATTAAGTCTTTTCTGAGTAACAACCTATCAGTATAGATAAGAATATACTATCAAGTAATAATTATGATTTTATTCACAATAATGTCTATGAGTTTGTGCCAGAACCCTGAAATTTTATGTGCCAGAAGATCAAATAAATGTGGTTCTACTTGTGGTAATGGCAGATTTTGTCATTTGTGCCAGTCTTCCTGAGGACTGGTCAGATAATTAAAAAGCATCCTATTTGAAGATATAAGAAGGCTACTAAGGCAAGGAAGAATTACAGAGCAAATATCACGGCAAAGAAGGAAATCCAGAGAGGTGAACTTGGCATTGGGGGACACTTTTCCCAAAGGAGCATTAGTTGATTGCAGTAGAAATACAAAGGAGTCAGAGAAGCTGAGAAGTACTTTCAACAGAACTTAACTAAGGTAGGAAAAAATATATGGAATCCATGGATCACTAAGAAGGAATACTAAACCTCCAGTTTTGGATGGGGACCTTAATCCTCTAGCCTGGAAATAGCCATAATAGTGAAAGCAAAATAAAACCTTTCTCTTCAAGTCTTAAACCTAGCTACAAATCATCTCATGTGTAGTTGAATTAAGGAATCCCGGGAGAGCTAGTGTTGGTCAATATCTGCCAAAAACTAACATATCTGGGAGGAATGTAACATCATATCAAGTTTCAAATTATGTTCAAATTTTTTCATCTTCATTTTCTGGCACCCAATAAAAACAAACCAACCATATAAGAATGTACTCTAAAAAAAATAAGATAAATAAAAGACAAGAGAAACAAAATCAGAAGAGATCCAGGCAGGAGTTATCAGACACCATCTAAAGTAACTCTGCTTAATATATCAAGGAAATAAAATACAAAATTGAGAATTTATGTACAAAATTGGAAACTAGAAAAGAACCAAATGGCAATTCTAAAACTGAAAAATTGAAAAATTTCAAATATAAAATTAAGACCTTGATGGAAATTTAACAGTATATTAGACATAGCTAAAGAGACCATAAGGAAATTGCAATATATGTGCAAAGAGAGCATCATGTGTAACTGATTATAATCTACATTTTTCTAGTACTCCTTTACCTATTTAAGCAATAGTCCAGCAATGGTCCCCTCCTCAGTTGAGCAGTGTTGTTCTCAGGGTTACCCTCATGTGCCTCAGTAATTTTGCATTAGCTTGCATCAGTATTCTGCAACCAGTTCTTCAACCTCTCCTCTTTCAACAACTATTCCTGGAATATTCTTCCTCACTGCCCCAGCCACAGTGTCAGTACATCTCTAGCCTGCTTTCGTCACTCAGTTACTAGTTGTTCAGTTGTAACTCAAAAAAATAAAATTTGAGTCTGGTGGTCATGCTCTAGGTGGCGTATAACTTCTCTTTTTGACTCTAACAATCAACATCATCAACAAAAACAAATATATATTATATATTCCAGACACTATTGTAGGTACTGGGGGATGGATGCATCAGTGAAAACAAAAGGGAAGCAAGCAAACAAACAAACACCAGAAAGTTAAAAATCTCTGTTCTCTAAGAGAGGCAAATGTACCATAAACGAACAATAGATATAATAATAAATAAATATAAGTATTCTAGAATGTGAAATACATGATGGTGAGTAGTGTTTTTTTTTTACTGAAACTATAATTGAGCTAAGGTTGAAAAAAACATATATTTTTATTATTTTAGTCCTTGAAATCTGTTCAGACTAACCTTATGACACAGCATATAGTGAATTTTTTAAATGCTCTTTTATACTGGGAAAGAATGAGTGTTCTGTGAGGTATTCTTTACAGTTCTGTTAGGTGAGTTTGGCTAATGCCAATGATTGAAATTTTTGCTTTTACTAATTTTTTTGTCTGCACGATCCATTACTGACAAAGGTGTGCAAACTTGGACCATCGTAGAATGCATTTGTCTTTCTTTTTACTTTTGGTAAATTTTGCTTTATAATTAATAAGGATATGTAAGTTAGGCTCATAAAAATTTGTAGTTACTTTATCTTCCTTGTGAATTAAACCATTATTTTATTATGACAGGCCTCTCTTTGTCTCTGGTTATACTTTCTGCTTTAAAGTCTTTTTTTTTTTTGCTTGATGTATGATATGGCAACACAAACTTTTTTTGGTTAAGTTTGTATTAAGTAGTTTCTCTGGAGCATTTCTTAGCACCAGGTCTCCCATAAGGCTGCAATCAGTGTGTTGGCTGGGGCTCATCACAAGGTTCTACTAGGGGAGTAAACTTCTAAGAGTCCTCATGTGGCTTCACAGACTACTAGCCAGAGACATTAGTTCCTTGCCATATGGTTTCTTCCATTAGGACAGCTGGAAATATGGCATCTGAGCTGTCCTCTTGTGCTCTCTTGCTTGATTGTTCTGAGGAAAGTCACCTGCTATGCTGTGAGCTTTCCCAGAGGACTGAAGCCTTCTAACTGCCACTTGAGTGAGCTTGGAAATAAGCCTTATGACTGTCTCCCTGGCCAGTACTTTGATTGCAGCCTTCTGAGAACCCTGAGCCAGAGGCATCCAGCCAAGCCATGCCAGGATTCCTGATATAATAATGGCTGTTTTTTTAAGCTGCTAAATTTTAGGGGTAATATGTACTATGCAGAAATAGATAACTAATACAACTACCAAGGGTTAAGAAGATATTCTGGCTTGTAGAAACCACATAAGCTCTTTTCTTATAGGAACAATTTTATTTAAATCAATAGCATTTTCTTCCCCCACCCCCCAATTTTACTGATATATAATTGACATGCAATATTGCATAAGTTTAAGGTTTACAGCATAATAACTTGACACATGTATATATTTTGAAATGATTACCACAGTAACTTTAGTTAACATCTGTCACCTCATATAGTTAAATTTGTTTTTCCTTGTAGTGAGAACTTTTAGGATTTGCTCTCTCTTTTCAAATATACCATAGAACATTGTTAACTATATTTATTATATTATACATTATCTCCTCAGTACTTATTTATCTTATAACTGTAAGTTTGTACCTTTTCATCACCTTCACCAAATTCTCCTAACCATGCTTTTTTTTTAACTGATTAAAATCAATATGGAAATTTATTATTTGGCTATATGGATATCATACAGATCTCAAGGGCTATACCTGGGCCTAATAAGTGACTGGAGCAAAAACTAGACTCTTTTATTAATCAAGATCACCCTTTCCATTTTTATGTCACAGTTTTTCTGCTTCTCCCTCTATACAGATACAGATACTTTTCTGCCTATCTCTCATTAATGTGTATCTATTTTAGTAAATCTTTCTGAATACAGTTATGTAATACAATTCCTAATTTTTGGTGTGTTTGTAGTTCTGTGCCAATACATTTATTAACTTACATTTAAAAGCTAATCCATTTCAACTGGAATTGTCCTATTTGGCTTGGTTTAAATTTCAAATCCAAGTACTAAGAAAAGACCAATTAGACTTCCTATGTCCCAGTACAGGTTCCCTGGAGGTGGCATCTGTCTGATTCAGCATGATTATCATTCATCTCTTCTCCCGTTTGGAGTTCAATTCAACTGAGAAATAGGGACAAAAGTCAGTGTGGAATAACTGGGTGATGGGTATTAAGGAGGGCACGTGTTGTGAGGAGCACTGGGTGTTATAGCCAACTAATGAATCATTGAACTCTACATCCAGAACTAATGATGTACTATATGTTGACTAACTGAACATAATAATAATAAAAAAAAAGTCAGCATGATCAAAATACCCATTTTGTTTTTGGTAAAGCTAATTTGCATGAGGAGGAACAGCATTTCCTTTTAAGACAGCTGATCCCCCAAACTTTCCAGTGATATCTAAAGCTATTAACTGATAGTGACTGTACATGAAATATGAAACAGTTGGAAGTTGCCAAAAACCTATCATTTGCACTGACTAGTAGGAAGCATAGTGAAATGGGAATGCCTACCCTAAAGGCCTTTTGAGAGTTGAAGAATTATCAGTTAATCTGGCATGGAACTCTAAGATCTGCCTTTTTACATAATTTTGAGGTGGTCCAGGAATCACACTTTAAGAAACAGCCAAAAAAGAAGAGCAACTAAAGAGAAGAAGCAAGGAAATTGCACAGAGAAAGAGAAAGGAAAATGAAATACACAATGTGAGTGACAGGTAAATTTCTGTAGGTGCCAAGAAGTTTGTGTACATTTGATCTCATTTTGGGATATATAACTATTACATCTTTCAGGAGTCAAATATTTCAAAATACTTTCTTATTAAATTGCACAATATTTTCATCACCAGCAAACTTTTCCTGTAAAGGGCCTGATAGTAAATATTTTAGACTTTGTGGGCTATAGCGTGTCTTTCACAACAACTCGATCCTGCCATTGTGGCACAAAAGTAGACATTGATGGTATGTAATTCATGTAATGAATTGCATGGTTATGTTTCAATAAAACTTCATTTACAAAAACTGGCAATGGGTGGTATTTGGCCCATGAGCCATAGTTTGCCAATCTCTGATATAGTTGATTGAACTTTCATGTCTTCCTCATATAGCTGACAAGACATGAAAGTTAATTAGATTTCTAAAGATTACATAGAAATTCAACAGGAACATTAAAATCTAGGTTAAATTATAATACAGCTTCTTAAAAATTATAAAAGAAATTTATAAATAAAAATTCTGAATTAGAGTCTATTTGGTAAGTTATGGAGATCTAATGTACAGTAATGTGATTACAGTTAACAATACTGAATTGTATACTTGAAATTTGCTGAGAGGATAGATCTTAAGTATTCTCACCATAAAGAGAGAAGAAAAAAAAAAGAAAATGGCAACTATACGAGGTGATGGATATGCTAAATAGTTTTATTTTTAAAGATTTTATTTATTTATTTATTTATTTATTTATTTATTTATTTATTTGAGAGAGAGAGTGACCATGCAGAGGGTGGGAGGGATATGGGAGGAAGAATCTCAAAAAGGCTCCATGCTGAACCCAGAGCCCAGTGTGGGGGCTCACCTCCATGACCCTGAGATCATGACCTGAGCTGAAACCAGGAGTCGGACACTTAACCAACTGAGCCACCCAGGTGCCCCTAAATAATTTTATTTTATAATGTATATGTATAGCAAATCATCGAGTTTTATACCTTAATCTATAAAATTTTTAATTACCAATTATACCTCAATAAAGCTGGGGGGGAAAGTCTACTTGACAAGTAGACTCTGCTTAGCGAAGAACAATTAAAAATAAGAAACTACGTATGGTTCTTGAAAGAAAAGATATTTCTTCTGAACAGCTTTATAGTAGCTACTGAGATTATGACATATGCTAAGGAAATCATAGTAGAAGGAAAATCATACTTTTAACTTGCATCTAAAGAATATTAATAGGAAATCTTAGCATATGGAAAATGTCTTGTTAAAATATGGGGAAGACATCTCCATCCCTTTTATAGACTCCGAAACATTGCTTATGACTAAAGAAAGGATTTCTGATATTGCAGGTTCAAATATAGCACCAGTGCCCAAATGTCAAGGGTTAAGAGATGTTCAATGAAATGTGGTTAGTGAAATGTCATGTGGCAGAATTCCAATCATGAAATGCTACAAAATGAGGGGTCATGGCAACCTGTGGTGTGAAAGAAAATGTCAGTAATGGAATGGAACAGTAAATAACACTATCCTGCTTGTTATCTAAATGGACACTTGGCAATTCATTTCATCTTCACTTGATCACTTTGCTTCCTCCCTATGATCTTGCACATGTGAGTGCCCCCTTTTGCTCGCTCTGTCTCCCCAACGTACATTTTTAACAGGCATTGTTTAAATACTTTTAAAAGATAAATAAAAATGATAGAAAACCCCATTGAGCTCAAAGGTAGCTATTATTTTTCACAATATACTCAAACAAAATATACTGAGTTTAAGATATTATACTATGATAGAAATGAGTTCTAGAGCCAGTTAGATTTTAGGAAATTACTCATAGTTTTTCAGTCTGATAGTCTTATCGAGAGAAAGGCAATCTGAGCTCTGCCTTCTTGTTCTCTATGATTTGTAGCCATTTTTTTCATGTTTTCTAGCACACTTTATTTGTAGTACTGTGTAGTGTCTGCCACCATGGAATTGTGTTGCACTCAAATACTGCAGCTTAAACACACCCAGTTTACCAGGAATTAGACCAGTTTGTATGAAGTTGGTAGTAGCTTTGGAAATAGCTATTGCTCTGGAAGTTGGTAGACTATTACTTTGGTTACCAGCCAACTAACCACCCTCATTCTTGTGTAGTCTCCCCTATAAATCTGGGCTGGCCCTGAAATATGCTTTAACCAATAAAATGCAGCAGGAGTGACATTGTGCCAGTTCTTGGCTGAAGCCTTAGGAAAACCTAGAGGATTTTGCTTTTGTACTTTACATTTTGAGTATATATATATATATATATATATATATATATATATATATATATATCCCTTTATTGTTTGTTAAAAGGTGGTGGTTTTAAGCCACTGAGCTTTGGGATAGTTATGCAGAAACAGTACATAACAAGTTGAAGAAGAGGGGCAATCACAGGCAAAGCCAGGAAAAAGTAAAAAACCCTAGTAACCTAACAGTGTTCTTGAGGGAAATCTAGGGAATGTCATTATAAACAACCAAAGACACGCTGCCATAGGTGCCCTCAGACAAATCATGTACCATTTACACTAGGTAGTCTTTTAATAATGAGTGCCTTGGTTACTATCAATAACATATGGAACTCTGAAGAGGATTGAAAGTATTTTGACGAGGCCGTGGGTTTTAACTTTAGTGTCTGTAGAGACATGTGTGACCTTGATGTATGTTTCAGATGTCTATGAGGCAAGAAATTACCAGAGTTCTTAGGGTAAGGAGCTAAGCGGGCAATAGTGGATAGGGAATTGTTGCCATGGAGTAGATCAGACATCCAGACCATTTACAATGGTTCAAGAGACTAAAATTGTGCAGATAGGGCTGATTGTTGGCCAAGGCATCCAGTGCTAAGATGCCTGACATCCAGTGTTTCAGTGCCTGAAGTCTGACCAGTTGTGCTGATCTCTGTGTCCTGTCTTTTATCAGAGACACCCTAGTTAAGGGATAGAAAACAGCTGCTCTCCAGGGAGCTCCATCATTTGTGATGGTGATAAATAATTTCATTCATAAAGTTCACAAACTCCTTCCTTTTGCTGTTCGTTCCGCTGATCCCAAGGGGCTCAGGTAGCCAGGTACTTGGAGATGGGTTATCTTCTTTCATATTGTGGCATATGGCAGGAGACTAAGGACAGAGGAGGCAACCCTTCCTGCAGGAAGGACATGTCAAAGGGCCCAGGTTTGTCTCCGTCCTGTAGTAAGACACCTCAGTAGTCATGCTGAGTTTGAGAGTTGCTACTTCCATGATCCAAGATAGGCGGCTGGGTATGGAGTGTCACATGTCCAGTGTGTGGACAAAAATTGCCAGTATAGTGGCATACAGCATTGGGTCAAGGGGGGCAGTTTTTGCATCAGAAGCCTATAGGCAATTTATGATCATTATAAGTGGTCAAGAGACTCCAAAAGACATGAAAAGAGGTTGCAAAAGCCTCTATGACAAAGGAGTCTTTGGAGATACTAATGGGAATGTATATTGTACAAAATTTGAACAGATTCTAGAGAATTTTGTTGTAATCTACAGTAGAAAAATATGTTTGTAGGGAGTCGGAAATTTCAAGAATATTGATATGGAAACCTAAATACATGAGACCAAGGTGTCAAGGTTGCAGTAATTTACTGTGTGGTCCTATTCATTCTTTACAAATGTAAAAAGAGGGCAGATTAGACTATTAAATGGAGAGGAAGTGGGAATAATTACCTCTTCTCTAAATAGGACTTTTACAGTATAGGTCAGTCCTTGAAGGCCCCAATTCTAATTTGAGCTTTATTAACTATTTTAACTAGAGAGACAGTCCATGTAGTCCTATTTTGTCAAGCTAATTTGTAAGTGCAAAGACTTAATTTAATTTTTAATTTACTATTTGTTAGGTTAGGGCAATTATGCTCGTTATAGGACATTTTTGGGCAATAGGTGCTATGAATACGGGGGATTTAGGCAAGACAGTAGTTTCAATAGCTAAAATGACGCATGTGTCCTCTACTTTATGTTCAGTAAAACTCCCTTAGGATTATGGGGGGGTTACTTTGTTTCAATCTAGTGGAATTTCCCAGTGTAACTGTAATTTGAGCCCCCATGTTGATTAAGGCCATAAAGTTTTGCCAGTTGGTGCATTGATATGAAAGTTAATTAAGAACCTGTACTGTAGTGGCACAAAAACTAATCAGCACCTTTTTTTTTCTCGTTTTCTGTATACATTACCATAGTAACTTTTGGAGTTCTAATTGGGTCAAATTGTGGACCTCTTTTTTCATTTATTTATTTCTTTTGTGTGTTTCCTTCCTCCCTCTCTCTCTTTCTTTCTTTCTTCCTTCCTTCCTTCCTTTCTTTCTTCCTGCTTTCTTGCTTGCCCTGTGTGTGTGTGTGTGTGTGTGTGTGTGTGTGTGTGTGTGTGTGTGGTTACTGGATATACTTCAGTGCGTTCCTCTCTACCCTGCTCATATTATAGGCTTCTTCCTCCAGAGAACCTCAAATCAGTCTCGTTAGGGTTAGGGACCTCACCTCTGGCAATGGTTAAATTAATCCTTGATTGTGCTACAGGAATGCCATGGGTGTTTTTCCCTATATCTCTGATGATAGTATCTTTTTTGGCAACAGAGACAAAAGTGCAATAGCATCAGCATCAGCAAAGGCATTTTATAGTGTCCCAATGAGCCCCCTGTCTTTAGGAGGGTTCACTGTGAATTCAGCAATTCACATTTTCAACTAATGACTGCTATTCAAATAACTGTTCTTCCTCCATTGAGTTGCCACCCACTGTGCCCAAGTATATCACACAGGATGTAATCTTTCCCTTGTACTCTCTATAGATGAGGGCATACACCTGAATGAAACACACCAGGTCAGAATTGGTCACAAGGCAAGAGTCATTCTCTGAACCTAGTGTCAGTCACAGTTTTTGCTGGAATCAGGACACCTAATTTAATCTAAGACATACAGATGGGTCCAGGCTGAGACACATGACCCAGCGCTGCTTTAATAAGGGCCTGAATCGCATACTTCTTTCCCTAAAAGCCAATTAATTATTAAAACTTCTAACTTAGGTTGGTTAAATCTATAATGGGGGCTCAGTAGAACTCAGAAGATAGAGCACAAAACAGCACAGCTCAAAATGCAGGCTAGCCAGCAGGCAGCAGCTCAAAGTACATGCTTGCCATCAGACAGCAGAATCTGTTAGTAAGCCAAAGAAAGGGAAGAAAGACCCCCAGTGATGGTGGTCATTATCTAGATTCCACTTTCAGTCAGCTGTGACATTCTGCAGAGACAGGAATCATACATAGGAACAGAATGGACCTCCCCCAAAATTTGGTTTGGATGTCAAGTCTGCAGACTCTAGGCGCACATCAAAAGGGTATGAAAAAGGTTTATTATTTATGTAATGAGGCTTTCTGGGGAGAGGAGAGCAGACTTCCCAAGCAGGTCCAAAAATATGGTTTGAAAGAGCAGAGAAAAGAGATTGGTTTGGATTTTTGTGATGATTAAGGGATGGTGGGAAGGGCCTTTTGTGGTTTGACCCCCCCCTTTCAAAGAAAGAAGCACCTAGGCTTTCTTATCTGCATGCCAAGATGTGGGGCAGAAAGGAGAGTGGAGAGGTGAGGTCGTAAAAGCTCTCAGCAGTCAAACATCAAAAATAGAGTCAGACTCTATCACCAAGGGATTTCTGGATATAACCATTCATAGTGGATTGAATTGCTAATGAAAATTATAGACTATATGAGCTGAGTGGAGTTTAGATGACATGCTGTGGAAGATGGTGGATCACTAGATCACCCCGGAGGACACCTGGGCATTTATAGTACTTTCCAAAGGGAAACAGAAGGATGAGAGCAAAGCTTTAAAATGACAACTCCCCTGAAAAGCAAGCCTTTTATTTTTCTGATATTGTGGCGTTTTAACAAGTCAACTTTATTTTTTTTTAATTTTTTTTAAAGATTTTCTTTATTTATTTGACAGGGAGAGACACAGCGAGAGAGGGAACACAGCAGGGGGAGTGGGAGAGGGAGAAGCAGGCTTCCACGGAGCAGGGAGCCCGATGCAGGGCTCAATCCCAGGACCCTGGGATCATGACCTGAGCCGAAGGCAGATGCTTAACGACTGAGCCACCCAGGCGCCCCTAACAAGTCAACTTTAAAAGGTAATAACTTATAATCAATATTCACCACTGTATTCCATATGGAGAAGCATGCATAGCACCTAATACTGCTTATGGCATATGGAGGTGACTGTGCAAACATTGGCTAAATAAATATATGAATGTTCTGGAATTTCAGACTTTAAAAACTACTTCCTCACAGTTTATCTCATTTGTTATTTAAATGCCCCCTCTGAGAAAGACACTATTATCTACATTTTACAAGCAAGGGAATTGAGGTTCAGAAAAGATAATACCTTTGCTCAAATTCAGGCAGCAAAAGAGCCAAGGTTCAAGCCCAGTTATTTTTAAAGACTTACGTATTTCTTACCAAGGCACGCTGTCCCTGCTAGCAATAGAGATAGGAGATCTCTATTTGGAGATAAATGAGTTTCTCTCCTAGAGTACGTTCTGGGTCTTTCATCTTTCTCATCTTCAAACCTTGACTTCATAGTCTAAAGGCTGTTTCAATGAATGTTGGAAAAAAATCCGTTAGACACATTTAATTCTTTTTTTTTTTAAGATTTTATTTATTTATTTGACAGAGAGAGACACAGCGAGAGAGGGAACACAAGCAGGGGAGTGGGAGAGGGAGAAGCAGGCTTCCCGCTGAGCAGGGAGCCCAATGTGGGGCTTGATCCCATGACCCTGGGATCATGACCTGAGCCAAAGGCAGACGCTTAACAACTGAGCCACCCAGGCGCCCCTAGACACATTTAATTCTAATAGCACTTAATTCCAGTGATTCTTAAACTGTTGTTCAAACACTTTGTCTGGAATAATTTTCATTTCTATCACTAACACATATTAAAAGTCCAAAATCAGGTATTCTAAGTGATTCATTTATTATACTTGATATCCTGAAATATTTTGAAAAAAATTTTTGAAGATCAGAAGAAAAAGAAATAATCAGATCTCTCTCCAAAGCAGTACTTCATTTCCTCCTAAATTAATGTAAAATTATGTCCAGGAGATGAGTTCTAATTGACTATAACCCTAAGTGGAATTTGTTTAAAAGTCCTTATCGCTCTGATTATTCAGTCTGTAATCAACTTTCAAGTTCAGAAGCTATATGAAATATGTTCCTTAAGTGGGCGGGTCACATGAAAACTCTCACAGCATAACAAATTTTTTTTTAAGGGACAAAGCTTATCACAAGTGGTAGAAAGCTGAATTATATTTTGTTGTCAATTTACTCCTCTCAAGGAGACCATTTTCAAAATAATGCAGTGTAAAATTCCATCTATACTTTGATTCCTGAAGTATCTAACAATTGAATCTCTGCCATTGTTATTCCATCTATTAATGTCCTAGATATCTATTTCAGATAACATTCCCGGATGTCTTGAAAGCATTCCTCTCTTGGATGGAAAGCACTGTCATTGACCAAATTTGTTCCTCCTGGTGCCTCTCTTTCCTTAGATTCCTGATAGAATTGTTCATCAGACCACAATTCATATAAGGGCAGAACTATCTGAATCCTAAGGTAAAAATTGCTTAGATTCTCACCCTGAAACCCTGCAAAAAGTCTCAGTGAGGAGCTTCCAAATATACATTTAGCTTCAAAGAAATATGATTTGCCTATTACAAAGGCGTTGCTTTTTGTAGTTAATTCCATGCCTCCCTGCTAATTCCTCGAAGGTACATTTTTGAGATCTAAAGAGATGTAATGACATCACTATCTGTGAACCCCCTCTGTTAGTATGTGGTAAGAAACACAGGACATTACCTTTACTTGTTTCTTTGTGTTTGGGGGGTGGGGGAAGTGATTTTCACTGTATTTACTAAACTTTATTATGACAATTTAATTCCCTATCTTCTTGCTCAACAAAATAGGATTCACGCACATGCTCTAGTTCTTATAGTTCTAGCACTGGACTTTGGTGAATGTTTGTTGAACTAAATTCTAAAATAAAAGTGACTTTTTTTCTCTCTATTGTATCTTCTCTGTGGAACCTTGAGCAATTCAGTATATTGGCAGATATTTTTCCTGCATCAATACCTTCCATTTGAAGGAGGATGGATTTGTGTGATTGTAAACTGTACTGTGAATTTTTGATCCATATGTTGTTCCTGTAACTGAGTTAATATTAAGGTTTCAAAGGGAGAAAATCTATTTTTAGACTCACAATAATAGTGTCTTTACATCCTGTTTCAGATGATGAGTGCTTCTATTTAGTACCAGTTGTGTACTCAAATAATGGTTTAATCATTTTTATTCTTCCTATTCTATAGAAATAAATATAGGGAAATAAAACAAAAACTCTACATCCCACATATGACACAGCTAGTTCCTACACCTACATCATAAGCCTCTCTCTTCTCAGAATTCTAGAACTTTCCCCTAGACATAAATAAGCAATCTTCTTCTCAAATGATGCTTAAGTCACGTTTTGTAAAATCCATTATGAGTTTGGGCAAGATTTGGTCCTGTAATCCCTCAAGAAAGAATAGTTTAGTTGAAATCACCCTAGGACTATGATGAGTTTCTAAGTCATTGTAGATCCTCAGTGCTAGCCCCTGTCCTGGAACAGTTTCAGCCCCTGTGTCAACAAGAACAACGTGGTTTCTCACATGATCCAATGCATCCTGTGGTTAGTTTTAGCAAGAGACATGCATTTCTGTGTTGGTAGAAACGGAACATGATTTTCCCAGTTCTTTAATTCCCTGATGAATAGGACTTGCTCACACTTTTATCTTTTCTCACCTGGAATTTATTCATTGGCATCCTAAGAGGATCCTTGCTTTCATTCCCAGCTCTACCCTCCTAAGTGTTTTAATCACTGAACATGAATGATATATATAAGAATGTCATTCCCAAGCTTTCAGCTTTTAGCCATTTCCTACAAAGTAAATCAAATCTTTTTAGTAAATAGAAGCATTCTATGGTTTTACCCCCTCTCACCACTTACCACCTAATCCTTTAAACTCTAATAATGCCAAAATGCCTCCAGTAACCCTAAGGAATTTCACAATTCAAAGAGCACTGTCTTGTGTGCACTTCTCACCTTGCTTCACCTGGCTTTCAGTTCTTCATCTCTGCCCATATTTCCTTAAGGAAGCCCAGGGTGCAAGTAGGAACCTTTCCATTGTGTTTCCTAAAAACTTGAACATACTTCTATCAATCAGAATGTGTCTGCCTATTATAATCTAATTAGGCATTATGATATACTATAGTCTTAAACAATATCTTCTCTGCAGCTGTTGCCTGGAAATTCAAAGACAGGAGTCATATCTAATGTCCCCTTGGCCTCCCCTGCCCATAGTACAAATGGTTCATATAGAGGCTAAGTGGTCATTGGTTAAACTGAAGTGAACCAGAAATTAAAAGGGAAGTCTAAAATTATTTTCCTGAATACCTTATTTTAGCAGGACAGAGTTAATATTTGTGATTCACATATCGCTCTCATAAGGGAGGTGGGGAGAGCAAATCAGCTAGTCATTGCTAGATTCCTTTAAAAACTCAAAACCCATCCTTGACACAAATCAGTGGAGATCAACTCTAATATAAATTTGTATACAACATTATTGAAAGTGATTTTTATTTGGACTTGAGTAACTTTATAGTATACCTTAATTAGAATAAAATTTGGGAGCAGCAGTTTCTTATCACAGGTGATTTTCATTAGCAGAACATTAAAAAATAGATCTGTCTTCAATGTCCTCTTGTTGCAATATTTATCAAAGTTAAGTGAAATATATTCAGTAAGGTTTACAGTCATGTATCTTCCTCCAAGTTTCACGGATTATAATTTCCATGCTGGATTCTTTTGAACAATGTGGATCAGAATAAACCAGAGGTAGAATAAAATTGGTTAAATTAGCAGACCACATCTAGCCAGGAGGACAAAATTCAGGGTCAATTTTGAGGGAGAAGCATTAGATGCAAATTTTATTCAGAGCCATGGTGAGCTACACACACCATCAAAAAGCTCCTTGGACCCCTCATTCATACAGAAATGATCCAACACTTTGTAGACATTAAAAGACAGAGTTTTTCTGACAAAGTTGCATGTTGACAGGTTTTTTTTTTTGTTTGTGTCTTTGTCTTTAATCCATAACCCTAGGGTTCCCTGTTTGATTCCATTAGATGAAACACTGATTATTAATATAAAGTCATGCATTTAGAAAGCTGAGAAATCACTCTGGGCTCTCAGTGTCTGTTTTATGTGGGAGCATCACATTTTTTTGAATTGACCTGGAAAGCTGGGTATAAACTTTGTCAATATGGTCAAATAGGGAGTTCCTGGTCTTGAATTCTTTTAACCAGATTTCACCCAGCCATATCATTGGATTAACTAATGCCTCCATAAAATGATCAGATTGATCTCATTGGCTAGTAGGTTATTCTCCCTTAAGTATAAACACATCTACTTACACCAGGTAAACCGGATGCTTACCAAGAGTCAGGTGTTTTTGCCTCTAAATCTGTTTATGCCAGTTTTCTTGGCCATGGTAGTTTCCAAAGTTAGTTGTCATTATTTTTCCCCTCCCTGCATGAACATGCCACTCCTCACTGCTAGAAGTGGAGTCTATTTCTACTCCCCTCAAATCTGGGCTGGCTCTCTGACTTGCTTTGACCAATAAAATGTGGCAGATACGTTGCTGTGCTAGCCCAGGTTTGAGGTTTTTAAGGGAACTGGCAGTACCTGCTTCCTCTCTCTTAAAAACCAGCTACTACACAAGAAGTGTGACTACTCTGAGGCCACCATGCTGTAAGGAAACCGAAGATAGCCTTGTGGAGAAGCCACATGGAGAGACATGCCTAGTCACCCCCTAGCTATTTCAGCAATCCTAGCTGAGGCATTAGATATGCTGGTCACAGAAAATACCGCATAAGATGGAAGAACCACCCACCTGAGCCCTGTTCCAGATTGCAGAATTGTAAAAAAAAAAAATCGAATTGTTTTGTTAAGCCTCTAAGTTTTTTGTTAGACAGCAGTAGATAGGTTAAGCACTTGCTATAGTAGTCATATAATTTAATCAAATAAGTAAACCCATGAGGCTTGAATGTGGGATGAATGAGAATTGTTTCTATAAAAAACAAAATGAAAGCTTTGGTAAGTCTCAAAAAAGCTTTCAAAAAATAGCTTAGAGAGTAGAAATGCTGCTATCAAAATAGGGATTGAGGGAGAAAACAAAATGTAGGAATATTCTACATTCCGATTACTTTAAAACATCTTGAAGTACATTTTTTTTTTACAGTTCTCATTTATTTTGCTTTGTTCTTGCTTATCCTTGAGTATGAAATGTTCTAGCCAAAATTATCTACAACCACAGTGGATATGTTAATTGAATCAGCCCCCACCATCCACTTCACTGCAGTAGAGAGAGTATCTTTCTCTGATCCTGATAGCTAAGGAGCAGGTTTAAGAATACAACATACTAACAACTTTTGCACACTTATTAGCTATCCAACTAACAAAACTCCAATGCAGTGTGATAAAATTTGCATCTTTGCTGCCAACCTGTATTTTATACAGAAGAGAGTGTCCGAGGCAATCTCGACTACTTTATCCAGATGAACACACATAAATGACACACTCCAAAGAGGACATCCGAAAACAAGGCTCCCACCTGTCCGTTGATTTGTTAGCTGAGTTTAAGACTAGTAACCATAACAAAAAGACTTGTAACCACAAAGAAAATAGAGAGAGAAAATAGGACATAATTATGACCACCTAATGAAATAATACCTATAAAATAATGAAAAAATTTCTGGTTAGTGAAATCTCATCATCCTTGAGCTGGGGATATATGTGGAGGTTGAGCACGTATTCCCTCCCAGACCCCTCTGCTGACACAGAACCAAGACATACAAAGACTAGTACTTCTCTGCCAAAACCTGTTGATTTCTTTAGTGTTGTAAATTTCTTCCAGTCTCTAGCATATAGCTAAATATTATTCTTAGCTTCTAAGTGCTATTGTATAGTTTTTATTGTTATAGATATTAAACAGAAAGTTGGAAAGGCAGATTAATTTTAACTTGAAAGTCATTTGAATGTCTGTGAAAGAATTGTTTCCCAAACACAGCAATGTGATTCTTCTCTTTCTCAACTCCATAGGCATTTTATACCAGCTGTTGAATTCAGATATCTTCTCACTTGGAAAGTGGTAGAGAAATGTGATTATATTTTTTACCAACAGTGTATTTCCCATGTTTGAACACTTTATTTTCCATTATGAAAATATTGTCTTCAACCATGTGACAGAAACCGCAACACACACCAAGTATCCCATTTGTTCCTCCATATTTCCCAGCCCTCCACAATTATGAGGCCATATGATTAGTTCTGGCCAATAAAAATAAAATATGAGTGGAAGTGTGATAGGTTATTTCTAGGCTGAAGAATTAAAGAGCCATGTGTGGGGGCGCCTGGGTGGCTCAGTTGGTTGAGCATCCGACTCTTGATTTCAGCTCAGGTCATGATCTCAGGTCATGGGATCGAGCCCTGCGTCTGGCTCTGTGCTTGGCCAGGACTCTGCTGGAGATTCTCTCTCTCCCTCCGCCCCTCCCCCTGCACACTCTCTCTCTCTCTTAAATAAATAAATAATTAAATAAATAAATCTTTAAAAAAAAAAGCCATCTGTGATTCTCTGGTTTCTTATTCATCTGCCAGGGTAACTGAAAAGGCTTTGAGTTACAGATGATTCACCTATAAGACAGAGCCTTGGATCAGCCTAGGTACCTAATTGAGTAGATGAAACAGAGCTCCTTGTCCACCCATGTAGAATATACACCATGAGCAATTCATAAACTTTTGCTGAACTTACTGAAAATTTTGGAACTGTTTTGTTACTGCAGTATAACCTAGCCTACCATAATAATGCAATATGGTACAATCACAAAAATAATTAGTCAATTAATATATTCATCCAACATATAGTGGGCATCCACTAGTGCCAATTACCGTTACAAGACACTAGGATTAGGTTTGTACAAAAAGACACAGTCTATGTCCTCAGTGAGCTTATAGTCTAATGAGGAAATTGGAAAAATAAACCTTCAAGGAGAATTGGCAAGCACCCAACATGTGCTACAACTATACCAGGCACTTGGGAGAAAAGTGTGAGTAAGGAATTTTCAGTGTAATACAGTATAATTCAGTGTAATATAGACATGGTAATAGATTATCATAATATAATATGGTAAGTATTTTAAGAAAGTCTGTGCAAAATATTTGGACAGTAAAGATAAAAAAAGCAAGTAATTATCTGGAGATGTCATGGAAGGCTTCTCAGAGGAGGTGACATTTGTTTGGATCTTAAAAAGTGAGTAAGACTTCACCTACTGGAAAGGTTCATGTAGTAGTCACTAGCACTGCTCAACAAAATTACCTCACTTTCATTCTTCCATGATAGGATTGCACGTCTAATCCCCTTTCAATTTAGAAATACCATGTGCTTTTCTTTGGCCAATAAAATGTGAGTAGAATAAGTGATTGAAACTTTAGGCAAAACATTTAAGAGCCAATGCATTATTTTCCATGGTTCTTTCTCATTTCTCATCATGGAAGCGCAATTGGAGATGAAGTTTCAATTAGCCTTGTAACAGAGTGACTATGATGAGATGAGCCTCAGCAATCCACATTACATGAATGAAAATAAATTTTTATTGTGTTTTAAGACTCTGGTAAGTGAAGAGTCATTTAATAGTACAACATTACTAATTCTGACCAATACAATATATTCCAGGCTAAGAGAATAGCTAGTGCAAAAAGACCTGGAAATGTGAAAGATTGTTGTGCATTTCTAAAACAGTGAATTCAGTGGGGCTTAAGTTCAAGGTATGTGGTGACAAAAGGGTAAAATCTTTAAGATGAGTTAAGACAGGACAAGGTGTGCGTGGTCTCCTATTGCTGTTAAAGGACGACTTTATTCTTGAAGCAAGAAAAAATAATTCTGGAATGGTGATGGTCAATGTATGAGCCCATGTATACCTTCACTCATGTCCAGCTGACCCTGTGCTAAGGAGAATCCTTTGTAAAGAGCCCTTAGAGAAAGATTTTTAAATAAACAGTTGTCCTGTTGAGGCAGTTATTAGATATGTTGATGAAATCACACTGACAACTTTTTGTTTTGTATCATCTAAAGCAGGATGTTGTCAAAGCCTTGAATCTTGTCTGTCATTGCCGCCATATTTTGTTTGAAGAATGTTAATATCTCCTAAAAAGTAAAACTGAAAAAAGAAATTTTTCAGATTTGTTTGAGAGATGGAGTAACATGCTGATTATCTGTGGCAGTGGGGAAATGAAACTGTCACATCAATTACAAAAGCTGCTAAGTTGCCAGCAGGAAAAGCATTGATTCTCCGTGAGTTCAGATCTGTAATTTCAGATACCTTTGTCATCTTACTGAATGGAAAACTTTGAAAAGAAAATCACTTCTTCCATTCATAACAATACCCATCATTGGAGTCTTTGAAAGGAACTGATAAGATGAAAATTTATTTTTGAAATGCCCTCAGTTGTTGTTAATTTTTATTTCTAATTTAATTTTCATTTTTTCCTTTCTTTGAGGTATCAGTTTATCAGCTCACTAGATTCCTAGCAGGACTCAATATGACCATACAGTAGTTTGCAAGTTTATTTCAATATGCAGCTAAATAAGAGTGATTCAGAATTGTGTGCATTCATATCTCAACAAAAAAGCATTTATTGCTGTTAACAGTTTAAATTTGGGCATAGTTTGTTTCTTCTTTTCTCTTGCCTCCACTAAAGCCATCTGGTCCCTTCGTGAAGTAGAAATGAAGATATTTAGAAAATTTGGAGAGTCTTTGCTCTCTATGGACCGGATCAAATTGTTCTAAAGTCAGTCCATGGGGACTTTTGGGAGGGATGCCAGGCAGGGATTGACAGCTCTTATTTATCAAACATCTTTATATGTCCTGCTTGGTACACTTATCTATCCCCAACATCTCCCCCTCCTACCACCAATAACCAGGTTTCAAGGGTTCTGATGACAGTCTAAAAAGCTTAGGAGTTGCAGATTTTTTGTTTAAGGATTGTGACAGAATCCTCCCCTTTTTTTTTTTTTTTTTGCCCCCTGAACACGAAGGAAGACTATATTTCTGAGTCTGTCTTGAAGTTAGCTTATGGCCACAGGACAGGATTCTGACTAATGAGTTATAGGTATAACTAATGTATTCATTTTGAAGCCTTCCCTAAAAATCTCCTATGTGCTTGCCCACACTCTTCCTTCTGTGGTTACCATGGAGGCCATGTTTTTTTAAGATGGCAATGTTATATAATGGAAGGAGCCTAGATTCCTGAGACATTCTTGAAGGAGACCTAGCTAACTTGCAGCCAATAGCAATGTGAGAAAGAAATTTTTACCAAGCCACTGAGATTTGGTAGTTGCTTTTCACAACGGTTGGTATTTCTCATTCTAATATAGGATACCTTTGGAAATTAGAAAAGGTAACCTAATATGTTCAAAGTTTATAATAATATGGGAAAAACAGTAGAAAGCCCTACAAGTAGGGCTTCTAGACTCCAAAATGACACTTAAAATATATTAATACTGACACCATGACTTAATAAACTGTAACTCCCACTTGGGTTGAACCAATATTTAAGATTACTTTCTAGAGGAGTGTGGTCACATCACTTTCCATCTTGGCTTAGGAACAGTGGCAAATTTGTAACATGTTTATTGTATAAGAGTAGTATACAAATCCAATAAGTAAAAGAATAAGTTATAACAAGTGAAAGAAAAAGTCTGTAAAAGGAATTATGACTTTTACCGACTTGTACTAAAGAAAATTTTGTAGAGTTGACTTATTCAAGCAATGACATGAAGAAATCAATTCTGCTTTCAATTTCATTATAACCAAGTAGTGATTTCACATCACTAAATGTAGGTTCATTGAAACGGAAATAGTTTGTAGTATTTTCACTTCTCAGTTTCAAGAGAGATTTTCATGCATTCCCAACATCTCATATATTTACTCACCTAGAAAATCTGTCTTTTAGCCTTTTGTGTATAACTTAGGTGCTCTAGGGCTTGACAATTGATTTGAGTAGCATGTTAGTATCACACATTCACAATCTTCAACTGGCAGTATTGGTCTGTGTGTAGCCTTTTGATAGAAAGAAAAACAACCTCCTCATAATGCTGTATCGGTTCAATAAAAAATCCCATTAAGCTGCTAAACATCACTTTTTTGACCTTTTTGCTTCTGTAAGCTGTAATTAGAGTTTTAAAAATTTCTTCCTTAAAAGCCAAGCTTTAGCACACAGACAAATGGTTAGTGATTCATTATTGGAAAATGTAGTATTTTTGGCATTTCATTTCCTAAACTATTTCAAGTCTGGCCCGCATGACAGACATATTTTAAAAGCCATTATTTACTTTCTTTAATTTAAAAATCTTAAGTGGGTCTACATATTGGCAAATTGAGTCACTCTTATAGAATGGAAATGAACAGTTTTTAAAATTAAGTTACCAAACTAAGAAAGCTTAAAGAAAGCATTGTGCCTCATGCATCTTTCAGGCTCAGGTATTTGTAAGTAAGGGTTGTGCAATAGAAAAGGCACTAGTCTACAAAACTGAAACCTGGATTCTCTTCTGGCTCCCCACTTTGTGTGACCTTGACAAGGTCTTTCATAATAATAAGTAGCATTTAGATGATACTTGAAAAGTCTCAAGTATTTCTGCATATGTCTCATCCTGTATATGAATCAGTTAGAATCCCAATTTTAGTTTACTAGAGATTCATCAGAGTCATCTAATTTTAGAGGAGAGCAGGTACTATCCCTGTTCATGTAAAATGTCACCATGAAATTATGTGATAGATCACGTTCCTAAGCTACAGTATCTGTTGATAAACAGGACAATAACACCCATAATATAAGGAATATCACCTAGTTATAAAGTCAGAGAACTCTTTTATCAAATTTTGCTACATTCAGTTGTTAGGTTAAATGAGAAAACTGGCTAACTTCATAACTTGTTCTATCAGGGTTTTTTTAAATTTATGAATAACTTATTAAGCCAAGCCATGAAACTGTCTCACAGAAATCTATGGTGATAAATTCACCCCTTGGAAATATTTGATTACCAAAGAGATGAAATCTGGTCACACCTTTCCTAAAGTTCAGTTTCGCAAATCAAATCTAGAGAAATCCACGTCAGCAGATTCAGACTTGATTGCCTCATGGTCTTTAGAATGTAAATTCCATAAGAATAAAGACCTTTCTGAGGATGAATACTTACCATTTACATCGACATGGATGGAATTGTAGGTATTCTGCTGAGCAAAATAAGTCAATCAGAGAAAGACAATTATATGGTTTCACTCATTTGTGGAATATAAGAAATGGTGCAGAAGATCATAGGGGAAGAGAGAGAAAATTGAATGGGAAGTCATCAGAGAGGGAGACAAACCATGAGAGACTCTTAACTACAGGAAACAAACTGAGGGTGGCTAGAGGGGAGGTGGGTGGGGGGATGGGGTAATTGGGTGATAGGCATTAAGGAAGGCATGTGATGTGATGAGCACTTGGTGTTATACACAACTGATGAATTATCGAACTCCATCTGAAACTAATGATGTACTATATGTTGGCTAATTGAATTTAAATTTTTAAAAAATTTTCAAAATTTTCAAAAAATTGTCCTGTCTCACAACATGAGACATCAAAATGCTAGAGGAGAACATAGGCAGCAACCTCTGTGGCCTCGGCTGCAGCTACTAGCAACTTCTTGCTAGATACATCTCCAAAGGCAAGGGAAACAAAGGCAAAAATGAACTTTTGGGACTTCATCAAGATAAAAAGCTTTTGCACAGCAAAGGAAACAGTCAACAAAATCGAAGACAACTGACAGAATGGGAGAAGATATTTGCAAATGTCTTATCAGGTAAAGGGCTAGTATCCAAAAATCTATAAGGAACTTATCAAACTCAACACCCAAAGAACAAATAATCCAAAGAATGGGCAGAAGATATGAACAGACTTTTCTCCAAAGAAGACATCCAAAAGGCCCACAGACACATGAAAAAAATGCTCAACATCACTCACCATCAGGGAAATACAAATCAAAACCACAATGAGATACCACCTTACACCAGTCAGATGGCTAAAGTTAACAAGTCAGAAAACAACAGATGTTGGTAAGGATGTGGAGAAAGGGGAACCCTCTTACAGTGTTGGTGGGAATGCAAGCTGGTGCAGCCACTCCGGAAAACAGTATGGATTTTCCTCAAAAAGTTGAAAATAGAGCTACCGTATGACCCAGCAATTGCACTACTAGGTATTTGCCCCAAAGATACACATGTAGTAATACAAACGTAGTGATCCAAAAGGGCACCTGCACCCCAATGTTTATAGCAGTGTCCACAATAGCCAAACTATTGAAAGAGCCCAGATGTCCATCAACAGAAGAATGGATAAGAAGATGTGGTATATATACACAATGGAATACTACTTGGCCATCAAAAAAAATGAAATCTGGCCATTTGCAACGACATGAATGGAACTAGAGGGTTTAGGGTAAGCGAAATAAGTCAGTCAGAGAAAGACAATTATCATATGATCTCACTCTGTGGAATTTAAGAAACAAAACAACAAAAAAAGAGATTTCATCTCTTTGGTAATCAAATATTTCCAAGGGTTGAATTTATCACCATAGATGAGGATGATCTATGATCCTATGAGGATATAGGGGAAGAGAGGAAAAAATAAAACAAGACAAAATCAGAGAGGGAGACAAATCATAAGAAACTCTTAATCATGGGAAACAAGCTGACAGATGCTGGAGGGGAGGGGAGTGGGGCGTTGGGGTACCTGGATGATGGACATTAAGGAGGGCACATGACGTAATGAGCACTGGGTGTTAGATAAGACTGATGAATCACTGACCTCTACCTCTGAAGTCAATAATACATTATATGTTAATTAATTGAATTTAAATAAAAAAAATAAGTAAAATGGAAAAAAAGAATAAAGACCCTTCTGTCTTTTTTTTTTACTACTATATCCCTAGTGCCTAAAATGTAATAGATGCTCAATAAATATTTGTCAAATGAAACAAATTACCTTTCTTCTGTTGGCTTCCAGGAGAAAAAAATCTTTTACTTCTAGTACTGATTTCAAAGAAATAGAAAAATGAGTGCGTATAGGATGTGAAGGGAAATGAATAAGGAAAATAAGTATATTATAGTGCAACATGGAAGAGGAGGGGAACAAGTGACCATGTATCCATGTCTTTCCTCCAGTATTTTGCTTTTATTTATTTATTTTTTTATAGTACTGATCTTTTTTTTAAAAAGATTTTATTTATTTATTTGAGAGAGTGAGAAAGAGAGAGAGAGAGCACATGAGAGGGGGGAGGGTCAGAGGGAGAAGCAGACTCCCTGCTGAGTAGGGAGCCCGATGTGGGACTCGATCCTGGGACTCCAGGATCATGACCTGAGCTGAAGGTAGTCGCTTAACCAACTGAGCCACCCAGGCGCCCCCAATATTTTGCTTTTAAATGCCTGTCAGTGAAGATGTTAATAGATGAAGTTTAGTCTCTCTCACCACAACTTTGATATAAGTAAGGAACAATTGCAAATCTGAAATTCTTTATATCCCAATGAAATGAAGCCACACTAATAGGATGGATGGACATTCTGATCCAGTTTTACTGGTTTGCAAAAGAGAAAATTATTTGTTTGAAAATACACAAGATATCAAAACCTGGAATATTTTGCTTGTCACTATAATGTTATTTCTTTCCTATGATTGGAAGAGGAAATCCATAGCGTGAAACAACTGATGAAGAAATAATAGAAGGGGTGGTCAGGAAGAATCTGAATTTAGAAATTAAGAGAACAGGATCAGGAACTCTAGATTTGAATGTTGCCTTTGCCTTATAAGAGCTGTAAGATCCAGGGTGCCAGGATGGCTCAGTCGGTTAAGCATCTGCCTTTAGCGCAGGTCATGATCCTAGGGTCCTAGGATCAAGCCCCGCAGTGGATTCCCTTCTCAGCGGGAAGCCTGCTTTTCCCTCTCCTACTCCCCCTGCTTGTGTTCCCTCTCTCACTGTGTCTCTCTCTGTCCAATAAATAAATAAAATCTTAAAAAAAGAAAGAGCTGTAAGATCCTGGGGAAATGAATTCATTTCTGTAAGCCTGAATTTCATCATCTGTAAAAGTAGATAATAATGGTCCACAACTCACAGGATAAATGACCTAGGAAAAGAAATGCTTTTAGCCCAGCAAGTATAAATAATAGATATCACTATTTTAACAATAAGCAGAATTCTCAAATCTTGAATTATAAGAGAAGGCTTTAGATTAATTGCAAGGGCTAACTTACTAAAATGCACTCAATACTATCTGTAGTTGAGATGATTCCTATTGGGGTCTATTTTATACAAATAAGTATCAGCAGAGTAATGTACCTAAAGTAGAAGGATTTAGACCTCTCCCCAAACTGTAAAATGACAGAGTAGGAGATGATGCAATAGTCTGCATAAGAAGATCAAGAGTATCTTCACTACCAATTGAGCAGTTAATATATCCATATGAATGTCAATCCGAAAGCAAATGTTCATGCTGTTGTCCTAGCTGGAGAACAAGGGCAACAGCATGACATTGAACTAGCAATAGGAAGTAGTTCTCATTTAAGTTCAGATGACACATTACAGTTTATTGATTGGCAAAAGCAGATTCCTTCTATCCAAAATAAAATGAGAAATTGAGCCAAAATGGCTATATGTAACTTTTTGAGACTCCCAATCCATCTCATCAACTCCAGCTCATAAAGAAGGGACCAAATTCTTTTCTGTGTCTTTATCTTATTATGTCTGAAGAGTAAAATTTCTTCTCTAGAAAATAGTTGTATCTTTTTTTGCTGTTATCATCAATACTTCATAAATGCTTTAATTATACCTTTACCCTTCACAAATTGTGCTAATTCATTTCTTTAATACTTGAAATAATACCTAAATACCTAAAAAAAACAATCCCAAGTGGAGAAATAATAAGTCTTTCAGATAATTTTTAGAAAGCATATGATTCCGTTCTAGAGGGGAGGGGGGTGGGGGGATGGGTTAGCCTGGTGATGGGTATTAAAGAGGGCACGTACTGAATGGAGCACTGGGTGTTATATGCAAACAATGTATCATGGAACACTACATCAAAAACTAATGATGTAATGTGTGGTGACTAAAATAACATAATAAAATTTAAAAAAAGAAAGAAAGCATATGATTCCAATTCTAATTCAGTTTTCATTTTGGTATTGGCTACATCTATGTTGATTTGGACATTTGTTTTGTTTGTTTGTTTGTTTGTTTGTTTGTTTCCTTTTTACTTTTAGCTAGCCAACATCTCATCCCCCTTCATCGTTTTGCTAACTCCCCAAATGAAAATTCTAATGATCTACTTTCTCAGAATCTCACCAGCTGGTAACCTCAGCCCAGGCCATTGAGGTTGATAGTGAGGTAGAAAATATATATTTATCTTCTAAGAGCATGCAAGAGAATTGATAGATACAATCCAGACATTTCCTTAACAAGATAGTATATAAAATATAAATATTATTTGACATCTGTCTATATGTCTCTATTACTTTGAGTCAAATTTAAAATATCATAATTTCCATTAGAGACAAGAACAAGAAAAGTTTATACACTGTGACTGCTATCACTAAGCAATGTTTAGGGGAAATTTATAGCTATGATATAGGTATAAAAATTTGCTATATTAAAAAATAAGAAAGTTGTCAAATTAGTGATCTAAACGTCCACTTTAAGAAACTAAGAGAAAAAGAAGAAAAAAAGTGAACTAAATCCAAAGCAAACAAAAGGAAGAAAATAATAAAAATCAGAATGGAATTAAATGACATAAAAAGTACAAAAACAGGCACCTGGGTGGCTCAGTCGGTTGAGTGTCTGCCTTCGGCTCAGGTCATGATCCTGGGGTCCTGGGATCGAGCCCCCATCTGGCTCCCTACTCAGTGGGAGTCTGCTTCTCCCTCTGCCTGCCACTCCCCCTGCTTGTCCTCTCTCTCTCTCTCTCTCTCGCAAATAAACAAAATCTTCAAAAAAGAAAAATACAAAAACAATAGAGAAATATCAATTAAACCAAAAGTTAGTTCTTTGAAAAGATCAACAAAATTGATAAAACCCTAGCTAAACTGACCAGTAAAAATGAGAAGATTCAAATTACTCAAGTCAGGAATGAAATATGAGAAATCACTACCTACCTTACAAAAATTAAGAGGATTATAGGGGCTTACAGTTGTATGCTAACAAATTATCTAACTCAAATGAAATGGAAAAATTCCTAGGAAGAAAGATGAAATGGAAAAATCAAATAAGACAAATTTGGAGGGGCACTTGACTGGCTCAGTCTGTAGAGCATGCAGCTCTTGGTCTTAAGGTTGTAAGTTCAAGCCCCATGTTGAGTATAGAGATTACTTAAAAATAAAATCTTTACCAAAAAAAAAAAAAAAAAAGGAGAGAGAGAGAGAAACTATGGAAATTGACTGGAAAAGAAATAGAAAATCTGAAAAGACCTATAAACAGTAAAGGGATTGAATTAGTAATTTTAAAACTTCACTCAAAGAAAAGCCTGGGTGTGCAAGACTTTACCAGTGAATTCTATTGAACAGTTAAAGAAGAATTTAATACCATTCTTTCATAACTATTCAAAAAAATGGAAGAGAAAGGAAAATTTACCAACTCATTCTGTGAGGCCAGTATTACCCTGATAACAAAACCAGACAAGTCAATATGAAAAGAAAAACTATGAACTAATATCTCTTATGAATCTTGGTGCAAAAATCATCAACAACAAATTCAACACATAAAAAGGATTATACACCATGTCCAAGTGGGATTTACATATGAAAATCAGTTAATGTAATACACCACATTAATAGAGTAAAGGACAGAAACCACATGGCAGTAATCTGAATAGATGCAGAAAAAGTATTTGGTAAGGGGCAGCTGGGTGGCTCAGTCATTAAGCATCTGCCTTCGGCTCAGGTCATGATTCCAGGGTCCTGGGATCAAGCCCCACATCGGGCTCCCTCCTCAGTGGGAAGCCTGCTTCTCCCTCTCCCACTCCCCCTGCTTGTGTTCCTCATCTTGCTATCTCTCTCTCTGTCAAATAAATAATCTTTAAAAAAAAAGTATTTGGTAAAACTGTCTCATGGTAAAATCACTCAACACACTAAGAATAGAAGGGTAAGAGAGGGACTGTTCATGAGCATTGGATTTCTTTTTGGGGTGATGAAAATGTTCTAAAATTAGGCTGTGGTGATGGTTTCATAATTTTGAGAATGTACTAAAAACTATTGAATTATGTACTTAAATGAGTGAATTTTATGGTATGTAAATAATATTTCAGTAAAGCTGTTAAAAAACCCATACCTTTCCTGTCTAAATAGCAATCATTAAGTAAATATAATATAATACAAAAATTTCCATATACAAAAGATATAAAAATAAGCTGTAGCAAAAATGGACAAAATTTGGGGCGCCTTGGTGTCTCAGTCGGTTAAGTGTCTGCCTTCGGCTCAGGTCATGATCCCAAGGGCCTGGGATCTAGCCCTGCATCAGGCTCCCTGCTCAGCAAGGAGCCTGGTTCTCTCTCTTCCTCTGCTGTGTGCTCCCACTGCTTGTGTGCTCTCTCTCTCTGTCAAATAAATAAATAAAATTTTTTTAAAAAATGGACAAAATTTATATGAAGAAATATTTAAATGGCTACTGAGAGACACAAAAAAGATAATCCTTTTGTGTAATAAAATCCAGTATTATGAATTTGTTATTTTGCCCAAATTAATCATATTTGAGGCTACCTATAGAAAATGCTAACATCATATGTAGGGAAGAAGTTAAGTTGGTTCTCAATTATATTTTAAAATTAAAAATGTGGCCAAAATATCAGGAAAAAAATAATGAAACAGAATCAGCCTATCAGCACTCAACTGATATCATAGCACTATAAGAGTTAATTTTAATAAAAAAATTGTATGGAACATATTAGAGTCCAAATAGCCTCAAAAAGACTAAAAAATGTATGGAACTTTGGTTTCTATATTGGTTTACTAAACAAGCTGAAATCAGAATGAGAAAGTAGGAGGGAAATTTATTTTTATCCCATTACTGTCTTTAACTCATTCCATCAGATTTTTCTTCCACTCCTGAATTAATTAACTCATTCAGGATTTTATAAATATATATTGAGGCTCTACCATGAGCCAAGCACATTCTTAGGTTCTGGGTCATAGCACTGAACAAAATAGGCAAAATCTCTCCCTTCCTAAGATTTATATTGTACTTTGGAGAGATAGACACTAAACAAAACAAATAAGATATATAGAAGGTTAAATGTGGTAAGTATAGTGGAGCCAGATAAATGAGAACTATAATAAATAGAAAGGTTTTAAATATGTGGTCCAAAAAAGGATTTTTTTAAAATATTTTATTTATTTATTAGAGAGAGAGAGCATTCAATAGAGACAGCACAAGTGGAGTGGAGGGGCAGAGGCAGAGGGAGAAGCAGACTCCCCACTGAACAGGGAGCCAGATGTGGGGCTGGACCCTGGGATCCTGACCTGAACCGAAGGTAGGTGCTTAACCGACTGAGCCACCCAGGTGCCACCCCCCTCCCCCCAAAAAAGGATATTTAAACAGAAACTTGAAGAAAGTATAAAGATAAGCCCTTTGGATATCTGGGGAAGCTTTTTCCAGGCACAGCAACCAGCAAGGGCAAAGAGCCTGGGATGGATGTTTGCCTGGTGCATTTGAAACTAAAACAAATTGGGGGAAAAGGAAGTGGTAGGAGATGAGGTCAGAGAAGCAACAGTAATTCACAGAGACATGATAAGGGCTCCAGCTCAGACAATCCCCACCCCACCCCCATCTCCTATATCCTACCATATACACCACATAGCCACTGTCTATTTGGGTCACTTGGCCCTGACAAATAGATGTTTTTCAAAAGAGCTCTGGCCCAGCTACCTTCTATGGCATTCAGTTGGTTCGTGAGAAAACTCAGCATCTTTGCCCTGTCAAACTCAGGTAACACAGGCTGTACCTACTATAGCTCTCACTCCTACTCTCTCGTCACCACCAGCTGCAGCCAGCTTCTCACATGTACTGTGTTCAAGGCAAGAGTCAAGCACCATTACCATTCCTCATACTCTCCATGGACTTAGGTCAAAATCTCCCAAGAACCATCTCACCACACTTCATTCTGCTCTCCTGACAACACAAAGGCCCATGAAGTTCTGTAACTCAGCAAGTAGCCAAACAGGTGTAAGATTTCCATTTCCCCTGCTGGCTGACACTCTGCTCTTTATGAGTGGCTCTCTTGCACAAAGAGGGCACTAGAAACACAAATAGGTTTGACAGGTCTGTTCAAAGAAACCCTTGTTCAACAAAGTCCTTGATCAGTCATTACCTTACTCTTATGATCTTGAGATGGATGATGAGCTAAGGGTTGCAGAGCTGGTCTGAGAACAAGTCTTCTAAAGACCTGCATGGATGGCCTAACATAGGTGGCCTTTATTTGAATATGGAGATATGTGTTCTGCACCATTTATGGTTATGACATCTCAGCTGAGACTAGGTGGAATTTTAGGTAACATCCTATTACAATTAGTAGAGGCAGCAATTTAAATCAGTGGTCAAAAGATAATTCGATAAATGGTATAAGGACATCAGGCTAGTTATTTCTCTCTCTCTTTATACAGATTTTTTTAATTTATTTGAAAGAGAGACAGAGACAGAGCATGAGCAGGGGGAGGAGCCAGAGGGAGAAAGAGAAACAGATCACCCGCTGAGCAGGGAGCCTGATGCAGGGCTCGATCCCAGGACCCTGAGACCATGACCTGAGCCAAAGGCAGACGCTTAACTGATTGAGCCACCCAGGTGCCCCTATTTCTCTCTTTCTCTTTCTCTTCCCCACCCCCAAAAAATACCCACCCACACGCACAGAGTTCTAAGATATCCAAAGATTTACATGTTAAAAAATGAAACAATAAAAGTACTAGAAAATGGATACCTGTTACAGCATGGAGGAACCTCAGAAGCCATGTACTAAGTAAAAGAAACCAACTACAAAATACCACATATTGCATGATTCCGTTTTTATGAAAAATCCAGACAAGGAAAATCTGTGGAGATAGAAAGTTGAGTAATGGTTGACAAAACTATAGGGAGTAGTGTCTACAAATAGGCATAAAGTTCCTTTTTGGGGTGATAGAAATGTTCCAAAATTAGTTTGTAAGGATGGTTGTACAACTCTATAAATTTATTAAAAGTGATTGAAATATACACATAAACAAATAGATTTTTTGGCATGTAAACTACAATAAGCAGCTTTTAAAAAGTATTAGAAAAAACTTAAAGAAGTATGCCTTCCCAGGTACGACCCAAGCACCAGAAGTTATTTTTTTTAAAGTTATAAGTTTAACTACACAATAATCTAATTTTTTTTTCCTCTGACAAAAATTACAAAGTGTCAAAAGGTAAATGACAAACTGGAAAAGAGATTGTGCAGCATTGTCTCAGTCTGGATTCAGGGCAAGAAACAGACACTATTTGAGGAATATTAAGAAGAAAGCAATTGGATGAAATAAAGGATGTGTTAACAATGCCATTAGAAGGTGGAGGAATGAGCTGAAGGCTGGAATCTCTAGCAATCACCCCAAAACACTGTTGCATTGTCCCACCAGAGGTAGTTGCATTGTCCAAAACTGCCACTTGGAACTACCAAGAGCACACAACTGTAGCTAGAACTCGGGGACCAGGGAGATAGAGTCAGGAAGCTACAACAACTGTCTCTTAAGGAAACAGAGCCGGCATATTGACCTTGGAACAGGACGTTTACCTGTGAATCCCAGCACAAGTGCCACTCACCACCACAAAATTGGGAAATAGGTCTGGGAATATGGGATCCTAGTGTCTCTGCCACCAAAACAGCTTCTTTTCATCGAGAAGATGAGGAATAGCCAACACCGTGCATAAACCTCACATTTCCAAAACTTTACTTACCAGCAAAAAGCCAGTCAAAATGTCAGGAAAATGAACACAGATTCGCCATTACTGCTTTCATCCAAATCTTATCAAACACACCTAACTGCAATACCAATTTGCCAGAGAAGCACAGCTATAAGGGAGTCTGGAAACATAGTTATTAGTTTTCTATAGTTGCAGAAAAGAAGGCATACTGGAGACAGGGGGAATAGAGGTAAGTAAACTAGTCTACGTTATCAACCATAAACACATGTAACAACCAATGGCTCATCCTGTAGTGTACAAAGAGATCTTATAAATCAATAAGCAAAAGATGAACATAGAAAGTTCTCAAGGAAGCAGTTACAGATGTTTTATAAACATGTAAAATAACAATATCACTCATAATAAATAAATTCAGATTGAAATATAGTACTCTTTACCTCTCAGATTTTAAAATATCAGCATAATTGAATTGAGGAGAGTTTATGGAAAAAGAACAGTATCTCCGGAGGGCAATTTGGCAGTATCTATTAGAATTCAAAGTGCACTTATACCATGGTTATCAATTCTAGGAATTTATACTGGATACATATAAGTGCATTTGCAAAGAAGTATGTACAAGGCTATTTACTGAAGTACTATTTGTAATACCAAACACTGAAAACAAACCTAACATCCATAAAATGAGATACAATAAGTACCTAACATGGAATGCCTGCAAAATATATTGTTAAATAAAACAAGCAAGAATCAGAATATTATGTGAAGCTGGGCATCTTTCACATCACATACAAAATGGGCAGATAACTTTATATATGCTTGTATATGTATAAAATATTTTTTGATAACAGTGGTTGCCTCTGTGTAAAGCAACTACAGGGTTGTATATCAGGGTTGGGACAGAACTTATTAATTGTATCTTACCATATTTGAATTTTTCCATGTGTATTTATGATCTTTGTAAAAATACAGAAAATTTAAAAATATAAGACACAGGTACCCACAAAATTAGTGCAGAAAAGAAAAGCTATAGCACATTATAAGTTTCTCATTATATGTTTTCTTAGTGAAGTTCTGTCAGGCAAGCTGGTGTATTATAAGACTTCGCAGTTACTTATGCTTATGGCTCCTGGTACTGATAAGCAGTTTGTAGAGGTATTGTCTGTTAAATAAAGCATTAAGGTAAAAGACTGTGTTCTTAGGGCCATTTGGGATCACTTAACAATTTTTTTAAACTACAAAGATAATTTATAAGCTCATTGACTGAAGATTCTAGAGGTAGAGTTAGATTCACCTGAGTCTGATCAGAGTTTTGTTTCCTTTTTCTGTTGTTTTCTTGGCTCTTCTCTATTCTTCTGTTACCTTCTCTATTATCTTTATTCTCAGTCCCTGTTCCTTAAATTAGCTAACAGCCTTCAGCTCCAGGTAATACCATCCAGAAGGCAAAAGAATTTGCCTTCCTCAGCTTACAGGCACAAGCTGGACTTTAAGATGAGTGGGCTAACATAAGTCATACATTCCTTCTTGAGCCCATTAGCAAAAAGATGACATTCTACTGATTAACTTAGGCCAATCAATGCTCACCCATAGATTTTCAAAATGGTGTCAACCTAACCAAAAGCACATATGTTTTACAATCCAAATCCACAATGGGATATGTGTGTGTGTGTGTGTGTGTGTGAGGGAGAGCTAGGAAAGGAACCACAATATTCACTAAGGTGTTATTTATTTATTTTAGAATTGCTTCCAATGAAATACTTTTTTTAAAATGTAGGATTTTTATATAAATTATTTGCTTATTTTCCATTCTTCGAAATTTATGTAGTCCCTTCTTTATTTCCAACCTAGACCACAACACCAAGTCAAAGATTGAGAAAGGGGAGAAGGTTTTCTCACCTGGACAATGGTAATGGTAATGATACCTATTCTGTAGAACAGTTACTAGTATATTACAACTACTGAAAAATAGCTATCAATATCTTTTTAAACATGATTATTCATCCACAAACATGGCAGAAATGTTAGACTTCTCTGACTTATCTAACAAAGATTTTAAAGCATCCCTGACAAAGATGCTTCAACAAGCAATTACTTGAAACATACTTGAAACAAATGAAAGAAATAGAAAATTTCAGCAAAAAAGCCTGTAAGATATAAAAAAGACCCAAATAAAAATTTTAGAACTAAAAAAAATACAAAAATTGAAGTAAAAAATTTAATGGATGGGCTTAACAGCAGAATGGGTGGGGCCAAAGGAGAGAATCAGTTAACTGGAAAACAAAACAATACAAATCATTCAAGCTTAACAACAGAGAGACACTAAATTGAAAAATAAAACTGAACAGAGCCTCGGGGAACTGTGGGATTATAAGAAAAACTGTAACATGTCAGAGTGTAGGAAGGAGAGAAGAAAGAGGTCAGGATTAAAAAAACAAGAGGTGAAGTAATGGCTGAAAATTTCCCAAATTCAGCAAGAGAAATAAATCTACAGAATTAAGAATATGAGAATATTCGCAATGGAATAAACTCAAAGAAGTCCACGCCAAGATACATTACAATTATACTTCTGAAAACTAAAGACAAAGAAAAAAATGTTGAAAGCAGCAAGAAAACAAACATTTCCTATAGGAGAAAAACAATTTGAGTGGCAGCAAATTTCTTACCAGAAAATGGAAGCTAGAAAAAAGGGGCACAGCATTTTTCAAGTGCTAAAAGAAAAGAACAATTTATAATCTTATATCCAGTGAAAATATGCTTCAAGAGGGAAGGGAAATCAGGACATCTTTAGATGAAGTTAAAGTAAGAGAATTTGTTACAAGTAAATCTACCCTGAATTAATGGCTAAAAGAAGTCATCTGAGCAGAAATAGAATAATAAATGGAGGAAGCTTATAAAATCTGAAAGGAAGAAACAAATGATAAGCAATTAAGAATAAATGCAGTAGGCTTTTCCTCTCCTCTTAAATTTCTTAGAGTGTGTTTGACATGAAACACACTATAATATTATATGATGTGATCCTAAATGTATGTAAAAGAAAATTTTAAGATCATTATATTATAAATGAGTGAAGGTAAAGGTACAAAACGTAAGGTTTCTATACTTAGATTTCACTGGTAAAATGATGACACCAGTATACTATGATAAATGATGTATACATAATGAAATATCCAGAGCAACCACTAGAATACCATACAATGAGATAAATTCAAAAACACTATAATCAAAAGGGAATTCTAAAAAATGTTAAAGTAACTCATAGAAGAGCATTAAAAAGCAGAAAAAGAACAGAAGACAAAAATTTAAATGGCAAATTTAAGCCCTAATATGTAAATAAATGCATGATATTTTAAAAGTCTAAATATACCAGTTAAAAGACAGATTATCTGAGTGGATTATATACATTGCTAGTTGGAATGCAAATGGAAATCTGCCAAAATAATTTGACAGTTTCTTTAAAAGCTTATTATGTAATTTTCAGAAGACCCAGAAAATTCACTCCTGAACATTTATCCAAGAGAAATGAAGATCTGTGTTCATACACACACAAATCTGTACATAAATGCTTATAGTAGCTTTATTTAAAATGGCCCAGAATTGGAAACTATACTAGAAACCATCCAGATGTCCTTCAATGGGTGAATGGTGAAACAAACTGTGGTACATCCATAACAGTGGAATACTACTCAGCAAAAAAAAGGGGAAAAGCTATTGATACATGCAAAAACCTGGGTGAATCCTCAGAAAAAATATGCTGAGTTAAAAAAAGAAAACAGTTCCAAAAGGTACATATGGCATGATTTTATATATATAACATTCTTAAAATGAATGAAATAGAGCAGATTAGTGGTTGCCTATGGTTAAAGAAGTAGGGGTGGAGCTATAAAAAGACAACATGTAAGATCTTTGTGATGATGGAAATGTCCTGTATCTTGATGATGTCAATATCAGTACCCTGGTTATGATATAGTACTACAGTTTTATAAAATGTTACTGCTTTTGGATTTTTGCAAATCTGATAGATAAGAAGTGGTATTTCAGAACAGTTTAAATTCATATTTCTTCTATTACCTGTCTAGCTGGGAAGTTTACAATATGCCTGATAATTTTTTTAAAAAATATTTCTTCTTGGATGCTCTATTCATATTCTTTGCCCATTTTCTTGGAGAGATGCTGGTCTTTTTCCCCTTTGATTTATAGACACTCATGGTATATGATATAAATGGAAACATCTTTTTAAAAAATTTTAATTTGTCCTTTGATTTTGCTTTCTTTTTTTATTTTTCACAATGAGAAAATGTCTTAATGTAGTCAAATTTAGTAATCATTTCTCATTCTATATATTGAGTAATTATTAGAAATTTTCTATACTCAAGTTACAAAAGAATTAATCTATACTTCTAGCTTATGTTTGGTTTTCATTTTATTATATTTAGAACTCTGATCTATGGTGGCATTCATCCCAGTGTGAAAGTGAGGTCCAAATATGATTTTATCTTTTCTTAAATGGCTAACCTGTTAGACCAACAACAATTGTAGGCAATCTCATTTTTCATGGTTCAAATATGCATGGATTTCAATTACCACAGTTCAGTTAAATAACATTGTTCCTCAATAACGAAGTTCAAATTTCATTTATCACATTATATTAGCTGTGAATAATTACATGCAGTACAAACTTTGCTACTAACTCTTCAGTTTGCAAATGACTACATAAAGAACAGATGCACATTGTGATCAGTGACAAATCATGCTCCTTCTTTCAAAGGCTGTTGGTAATAAGGTCACTGTACATCTATTATTCTGTTTATGCACAGACAGTAAAGCATGTAGTTGTGTTACATTCTTATCTCCCAGTGATAAATCCATGTGGCACTTTACTAAAATAGACAATGGGGAGAGAATTATTTAACAAAGATAAGAGTGTAGTAAAGAAATAAAAATGATAATGCTGCAAGTAAGTTTTAATCAAACATAAATGGAATTATAGAAAAAACAGCTGACTAGGAATGGTGACCCTTCTGCTCTCTGAGAGACCAAATATGCAGCCAAACACTCCTAGTGACATAAGTGAGGAATGTGGTTGTGATGAAAAAAATGAAGGTATCTCTGAAGAAGTCATGCCTGCAAATGGAAAAAAAAATCACATTAGAATTTCAGGGATGTCTCATAACATAGAAAATACAAAGAAAGTACAAAGATGAGCTTTTGGAAGCTCATCCAAGCATAGAAAGGAGTAGGGCAATTTTCCAAGGCCTACAAAAGACACAATCTCTGTTTCATAAGGCAGTATTAAATATTCCAAATTTTATTTATTTACTTATTTATTTAAAGCTCTTATTAAATTCCAGTTAGCTAAGATACGCTGTTATGTTAGCTTCAGGTGTACAACATAGTGATTCAAAATTCCATACATCATGCAGTGCTCATAAGTTACATGACAATAAGTAGAAGCTAAACACTGTTCAAACTACTCTTGATAAATTTTTATAAAGAAATAAGATACTTTCATTCTCAATGTTTCTGATGTTTAAATTAGAGTATGCTAATAAAATTACTTTTATTGTTTTTAAATCTTCTTATACATTTATAATCCACAGTAAAGGAAGTTCTGGTGCTTTGACAAAAATGATAAAAGACAATAGAACAATTATAATTTTCCCATTAACTAATAAGATTGCTTTACATGATGTCAGCTTGCATAGTCATTTTTTTCTTTTTTGTTCCTGTAACACCATGCAATTTGAGAACCGCCTGTAATAAAAAGGGTCCATCTTGTAATAAAAAGGTTTCATCCTTTTCAGGGATTTGGGAAGCTCCCTTATATCATACACTACATTTCTGCATGTACTTGGGTCTATTATTGAAATTCCTATTCTATTCCATTTGATCTGTCTCTTCATGCATCAACACACATTTTAAATTATAGAAGCAAGCTCACTGGCATTGTTATTTCTTTCCCAGGGTTTTTCTGGCTATCTTTTATAAACAGTCTTGCTTCAGAATATAGAAACATTTAAAGAAAAGAATACAGAAACACTTTTACTTCTTCCTTTCAGTCTACATGTCTTTTAATTCCTCTCCTAGCCTTACTATAATGGCTAGGACTTTCAGTACAATGTTGCACTGAATTGATGAGAGTAAGCATCCTTGCCCTGTTTTCAGTGTTAGGGGGAAGACATTCCAACTTATAAAAGGATGGCAAATATCTCAAAGGCAAGCGTAAGAAATAAACCTCCAGAAAATACTATGGTTAGTGGGAAAAAGAGATTGGAGGAGAAATACATTTGTTTTCAAAACGAAAGCAGTTTCTGTTCAGATCAGAGATTTGCATTTTTTTCATAATTCCCACTGAGTTAATACACCCTGAAAGCCAAGGTCTTGGATAACAATAAAAGTTTACTTTGGCTTCAACAACTGCCCAAATCATTCTGAGATTCCAGCTGCACCAAATCTCACTCAAGCAGGTTGCCGTTCATCCACTTAGATGAGGGGATGTAGAAAAACATCTCTCTTCTGCATCACCTGATAGCAAATGCATTTTCATTATCTTCTGTATTTACCTAAATTCAAGGTTGTGTTATAGTTCCTGTTAACCAACTGGTGTTCAATCAATTCTTTATAATTTTCAGATAAGTTTTAGAAATGCTGATTTTGAGAATTGAATTTTTCCCTTTTTATTTTTTTTTAAGATTTTATTTATTTATTTGACAGAGAGACACAGCGACAGTGGGAACACAAGCAGGGGCAGAGGGAGAGGGAGAAGCAGGCTTCCTACGGAGCAGGGAGCACGATGCGGGGCTCAATCCCAGGACCCTGGGATCATGACCTGAGCCAAAGGCAGATGCTTAATGACTGAGCCACCCAGGCGCCCCTCCCTTTTTATTTTTATGTATGGGCATAGTATTGATTCAACCATAAAATTAATTTGCTTTACTTAAGGAAAATAGTATAAGTCTACAAAGTCCTCATAACAATTTCAACACTATGGATTTTGCTGTAAATAATGTACAGCCCAGTTTATCAAATGTGAAAAGAATACCTAAGAACTGAGATATATGGTTATCTTTATGGCCTGGATATTAAAGTCTCTGTCAATTAGAATGAAGATTGATTGGGTTGTGACTACTAGATATTTGGAGAGGTCCAAAGAAGCATGCAAGGAAATTCCATTTTGTCTTGCTAAGCCATGAAAACCAGGGGAATGGCTCCTCCCAGGACTGTCATTTCAGGGACCACTTTGCAAATGCAAGAGTTTGCCAGACAGCTGTTCCTGAAAGCTAAGTTTTTATTTTACCATTTCCTGTTTTTGTTTTGTGGCAATATCTCCTAGACAATCAAATATTTGTGCTGGAATTTTTTCTTGTTCCGTCCTTGCCAGACACAAAAGCCAAAAAAAATTCTATTTGTTTGCTCCACAGAAGCCATATGTAGACGGCTAAATGGTAGCACTGAACTATATGAAAAAACAAAAGCAAAAAGCACAATTAGTTTGTGAGATAAAGAAAAGAAAGGAGAGAAAGAAAGTGAGAAAGAAAAAATAAAAAAATCTATGTCTCATGTATTACATATATTATGTATTATTACAATTTATTATAATAAATTGTCATTATTTAACTTGAAGGCAGTATTAAATATTCCAAATTTTATTTATTTATTTATTTATTTATTTAAAGCTCTTATTAAATTCCAGTTAGCTAAGATACGCTGTTATGTTAGCTTCAGGTGTACAACATAGTGATTCAAAATTCCATACATCACCCAGTGCTCACCACAAGTGCACTCCTTCATCCCCATCACCTATTTCACCCATGCCCCCATCTCCCTCCCCTCTGGTAACCATCATTTGTTCTCTATATTTAAGACTCTGTTTCTTGATTTGTCTCTCTCTTTCTCTCTTTTTTCCGCTTTGCTTGTTTGATTTGTTTCTTTTTTTTTTTCAAGTTTTTATTTAAATTCCAGTTAGTTAATATACAGTGTAGTATTAGTTTCAGGAGTAGAATTTAGTGATTTGTCACTTACATATAACACCCATTGCTCATCACAAGTGCCGCCCTTAATACCCATCACTCGTTTAACCTAGTCCCCCAACCATCCCCTCCAACAACCCTCAGTTTGTTCTCTATAGTTAAGAGTCTGTTTTCTGGTTTGCCTTTCCTTTCCCCCACCCATGTTCATCTGTTTTGTTTCTTAATTTCTACATATGAATGAAATCATATGGTGTTTGTCTTTCTCTAACTTAGTTTGCTTATCATTATACTCTCTAGTTCCATCCATGTCATTGCAAATGGCAAGATTGCATTCTTTTTTTTTATGGCTGAATACTATTAATACTATTCTATTATATATATATATATATATATATATATATCTATATATATATCTTACATCGTCTTTATTCATTCATCTAGTGATGGACACTTGGCCTGCTTCCATAATTTGGCTATTGTAAATAATGTTGCTATAAACATAGGGGTGCATGTATCCTTTTGAAATAGTATTTTTATAGACATGGATGGGACTGGAGGATATTATGCTAAGTGAAAATAAGTCAATCAGAGAAAGACAGTTATCATACAGTTTCACTCAAATGTGGAATATAAAAAACAGTTCAAAACATCATAGGGGAAGAGAGGGAAAACTGGGAAAAAATCAGAGAGGCAGACAAACCATGAGAGACTCTTAACTATAGGAAACAAACTGAGGGTTGTAGAAAGGGATGTGGGTGGGGAGATGGGGTATAACTGGGTGATGGGTATTAAAGAGGGCACATAGTATGATGAGCACTGGGTATTATATGCAGCTAATGAATCATTGAACACGACATCAAAAACTAATGATGTACTACTATATGTTGGATATTGAATTTAAATTAAAAAAAAAAGAAATAGTGTTTTTGTATTCTTTGGGTAAATACCCAGTGGTGCAATTACTGGATCATAGGGTAGATTCCTTTTTGAGGAACCTCCATACTGTTTTCCAGAGTGACTGCACCAGTTTGCATTCCCACCAACAGTGCCTGAGGGTTCCTTTTTCTCCACATCCTCACCAACACCTGTTGGTTCTTGTTTTGTTGATTTTAGTTATTCTGACAGGTGTGTGAGGATACGCCGTTGTAGTTTTGATTTGTTTTTCCCTGATGATAAGTGACAATGAACATCTTTTCATGTGTCTGTTGGCCAACTGTATGTCTTCTTTGGAGAAATGTCTGCTCATGTCTTCTGCCCATTTTTAAATTGGATTCTTTGTTTTTTGAGTGTTGTTTTATAAGTTCCTTATATATTTTGGATACTAACCCTTTATTTGATATCTCATTTACAGATATCTTCTTCCATTCCTTAGGTTGCCTTTTAGTTTTGTTGATTGCTTCCTTCACTGTGCAGAAGCTTTTTATTTTGTCGTAGTGCCAATAGTTTATTTTTGCTTTGGTTTCACTTGTCTCAGGAGACCTATCTAGAAAGAAGTTTCTACAGCTGATAGCAGAGAAGTTACTGCCTGTGTTCTCTTCTAGAATTTTTATGGTTTCAGGTCTCACATTTGGGTATTTAATCCATTTTGAATTTATTTTTGTGTATGTTGTAAGAAAGTGGTCCAGTTTCTTTTTTCTTTTTTTGCATGTTGCTTTCCAGTTTTCCCAAGAGAAAGAAATCCAAATATATCACTAAAGAATATCAGCAGACCATGAAAGAAAGACAAGAAAGGATCAGAGAAAATCTTCAGAAACAACCACAAAACAAATAATAAAATGACAATAAATACGTATCTATCAATAATTACTTTGAATGTAAATGGACTAAATGCTCCAATCAAAAGACATAGGTTGTCAGAATGGATAAAAAATAAGACCCATCTATATGCTGCTTACAAAGTGACTCATTTTAGACCTAAAGACACTTGAAGATTGCAAGTGAGGGGATGGAGAAACATCTATCTTGCAAATGGATGTCAAAGAAAGCTGGAGCAGCAATACTTATATCAGACAAAGTAGACTTATTACAAAGACTATAACAAGAGACACAGAAGAACACTTTATAATAATAAAGGGGACAATCCAGTGAGAAGATATAACAATTGTAGATATTTTTGCACCCAACATAGGAGCACCCAAATACATAAAACAGTTAGTAACAAACATAAAGGAAATAATTGATAATAATACAATAGTAGAGGACTTTATTTTTTTTAAGATTTTATTTATTTATATGAGAGAGAATATGAGTGTGGGGGGAGAGGGGGCAGGGAGAGGGACAAGTATACTCTCCACTGAGTGAGGAACCCAGTGTCAATGTGGGGCTCGATCCCAGGACCCTGAGATCATGACCTGAGCTGAAGTCAGACACTTAAACTACTGAGCCACCCAGGCACCCCAGACTTTAACACCCCACTTACATCAATGGACATATCATCTAAACAGAAAATCAAGAAGGAAACAATAGCTTTGAATGACACAGTGAAACAGATAGATTTAACAGATGCTTTCAGAGCATTCCATCCTAAAAGAGCAGAATACACATTCTTTTCAAGTGCACACAGAACATTCTCCAGTATAGATCACATACTTGGCCACAAAAAAGTCTCAACAAATTCAAGATCGAAGTGATACTGTGCATCTTCTCTGACCCAGAACATGATGACAGTAGAAGTCAACTGCAAGAAAAAATTTGGAAAGACTACAAGTACATGGAGGTTAAGTAACTAAACAATGCTACTAAACAATGAACAGGTCAATCAGGAAATAAAAGAAGAAGTAAAAAAGTACATAGAAGCAAATATTCAAAATTTCAAAATATTATTAGGTGGCCACCTTTGTAAAACATATTTTTTCCTCATTGTACACTTCTTTTTTTCAGATTTTTAAAAGTTTTAAAAATTTTATTTTAGTTCCATTATGGTTAACATATATTGTGCCCTTCTATAATAAATTCCTACTTTGGATTGTGATGGTAGAAAATATAACCATGTGTTAGCAAAATATATACATACACACAACGGCAAGAAAAAAGATAAAACAAAGTTTCTCCTATACACAATGCTCAAAACTATGAGATAAATGTTCCAATCTGGGGCTCTAAATATATGGATGCTATTATTCGCTGGTTTGGAGAATTAATATTTTTCTAAATGATAATATTTCAAGAAGAATACAATTTTGTGTCTGCATCATTCTACACTGTTTGATAGGAAGAAAAATAGTTTGTGGTAAGATTTTTAAAAATCTATATGTCAGTTAATTTTGAAGGCAAGAACAGTGATTTTATATATATATATATATATATATATACACACACACACATCTATATAGTTATAATAAAATTTCAGCTTGTTCTAATCAAAAAAAAATCTGTATGTCAACTTTGGAGCCTTTCTTTTGAAAGTATCCCTTTAAATAAAATAGAAAGCCCTGAGATCTGCGGAATGACTTATGTGGGCAGGGGGAAAGGCGGCTCCTGAGAGTTGCTGATGAATATTGCTCATCAAGACTACGCTCCTAATTTGTAAGTTGTCAAAAGAAATCTATTGGAAGGACATCTCCACCCACATGCTCAGAATTCTTAAAAAAAATTTTTTTTAAAGATTTATTTATTTGAGAGAGAGAGTGTGGGCACCCATGAGTGGAGGGAGGGTTAGAGGGAAAGAATCTAAGCAGACTCGCTGCTGAGTGAGGAGCCCCATGCAGGGCTTGATCTCACAACCCATAAGATCATGACCTGAGCTGAAACCAGTCAGATGCTTAAGCCACTGAGCCACCCAGGTGCCCCATGTGCTCAGAATTTTAAACAGAGAGTTAATGTGAGGAAATGTGAAAGGGGTCATCCAGATAAAATAAAAAATAGAGGAGCTCCTTTAGGAAAAGATACCACATATCATGGAAAGTTCAACAAAAGATGGAACATAAGAGAAATCTCTTCCTTCCTTTCTCTACACACCTGTAGGATTGTGACAAAGGAGTTCATGTAGGACTTCATTGAAGAAAAAGGAATTTCAACGACTATGATTGGGAAACCATCAGGTTAGATAGTATTCATGGTCTCTTTTGACTATAAAATATATGTATTTTATAGAATGTTTATTGTATTGTTATTCATTGTGGTGAAAAATATTGTGCCCTGGGCAAAACTTCATGATTATCAGAATAGTGGGAACATATCCCTGCTCATCTTCTAGACTTTTCAGAAAGTTAGATATATATGTCCTCTTCAACAGCTCTTGTCAAGCTTCAGTTTCTCTGCCTGGGAAGAGTCTGGCTTTGTCAATGGCCCAGCAGTTTGCCAATGGGAAATTACTCTTTGGGACAAGCTGCTCCTTTATTCATATAATCAAGGCTATTTCACCGTGCAAATCTTGTAGGAACATTGTTTCAGTGGCAAAGAATCTGCAGGAAGATGAGAAATTAGGCAAACAGAGTGATAATATTATAATTTTTGAAGCCCACAGCAAAGGAAAAAGACTAACCAAGAAAATACTGTGATGTTTTTCTTCAATTCTAAAGGGAAGTCTGATGTCCTGACCCTCTTAACTCAGGTAAAGCAACAAATAGTTAATAGTTGTCAGTATGAAGGGAAAAACCCAGCGACAGTGTTAACTATTTTAATGGACACCTTCCATTTCCTTTTTTCACCCAGGCATGGTTCCTGTCTTTTGTAAGAGGAAAGTTGGTCATCCACAGACTGATACGTTATGAAATTTTGCCTGTCAGACTTTCCGTGGAAACAGGGTCTGCCAATCTTGCTTGTGGTTTTATGCTCACATAGAATCATCTGCAGAAACCCACTTTTCACTCTATTAATGACAAATCCTAACCCGTGTTATTTTCCTGTCAAACTTTTCATTACCCTCACGACTGTTCAACAGATACCTCTAAACTCAAATTTGAAGATTTAAAATTTACCCTCTATTTTTTCCACCCCCTCCTACCCCTCCCCCATAGGTAGTCTCATTCCTTTACGAGGTGGGTATTCTGATCCTAGATGCCCATTCTATTGATCCAGCTTCTCTCAGACATTTTAAAGTTTCTGTGCTTTCTATCTCCGTGTTCAAAATCTCATTATCCTTTTCTTTTACAACTCTGAATATGATATCCTAAGTGACATCTTTCTAATAGTAGTTAATTCTTTATTAAGCATTAATGTCTTCACCTTCTCAGGCTCCTTTTGTCCTAGAGTACTGACTCTAATTATGTGAGTAAAGGGCTTAGAGCATTCAGATGGGAAAAAATTTTAACATATACAACTCTCAGTGCGCCTGCGTGGCTCAGTTGGTTAAACATCTGCCTTCAGCTCAGGTCATGATCTTGGGATCCCGGGATTGAATCCTGGGATCGAGCCCTGTGTCAGGCTCCCTGCTGAACAGGGAGTCTGCTTCACCCTCTCCCTCTGCCCCTCCTCCCTGCTTGTGCTCTTTCTCTCTCTCTCTCTCTCTCTCTCTCTCTCTCTCTCTCAAAAAAATTAATAAAATCCTAAAAATAAATTAAATAAATAAAACATACAACTGTCAAGAAGTCACTTATTCACCAAACGCTGTGATGGATCTTACTAAGATTATATTTGAGTTTTACTTTGCCTATTGGAATCTATCAAGGTGGATTAATGTTTCTTCTAAATTATCTCTAATCATTTGTAGAGTGTCTCTGCCCAAATTAAAGGAGTGATTGGCAAATATCCAACTTACATAATGACTAGAAAATATTGATTTGGGTGACTTCCTTCCCCAAAGGGACTCTTACCCAAAATTATCCAATTTGGTTGTCCTCATAAATTTTTCATACAAAGTTCAAGAGTTTTCTTTACCTTAGTATTAGAAAAATCTAGTTTATGTAGTTTTGTTATATTTTCTCTGGAACTTGGGTGACTCTATATTTGGTAAGATACCATTATAGGAATGACATCAGGAAAAGCAATAAGCCAAGTGAGAGATTTCCAGGTTTCCGTAGACAAGATATATTACCTATACTTACAGGCAGATGCGCTTGGCCTAATCTCCCCGAATTCATCCTAGAAAGAGGGGTTATTGCATTACTTAGTCTTTCTCAATTCTATTACGGACTCACTGGTAACAATTGTTGGCATAAAAATCACCCAAAGCAAAAAGTCCACTCTATAAGTGTGACTTCATTGGGGATTTACATATATAACAAAATCAAAACTTCTTATTACTTACTCACATCCGTTAGTTTATTTCGTCGAAGTAGTTCAAAGTGATTAAACAGTTAAAAGCTTGCTAGAGGTCAAATCTCCTTTAAGAAATTTATTTTGGAATATAAGTTTGTTGTGTTTCCAGGGAACTAATTTATAGTATTTATAAGTTAATTCATCTTAAATGTGTTGTGTATGCTATCACTTCAAAGGTAAATTGAGAATGAATAAAACCAAATACCTAACTACTTCAACTATTCATCTTTGGGTAATTTCTTCTCTAGTCTCTGACTGAAACATAATTAATTTGCATATTTCCTCTCAGTCTGTTGATTAAGGGACCTAATACTCTCACAAAGTAATTTACTTAACATGAGCAATTATGTACATCTCAAGCATCCCCATTCACAATACATGTTCTGGTACTTCTGAAAAGATGACTTCATTTCATGTTAATTAGATTGAAATTAAAAATCCCACCAGAAACCTAAGGTCATGTTCCCAAGATTCACCTCATTTCCTTTCTCTGAGTAGATATATGAGAAGATTTACCGTGCTTCTACATGCGGCAATGAAACTTTTAAACAAACTAATCTTAGTATCTAGGATTTTGTCTGGAAAAATAGACTGTTTTGGTGGACTTGATAAAGTTTTAATTATCTTGGGAGCCCAATTTGGATATAACTCTGTTGTGTGGTATGTGTGTGTGTGTGTGTGTGTGTGTGTGTCTGTCTGTCTGTCTTTGTGTCTGTGTGTACACCCGTGATTTATTGCTTTATCAAAAAATATCAAAGATCATTATGTTGCTTTGTAGGAGGTTAAATGAGAAGCAGCTCTGCCAGCCTCCTGCAGAGGATAGTGATCTCTTTGGAGGTTTTTATAGTGGTCGCCCTTCTGATATTATGTAACAATTTATGTCTCTTATCTTTGGTACCACCATGTCATTTACATGGTAATTATGATTTACAGGTTATTTAGTTGGATTGTTTTGGTTTGTGTACAATGAGGTTTTTCTATGGTTTTGTTTTGGAGGGGTTTTTTGGTAATTTTTTTAAGGATTTGTAGATGTTGATCTAAGTTGACTCCCTATCCTTATCAAAATTCCTTAGGATAACATAATCACCTCCTTGTTGCATTTTGCATTCCTCTTATTTAATTTGGACTCAATGCCCTTGAAAATAAATGAACACAATGCTTTTAGGTTTTCTCCATTTCTTTGTATTATCCCTAGCCTTGAATTCATCCCAAATTTTGCATTTGACTTGGTCTTTTTTTTTTTTAAGATTTATTCAGTAATTTGAGAGAGAGAGAGAGAGGAGCAGAGGGAGAGAAGGAATCCCACACAGACTCCCCACTGAGTGCAGAGCCGGATGCGGGGCTCGATCTCATGACCCTGAGATCATGACCTGAGCCGAAACCAAGAGTCAGACGCTTAACCGACTGTGACACACAGGCACTCCGTTGATGCGGTCTTTAAAATATTTTGCATTTTTGGGTTAGGAAGACTGTGAGGGCTGGATGAGGACCCACTTTTTATATCCTGGGTCACAGAGCTCCAGCTGACCTTTGGTCTGGTACGCAAAACGTGCACAGCAGCAAGATCTCCAGATCTCCAGGTAGTTCTTTAACCTCTGAATTAACTCACCATAGCCATCTATAATGAACTCAGTTTAGGATTTTAATTAACATGCCAAAGCCAATTCTAGGTACTGGCTAAGCACAGAGCCTTTTGGGGATATGATATAAAGGCATAACTCTCTGGATATATCTTAGGGTCATGTTATAAATTTACAAGATTTGTCATTATGACCATCACAGAAATCCCAAAGTAAGATCTCTGTGATGAGTTGCCTATACTCTGAGTGTATTTAAAGGAAAATCATTTACTCCTTTGGGATGTTTCTGGAGACTTTCTTGCACTTTACCATAAGGTAACCACAGTAATTATTACAATTCTCTTGTTGTTTTTCTGTGGCTGCCTTACTTTGCTTTTCCAATACTGCCAGAAATAGCAGTTGGACTTTTATTTCTTGCCTTTATGAGCTTGGCTTTAAAGCAGATTCAGGGAAGGAAATACAGGAAAAATTTCATCCTGTCCAATAAGTCTTTCTCATCCAAAAAAAAAAAAAATGCTGCTACTATCTCCTTGACACACTGTATAAATCAACTTTAGGAAATTATATTTTCATCTTACACATGAAGTTATGAAGCAAAAACTGGACCTCTTTTAAGGAAAAGGAACCAATTATATGCAAGGATGTGCTTGAAAATAAGCAGCAATCATGGCAAGTTTTTTGTTTGCATGTTGCAATCTAATCCTTCTTGCTTTCAGTAAACTTAGAGAGTTTATTGGCATCCACATAATTTACTCTGGAGATAATGATATAACAAGCAAACCATTTTATTTTCTCTAGCTTAGCCAAAAGAACATATTCAACAAAAAGATTTTATGTAACTGTGGAGTCTGAGGATAAGATTTCTTTTTTTTCCCCCAAAGATGTTCAAAATCCAGGGTATCAAGAGAGAAAACCCCATTACTTCAAATTAGTTATTTCCCCAAAGTTAAATAAGTGGTGATCGTTGATCTAAGAATATAGAAGATAGTGTATTCCAAAGATTAATCAATTTTGTCAGCCTTGCTATTTTTAGGTTGGTTTAAATGAAGATATCAATATGTTTGTTAGAAATGACTGGCACAATATTAAAAGACCAGTTAATTTTATTAAATCTTATTAGAATAATTCTTAATTTCACCAGAGACTTCCAATGGACTCATTAAGAAATTATCTCGAATGTATTATTAAACACCATACTTATTCATCATAAACTCTCTAACCATTAGCTGTAAATGCACTTTTTCTTCCTGTAATATTGGAAGCTTGATTCTATTAACAAGTGAAAAATATACACCATATTTTATTTCTGAAAAGTAGTCTCTCCTTTGGTATTTCTTTCTCAGTTTCTAGTCAGACTTTTTTTTTTTTCTTTTTTGAGTTACAGAGAGAGAGAAAAGGTGGCAAGAAGGAGAGGGAGACAGAGAATCTTAAGTAGACTCCACACCCAGTGTGGAGCCTGACACAGGGCTGGATCTCACAACCCTGAGATCATGACCTGAGCCGAACTCAAGAGTCAGACACTTAACAGACTGAGCCACCCCGGTGCCCCTTCTAGACAGATGAAATTTGCAGCCAAATGAATTCAAATCGTTGAAAATTTTTAAACATCATATAAGCAAAGCATAAGTAAAGAAGTATATATACGGTAGGCACATGAGGAGTTGGTCAGTGGAACCTTTTTAAAGGCTCTTAGAAAATATGAATTTTAAAATTGTTAGGAATAAAGGAAGACTTTCTTTCCTAAGTTTACATCAATTTATATACTGTGGAAGCAGATACGATGGCATGATTTTAAGGTCAAGCTTACCCTTTACTTACATGCATCTGGGACTAGAACTTTCTAATACCTTACTGCTGCTATAGCTGCGTGAACTGGCTTCAGTGACTAAAACAGTTTGAATCAATACAGTTAGGTACCATTCACTTTTTCATTTGCTTATCTATCCATATGCTCCCTCATTCATTTGACATACACTTACTGAATATGTACAATATACCATGCTCTGTATTAGGCACTGGAGATAGAAAGATAAATAAGACACAGACCTTGCCCTTCCATAGCTCATAGAGTCAAAGAAAAAAGTGACATGTTAATAGTAAAATAAAATCAATAATGGAGGGACACCTGGGTGGCTCAGTTGGTTAAGCATCTAACTTCGGCTCAGTTCATGACCCCAGCATCCTGGTATCAAGTCCCACATTGGGCTCCCTGCTCAGCGGGAAGCCTACTTCTCCCTCTGTCTGTGGCTCCCCCTGCTTGGGCTCTCTTTCTGTCTCTCTCTGACAAATAAGTAAAATTTAGAAAGTATATATTTTTTAAAAAATCAATAGTGGAAGTTTGTATGTAAATCAGTGATTTTACAGGATAAGGGTTGATTTGCTCTATTTAGAAAAACCAGTGAATAGTTCCCAGAGGAAGCAATAACTGAGTTGGATTTTGACGCAACATTAAGGGGCGTTGAGACCCTAGGCAAGATGACCTATTATGAACAAATACACGGGGGGAGAGGAAAAAAAATAAGGAAACAGTGGTAAGAACAAAATGCTGGGAAACACCACTATTTCAGGAAAGAGGACACAGCTTAAACAGATGGAGAAACAGAAGTCAGAGAGATAGTAGGAAACCTGGATAGAGCCATGTTTCCAAATTCAAAGGAAGAGAACATTTCAGAAAGAAGTAGCCTATCAATGCTGAGGAAATGGCAAGTAAGACAGAAGCTTAAAAATTATATAAGGCAATTAGGTCAGTGGCGCCTTACCAAGAGCAGTTTCAGGAGAGTGAAGAAGGTAAAATTTCTAAGTCTACTTCCTGTTCTTGAGGAAAACTGAAGATAAAGATAAAACTTTTGCCATTAGAAAGCTCGCATCCTACTTAGGGACATAAACTATAAAAGTATTTGTAATATGAGTTAGCCCTATGACACTGTGGCGTGAGCACGAGGTGGTGGTAATTATGGAAAGGGTAAGTTTTGATGGAGGCTGGAAGAGGAACGAAGAAAGAAGTCAAGCATGGGGCTTTCTACAGATAAGGGACCGCAAGGCCAGGGGAAGTGGGTGATATCTGAAAACGCACAGGGACTCTGTGGGAATTGTATGAAGGAGTAGAGATATAAACTTTATAATTTCACTCAACAGGAATAGAGTATAAGTGCAAGCTTTATACATGCAAGTACTTGGGACTTAACCTATTTAGAGAGTGACATCCTATAACCTGTAAACAGGGAGAATCATTTCCTGCCAAGGCAGATCCATGAAAGCTGAAATAGCTGACATAACAGGAAGGGAAAAATTGGGGGAAACAACAATGTTGAGGATATTTAGATGCATTTAAATAATTAATATTCTGTGAGATTTACTTTTACCTTAATACCCTAAAAATTAAAAAAATTAAATATGTTCAATAAAATGTCACCATATAATATTATTTGTGACTGTGTCATGCAATTTTCTTTTCTAGGTATCAGTAGGGTTTAATGACCCTGTTAGTGCTATGCCTTTACTTAAGCTTCTAAAAATGTTTCTGAGAAGATAGATGTTGTTCTCAAGGAAACTTGATATTCTTGTATTTTTATAGTCTAACTCTTTTACTTACTGCATCACCTTTGAGGCCCCTGCATTTTTCTACTTACCCACAAGGGATAAGTGTGTACTTACAGGTTATTTTCCATGATTTAAAAAGTCCCAACAAAAATTATATGTTTATCTATTATAAGGCAACACAAGCTACTGTATATCAAATGTGATCTTTGAATTAAAAATATTTTTTAAAACACAACTTCATGGGAAGAAAAATAATGGGGGAAGTGGTGCTTCCTTGGTGGGAAGTTTAGGAAAACAGCATTAGGTGCTGTTTAAAATTCATGCTGACAAAAACAAATCAATAGCTAGACAGACTCAAAAGTTCAAACCAACAGGAGAGATGATTTAAGCCACATCTATTTAGATTTAGGACATTTGGCGATTTCGCATCTGTGTTCCCAATAAAGGTTAATAAAATCCCTTTCCCAACTGAAAAGCAGGATAAGAAAAGAGAATCTTAACTAAACTATGGTCTCAGGCTCATGTTTCCAAGGAATAGGGAATTATGATGATTAAACTTCTTTAAAATCAAATGAAATATATTTGATGGGGGAAAATGCACTGGCCCAAGACTCAACCAGTCTCTTCCTGAAATCTGCACATGGAATCGAAATAATGTGGAGTCTATACATTAAGAAAAAGTAGGCTTAAATACTTTGAAAAGGTCATAGATTTAATTGCCTGAAGTATATATTTCTCCAATTGTTCATCATTATTCCTTGTTCTCCTTCCACCAGCAAGTGGGACAGGGAGATACAAATATAATGATATATTAATATGTTCCAACCATTATCAGTGCAAATAACTAATAAATATCTGTCCTTGGACAAAAAAAAATGAGTCTGGTTATACATCAAAGATAAGATTTGTTGATCCACGAGTGAGTCACTCAGTCATTTGTATTCCACCTCACAACCAAGAGTAAGAAATTGTTAGATGGAAATAACTGTGTACAAGCTGAATTGGCTTGTTCTTTTGTTCTTCCTATAATATATTCTGCAAGTTAGGTCACTCACCTCTGGAGCGGGATAAGAAGCTGCAAATCAAGCTGAAATGCAAATGAAAACAAAATTGTAGTTAAGAAATGGATGTAAACTGCTCTCCTTCCACTTTGTAATATTAGTTCATTGTTTCCACCTTTCCCTCATATCCTTGGGTCTTCCATTCTGACTTCAACTCTTCATCTACTTCCTATAAAAAGGGGACATAATTTAAAACTCTTTATCTTGCCTCTTATTATACATTCCTTGGAGACACTGCACTGGCTCCTTGCTTGTGGATAATGGGTGCCTCAATCCTTGGGGACTCGGATGTGAAATTTCCATCACAAAGAAGATGGTTGACTAGGTGAGTTGCAGTCCTATGAATGCCAACCCAGAATTAGGATGGGTTTCATTCATAAGAAGCAAATATCAGACTGGCTGTAACTCTTCCTTATTCAGTTTCAGGGACTCACAGGCATCAATCTAAGTCAGCTTTGGTCATTTGATAACTAGTTTAGCATGAGCTGCTCAATCTTAAAAGTCTAAAATAATAATAGAGCCTCAGAGGCCTTTGGGAACATATCAAGCAATCTAGCTTGTATATAATTGGAGTCACAGAAAGAGAGGAAAGGAAAATGAAGGCAGAAAAATTTTTTGAAGAAATAATGGTCCAAATTTTGCCAAATTTGGTGGGAAAAAAATTTAAAACAAGAAGTCTCCATAATTCTTAAAGATAACCGCAAAGAAGATACAGCTAGGCACATTTTAGTCAAACTTCTGAAAATCACAGATAAAGAGAAAATCTTAAAAGCAGTCAGAGAAAAATGCACCTTATATACTGGAAAACAACCATGCAAAAGATGGTTGACTTTTCATTAGACACAGTTTAACTCAGAAAACAAGTAACCACATCTTTAAATTGCCAAAAAAAAAAAGAAATCTGTAAGCACAGAGTTTTGCTCTTCTAAAATGGAAGTGAAAAGATATTTTCAGAGAGCCAAAAGCTGAGGGAATTCATTACCAAAACATTCGCATTATAATTAAGTAAAAAGCAGAAGGGATCTGTCATCAGATGGAAAAACCAGCTTAACAGAAATGATTGAAGAGAAATTCAGAAATTATAAATATGTGGGTTAATATAAAAGAGATTTTTCTTCTCTCGTTTAAAAAATATATAAATTATTGTGCAGTTCAAAATATAAATAGATGCAATATATGACAACAATAGCATAAAGAATATGGGCTGCATATATGAAAAATAGTTTTGCAAGATTCTTATATTTTATATGAAGTAGTACAAAATTAATCCTGAGAAGGCAGCAATAAAGTAAGGATACATAAATGTACCCCCTAAAGCAACCACTAGAAAATAACCTAAGAATAATAGCTGTAAAAGCTAACAGAAGAATAAAGTGAAATGCTGATATATTTAGTTAACCCAAAAATAAGGCAGGAAAGAAGAAAAAGGAGAAAAATAAAGATAGGTGACAGAAAAATAGCAAAAGGTAGACTTCAGGCCAATCACATCAATAATTGCATTAATGTGGTGATTTTAGATTGGATAAAATAGCAAAACCCTATTATATGGATTCTGCAAAAGATGCACGTTAAACAAAAAGACACAGATAGATGGAAATAAAAGAATGGGAAAAAATAACTAAGCAATCAGTATACATAAGAAAGCTAGAGTGGTTCTATTAATATCAGGCAAAAATTTCAAGGTAAGAGATATTTTTTACAATAAGAAAGGATTAATTGACGAGGAAGGCAGAGCAATCGGAAATTTATATGCATCCAATAAGAGAGTCTCAAAATGGATGAAGCAAAAACAGACAAACTAAAGAGAGAAATAGGCAAACCCAGAACCATGGTCCTTAGGGGCCTGTCCCAGGGTGAAAAACTGGAAGAGTGGGAAATATTTTCCTCCAGTCTTCCTTCAGTGCCTGTCGTCTCCAGTCATGCTGGCTCTATAGCCCTTTACCTGTGATAGATCTGCAAAGGAAAGGGATCCACAAAGGCTCATCCCTTCCCCATTTCTGGTCCATTCTTTCTTCCTACTAGCCAGCAGTGATGTTCAGCATGTTTTACATTTAAGTCCCTGTGGATTGTGGACCTATCAGAGAAAGCTCTGGATCAAGAGGTATGCATCACCCCAATGATCAGTCTGAACCGAGGAAAGCACGTCCTCCTACTCCAGTTTAAGGCTCCCAAGGGGTCCCACCTGATAGCTATACTCCTCACACTCACCACTGCTCCCAGGATGATTTTCCATTTGGCATTAGTCTGCTTTGTGTTACAATATACTATTCTATATAAATACCTAAAACTCTCTGTCACCACTGGGTAACTGTTTTTACCACTCTCCCACCACACCGCTGCCGCATCCAACCAAAAGTGGGATCTGCATCTGTCCTTTGCCTCTGGAGAAGCAGGAGGAAGCCTGAGGGGTGGGGGGAATGTTTTCCATTCTCCCTTGCGTAGGAAGCATTTGATGATTCCTGTGCTGTGTATGGACTCTTACCCAAGTAGTGGAGCCAAGATTAAAGGCATTTCCTTCTCGTTGCATGAGGGCACAAGTTGATCCCTTCACCAGCAACTGGCTGAGAGAGATTAATTCATGTTTATTTATACCCATATGTCATCAGCTTTAGTTGTCCCTGACTCTGAGCCATCACATCTCAAGGAAGCTTCTGCATTTATTTTCTAAAGTACTGTCTTTAGCAGGAGGACATCTACCCATACCTATGAAAGTATTCAATCAACCATCCTAGGACACTGGCAAGTCTTATCCCCAAGGCTTCTTTAAACAGAACTGCTCGCTCTGCCTTAAAATGCTCCTTGCTGTGCCCTTTTCTTGTCCTCCTCCCCGGGAGGATGGTACATGGACGGGCCACTCACCTTCAGCCCTACCCATCTCAGGTCACTGTTTTGCAACAGAGTAAAGCTTACTGCTCCATGGACCCCCTTGGCCTTGTAAGCTGAGTAAACTGATCCGAGGTGATTGTGCCACCACACCTCCCTTAAATAGTGCACAATTCACTTTCTACAAGACGTGATTTTTGCACTAGGGAGTATGAGTCTCAGCATTGAGTAATCCAAATCTCTTTCTTTAATTATGCTTTGCATTTCAAAAAAGAAAAAGTTACATTTTTCCTCCTCTTTTTAACATTAGAAGAAATGTGAAATTGTTCTGAAGGAACAAAGTTGATTTTTTTCCCATAACAATGTAGGTTTGCAATTGCTATAGAAAATCAAAGTATCTATTTGTAATCAACTACTATTCATAGACTAGGAAAAGCTTTAATAAGAAAAAGCAAAAAGTAACCACTATTGCATGCTAATTTGTACTTCTTAACTTCCTCGCCCCTTTCCACCTTCATTCTAAAAGTAATAGACCTGAAGCCGCATAGAATTTAAACTGATCTGTTCTTTCATTCTATGTGCTTGAAAGGCATGTTGCTTTTCCATGAAGTTAGCATTTCCTGCTCCTGACTTCTGTAAGGAAGAAAAAGTGTTTGCGGTTTTTGATTTATAAATTCCACGGAGAGCAAGGACTGTCTGTACAGGCCTCTGTGATCCAGGTAGTGATTAATCTCCACGTAAGAATGGAAACATGGCAGGTAGAGGAAGCCACACTAGTTATTTCTTGCTCAAAATAGATAACTACGGCTATTAAGCAAGAAGCAACACAGTCTGACACAAATTAGCTTCTGCTTTTTATTACCAGGGAAGGAAAAATTGGCCATTTATATGATCAGATAATTGCCCCCACCCCCAATGTGGTTTTAAAGTCTTTTTTTTACAAACCAGTGATTCGAACCTGAAGTAGAGGGGATGATAATACAAACATACGATGAAGATTTGAAATGTGATTGTTCCCTGGAAATTCATTTATTCATTCATTCAAAGAATAGTTATTGATTGCCAATAATTTACAAGGCACTATGATAAGCATTTAAATCTACAGGGGGAAAAGGGAAACGATAAAAAACCTTTCACTGAATACATCTGAAATTACTAAAACCCTCAGAAATGATGGCTGGGCTATGGAGAATAAAACCTGGGCACTACTGGCCTGACCTTAATGGATTATTTAAGGTCATTTCCATCATTTCTTTCATCATGAAATAGTTAAATGATTTATTTAAGAAAGATCTTCTAGGAATTCATTTTAAAAAATAGTTTACAGATTGGTAATCTGTTTAGTGAAGTGACTTGCAGAATACCAGGTATAGACAAAAGTACTGAGCACCTGGACCTCCTATACTACTAATGCACATGCAATTTGTTATCAGTTCTTAGAAAACAAATTGCGATTCTCTTGCAAAATTGAACATAAACACACTTTACGACCTAGCTGTAGCAGAACTTAATAACGGAACCACTACAGATTTCTGCTCCCTTTCCACAGTGTAGAGTTGTTGTGAAGTTGCTGCCAACCTGGGACAGGGACTACAAGTTCCTAGATTCTTGGCATCTAGTGTAGTCTGTATGCTTAGTCCTGGCCAATAGAATGTGAACAGAATCTGTGAGTGGCATTTCCAAACCAAAATGGTGATCTGTTGTCTTCTCCATGGTCCTTTCTGAGGCTACTGTAGGGCCAAGTGTAGAGGATGGCAGCAGGACCACTTGCAATCTGCGCAGGAGAACCAACCAACAATATTCCCATGTAACTTGGAGTGAGTGAGAAGTAATGTTTATAGTGTTCAGTCACTGAGATTTTGGAATAGTTTATATCAGCAGCTGATATACCCTAATGAATACCAAATAATTCCATTCTTAGATTGCTTTTGGGAATGTCTTAACCTACGTGCATGAGGAGATATGTTAAGAAAGTTCATAATAATATCATTTGTAATGGCCAAAATCTGAAAATGATCCAAATGCTCTCTGGAAAGAAAATGGATGAATAATTGCCATATATTCATAAAAGAGAATACTATCCAGCAGTGACAATGAATGAATTCAAGTGCATCACCTCAGATGAAACTCAGGGACATAAATGTTGAATAAAAAAATTTACTGAAGAATAGATACAGTATGATTACATTTATGTAAAATTCAAAAACATGAAAAACTAAAAATTTATTTAGGGATACATGTATATATATATGGTAAGTTAAAAAGAAAAACAGAATAATGAACACAGCATTTTGAAAGTAGTTACATCTGAGGGAAGAGGCACACAAGAGACTTCAAAGTTAATGGTAACATTTGCTTTTAACTTTCTCTCCAACCAGGTCACAAAAATATAATCCCAGCCAATGAGAATTTGCCTAAACTTTCCCTGGGGTTGTATCTAAGATGCTGGGGGCTCATGTAGTTCTAGAGCATTAGAAGGGGCACTCCTGACTCTCATGTTTATCAACAACTGTGTATGATCCTTCTGAGACTTATTCTGATCTAGTTCCCAGCTGCCAGCCACACAAATCCCTTTGAATCATCCTTCAGTCCTATCTGTAAGGTGTTGCCAGATTTTGCTCTGTTCCTGACATCTCAGTCCCATTCTTGGATGTACTAGAATCACCATACTGCTCCCATGACATATGAAGCTATCTAAAGCCTTGCATTTCTTCTAGGAGTAGGAAGTCTTTCTTATTATTGTTATTATTTATTTGACAGAGTGAGTGAGAGAGAGAGAGAGAGAGAGAGAGAGAGCGCACAAGCAGGGGGAGCAGAAGAGAGAGAAGCAGGCTCTCCCTGAGTAGGGAGCCTGATGCAGGGCCCAATCCCAGGACTGTGGGATCATGACCTGAGCTGAAGGTAGTCACTTAACCAACTGAGCCACCCAGGCGCCTCCTAAGAGTAGGAAGTCTTAACTCTGCTTTACCACATTCTTTTTCTATGTTCTAAGTGATCTCAAGGCCCAGGCTTTTGAAATTACAAAACCTTTTCCTGATTTTCTGTTGTAAACTCCCATTCCTGAGGATGTCGCACAATCTAGTTCCTGAGTGGGGAGAAAGTTCAAGATAAAAGAATAGCTTAATGTTTCCAAATAGTATCCTATTGGAGTTTCTGGGTGAAGTGTATTATTTTGGTAGTGTGATATATTAATGAGACCTTTCTCTTTGTGAGGGACAAACACTTACCCAAGCCATATTCTGGAGACAGAGGGTACAGATGATGGGTGCTTATTCTATGAAGACATATCAATAATTAACTGGAAAGAAAAGATATTCAGGTTTCTAGGGAACTCTGTAGAAGGGCTTTTCCAATCTCTCTCTCTCTCTCCCCTGCTCCTTTTCTTCCTCCCTCTCTTCCTCTCTCTCCTTATGATCTTCTTCATTGACTTTTCTTACGCTGTTTGTAGTTTTGTACAGATAAATCATTCAAAATTTTTGGATAAAGCTAATCTGACTGATTTAGGAAATTTCTTTCACTGAGCAATGCCCTTTCTTTTTGAGCAATAAATAGTCAATCAGTAGCATATAACTAGGGGCGCCTGGGTGGCTCAGTCAGTTAAGCATCTGCCTTTGGCTCAGGTCATGATCCTGAGTCCTGGGATCAAGCCCCACATAGGACTCCCTGTTCAGGAGGAAGTCTGCTTCTCCCTCTCCCTTTGCCCCTTTTCTTTTATAATATGCCTTGTTCTAACCAGTGCCCACCTCTACACAAAGAATAGACTAGCACTGCACATTTTCTAAATAAATAGGTAGTATAGTTTCAACTACAGTAGGGACTAATTACATCAGATACCATGTCAAGGGAAGTCTGTCAAGAAATCAAGAATAGGGGCGGCTGGGTAGCTCAGTCCGTTAAGTGTCTGCCTTTGGCTCAGGTCATGATCCCAGGATCCTGGGATCAAGCCCCATGTTGGGCTCCCTGCTCAGTGGGGAGTCCACTTCTCTCTCTTCCTCTGCCCCTTCTGCTGGCTTGTGCTCTCTTTCTCTCAAATAAATAAAATCTTAAAAAAAAAAAAAAAGAAATCAAGACTAGATGAATGAGACTCATAAAATGACACAGACTCCTTTCTCTCTGCTCCTTTCTGGTGCAAGTACAAACACAATCCCTGGAATTAACATAAGAGACAACCAAATGAAAACTCTGAAAGTGGTGAGAAGGCAGACTGGTTTGGGAAGCCAGTACTAGAGGAATGACACAGCAACAGGAAGTCTTATGTCCTTTCCACTAAACAAAAAAAGACAAAGCAGACTCATTATCCCCTGACCTCTAACCTAGCAACAGAAGGCAGCCCACATAGGCTCATTCCTCTGTGGAATTTAATGGAAATCCCTTGGACATCAGGTGAGCCTGATGCCACCAACAAGGAGAACTGATCAGTCAATTTTAAATGGCTTTAGGGAAATTATAGAACTGAAAAATATAATAACACAAAAAAATTCACTGAATGGACTCAGTAGCACAGTGGAAATGACAGAGCATAGAATCAGTAACTTTGAAAGAGATTAATAGAATTCACCCAATCTGAAAAACAGAAAGAAAATAGATGAAAGAAAAAAAGAAAGAAAGAAAGAAAATGAACAGAACCTGAGAGCTATAGGTGTATAACAAAAGATAACAACATTCACATCTTAAGAATCCCAGAAAGAGAGGACGAAGAATGAGGTTGAAAGAGTATTTGAAGAAATAATAGATGGAAACTTCCCAAATTTGGAAAAAGCATAAAGCTACAAATCCAAAAAGCAAACTTCAAACAGGATAAATCAAAGAAATCCACACTACCGTAATTAAACTTCTGAAAACTAAAGACAAAGAAAACATCTTCAATGAAGCCAGAAAAAAAGGACATATTGCCCACAGGGAATATCAATATGCATGACAAAGGGTTTCTTGTCTGAAATCATGGAGACCAGAAGGAATTGGGACTTTTCAAGTGCTGAAATAAAATAACTTTCAGCTGCAAATTCTATATTCAGTGAAATTATCATGTAGAATTTAAAGAGAAATAAAGACATGTCAGATAAAGGAACACTAAAAGATTTCACTCTTTTTTTTTAATTTTGTTTTTGTTTATGTTAGTGTGTTTTTGTTAGCAGACCTACCTTTAAAGGCTGGCTAAAGCTAGTTCTTCAGATAGAAAGGAAATTATAAAAGAAAGAATCTTAGGTACCAGGAGAAAAGAAGGAATAGCAGAAAGAGAAGAAATAAGGGTACATATAATAACCTATTCTTTCTCTCATCAGTTTTGTAAATAGTATTTGATGATTGAAATAAAAACTATAGTAGTGGGGCGCCTGGGTGGCTCAGTCATGACCTGCCTTCGGCTCAGGTCATGATCCCAGGGTCCTGGGATTGAGCCCCACATTGGAGCCTGTTTCTCCCTCCTCCCTGGCTCGTGCTCTCTCTCATGCTCGCTTTCTCTCTCGCGCTCTCTTTCAAATAAATAAATAAATAAAATCTTTTAAAAAAAAAACTATAGTAGTACTACCTGATACTCAAGACAATTATATTTTAAAATGGAGAAAGTCAAAGGACTTAATTGGAAATGAACTTTCCACACTTTGCTTGGAGTGGGAAAATGATACCAGTAGACTGTATATATTGTAATACTCAAAGCAATCACTATGAAAATGATGCAAAAAGATATCCTAAAAAATGCCTTAAGTACCTAAAAAATACCTTAAATAAATCAGTATGGAATCCTAAGAAAATATTATTGAAATATCCCACAGGAAGGCAAGAAAAGAGAAATAGAGAAAGAAAAACAAGAAACAAACAGAAAACAAATGATAAGGGGCAGATTGGTTGTAGCATGTTGATAATTATGTTAAATGTAAATGGTTTAAATACACTGAGTAAAAGATAGAACAGCTTAAAAAAATGACCCAACTATATACTGTTTACAAGAAACACCAGTGATATTGGTAGGTTGAAAGTAAAAAGATGGTAAATATACCACTTAAATATTAATTTTATTTTTAATTTTATTTTTTATTGGAGGATAGTTGATGCACAATATTACATTAGTTTCAGGTATACAACACAGTGATTCAACAAGTCTAAATGTTATGCTATGCTCATCACAATATATCTCCCATTTGTCACTATAACATTTTTTTAAAAAGGAATACTTATATTAATGTCTGATCACATAGATGTCAGAGAAAAGAAAATTGGTAGAAAGAAAGAGGGACATTACATAATGATAAAAGGATCAATGTACCAGAAACATGTGTGCTAAATATGGCACCAAACAAGAGTCTCAAAAGAAATGAAGCAAAAACTGATAGAGCTGAAAAAAGAAATAGAAAAATTGACAGTCATAGATGGTGAACATTTACCATGATACTATAACTTGACCCATGAAATGAACATCAATCAACTTAAAATAATTGAAACTGTATGTAATTAATTTTATTACAGAAATTCTGCTTCAAAATTGAGTTGGCTTAATGAGTTCTATTATATATTTTACCAAATGGCCACAAAGTGTCTATGAAGATATAGAAAAATAAACTCATAATGATGCTGAAAATTAAAATTGCTAAAAAAAAAAAAACAAACCCAAAAACCTGTTACCAGGGTCTGAAAGACATTTGCACTAACTAAAATTTGCACAAAACTAAAGGAATGAAATTAAAAACAAACTGCTGCCCATTTGTGCAGCCATACTAGAAAAGAGGAAATTTTCTTTTTCTGAATGAAAGATCCTTCATTCTTCCCTTACTCTCTGTTTCTTAGTTTAGAAAAAAACATTTTTTTTGGCTAAACCACCACAAAACTCATCAACAATCCATATACTTTGTGAGTGCTAATTTTTAAGATAAGCCAAAATATTTTCCTCCATTCCTATATTAGTTATCTATTGCTTCATAACAAAGTATCTCAAAACTGAGCAGCTTAAAATAACTATTTCTTATCTCACATAGTTTCTGAGAATCAGGAATCTGAAAACAGTCATTGGAGTGATTTTGGCTCAGTATCTCTTGTAAGATTACAGTCAAGGTGTCAACCAGGGAATTAGTTATCTCAGTGCTTGACTGATTCTGGAGAATTCTGTTCCTCAGCAAATGGTTCTCTCCATGGGCTACCTCAGTGTCTGTAAGATGTGGAAACTGGCCTCATCCAGAAGAAGTAACCCAGAAAAGAGAAAGAGAGTAAGAGAATGATCAAGATGGAAGCTTTTGGAATTCTAGAAGTTACATCCCATCACTTCTGCTGTATGCTGTTGGTATCACAAACCAATCCTGATCCGGTGTGGGAAGGAGCTACACAAGGGGGAGAATACCAGGAAGCAGGGGAGTGTTAGGACTCTCTTGGAAGCAGGATATCAGAATCTCTCATCAGTAACACTCTTTTATATGTAGCCTATTAGAGATTGTGACTCCCAGAAGGAAATGGAGAAGGGAGGAGAAAAGGGATGACCACAGAACATTGGATCATAGGAATTATGGTTTTCCAAATAAATGCTATTGGCAAGCCTGGAAGGAGAAGAGCCACAGCATGAGGTTTTCTGTTTTGTCTTATTTCTTTATTCCAGTTCAGAATGTCAGGAAGCATCCTGAAGTGGGAACATAAGAACACCTTCAATCAATCTAGCAAATCTTTGTTGTTTACTATCTGCTAAACTCTGATCACTGCTCTCTGCATTGAGATCCATCTCCAGCTGCTGCTCTGAGGTGGAATCTGGACACTAAGCAGAGGGTCAGTGAATAAAACCAAGGGCAGTCTGTACACACTACATTAATGGGCTTAAGTGATTTCTTCTCATATCAAAAGGCATAAAATATACAACCAGCATAGGATCTATGAAACCACACTATAAACTCATGTTAAAGGAACATAGTTTTAAATACTCAAAGTAAAGCAAACTGCTAAAAATAATTTATGACAGGAAAAATATTTTAGAAAATACAGCCTTTGTGAACAAGAAGATATTGAAATAGATTGAACAGACTGTGATAAATAGAACCTAATTAGAAGAGAAAGGTAAAAGGCAAGATAAGTTAAGATTGTAATAAAACTACAAAATGAATATCAGAATTTCAGTGAAAATGGAAGGAAGAAAAGAAAGGGTGGAATTGAAATAGAGAAAACAAAATGAATAAAGAAGAGGAAGAGCTATGTAAGCTTCTTGGGTGCAAAAGAAGAGAGAGTGGTAAATAGACAAAGCAAGAAGAAAATTGCCATCTTGGAATTATAGGCATGCTTATGATAGAAAGCTTTCCTAAGTACATGGATGGGAAAGGCTCAAGGATTGCTAAAAAAATGATAGAACCAAGCTGGACGTATGCAGAATTCTCCTCTGGGACACTAAATGACAAAAGCATATGTACCCAAAAATACTTTATCCAGCAAGGCTGTCATTCAAAATAGAGAAATAAAGAGTTTCCCAGACACACAGAAACTAAAAGAGTTCATGACCACTAAACCAGCCCTGCAAGAAATATTAAAGGGGACTCCTTGAGTGGGGGAAAAATAGACCAAAATCACCAAAGACTACAAAGGAACAGAGAACATTACCAGAAGTGCCAACTTTATAGGTTACACAATGGCACTAAATTGATATCTTTCAGTAATCACTCTGAATGTAAATGGACTAAGTGCTCCAATCAAAAGACATAGGATAACAGAATGGATTAAAAAAAAAACAAAAAAAAAAACAAGACCCATCTATATGCTGCCCTTAAGAAACTCATTTTAGACCTAAACACAGCTGCAGATTGAAAGTGAGGGGATGGAGAACCATCTATCATGCTAATGGAAGTCAAAAGAAAGCCAGAGTGGCCATACTTATATCAGACAAATGAGATTTTAAACCAAAGACTATAACAAGAGATGAAGAAGGGCATTAAATCATAATTAAGGGGTCAACGTATCAAGACACTCTAACAACTGTAAATATTTATGCCCCCAACTTGGGAGCACCCAAATATATAGATCAATTCATAACAAACGTAAAGAAACTCATTGATAATAATACAATAATGGTAGGAGACTTTAACACCCTACTTACAGCAATGGAGAGATAATCTAAGCAGAAAATTAACAAGGAAACAATGGCTTCGAGTGATACACTGGACCAGTTGGATTAACAGATATATTCAGAACATTTCATCCTAATGCAGCAGAATACACATTCTTTTCAAGTACACATGGATCATTCTCCAAAACAGATCACATATTGGGTCACAGATCAGCCCTCAACAAGTACAAAAAGACTGAGACCATACAATGCATATCTTCAGACCACAACACTATGAAACTTGAAGTCAACCAAAAAAAGAAAAAAATTGAAAAGACCACAAATACATGGAGGTTAAAGAACATCCTATTAAAAAATGAATGGATTAACCAGGAAATTAAAGAAGAAATAAAAAAGTAATGGAAGGGGCACCTGGGTGGCTCAGTCGGTTAAGCATCTGACTCTTGGTTTTGGCTCAGGTCATGATCTCATGGGTCATGAGATCAAGGCCCTTGTTGGGCTCCATGCTCAGCAGGGAGTCTGTTTGAAAATTCTCTCCCTCTGCCCCTCTGCCCACACATGTGCTCTCCCTCTCTCTCTCATTCTCTCTCTCTAAAATAAATCTCTTTTTTTAAAGTACATGGAAGCAAATGAAAATGAAAACTTAAGAGTCCAAAACCTTTGGGATGCAGCAAAAGCAGTTGTAAGAGGGTAGTATAATGCAATACGGGCCTACTGCAAGAAGCAAGAAAAGTCTCAAATACACAGCCTAACCTTATACCTAACAGAGCTAGGAAAGGAACAACAAATAAAGCCTAAAGCCAGCAGAAAAAGGGAAATAATAAAGATTAAAGCAGAAATAAATGATATAGAAACAAGCTAACAAACAAAAAACAGTAGGACAGATCAATGCAACTAAGAACTGGTTTTTTGAAAGACTTACTAAAATTAATAAACCCCTAGCCAGACTTACCAAAAATAAAACAGAAAGGACCCAAATAAAATCACAAATGAAAGAGGAGAGATCACAACCAACACCACAGAAATACAAACAATTATAAGAGAATATTATGAAAAATTATATGCCAACAAACTGGGCAATCTGGAAGAAATGGACAAATTCCTAGAAACATGCAAACTACCAAAGCTGAAACAGGAAGAAATAGAAAATTTGAACAGACCCCATAACCAGCAAAGAAATTGAATCAGTAATGAAAAATCTCCCAACAAACAAAAGTTCAGGGCCAAATGGCTTCCCAGGGGAATTCTACCAGACATTTAAGGAACTGTTAATGCCTATTCTCAAATTGTTCCAAAAAATAGAAATGAGAGGAAAACTTCCAAACTCCTTCTTTGAGGCCCAGCATTACCTTGATTCCAAAACCAGACAAAGACCCCACTAAAAAGGAGAATTACAGGGGCGCCTGGGTGGCTCAGTCGTTAAGCGTCTGCCTTCGGCTCAGGTTGTGGTCCCAGGGTCCTGGGATTGAGCTCCGCATCGGGCTCCCTGCTCTGTAGGAGGCCTGCTTCTCCCTCTCCCACTCCCCCTGCTTGTGTTCCCTCTCTCACTGTGTCTCTCTCTGTCAAATAAATAAATAAAATCTTAAAAAAAAAAAAACAGTTCAGGGAATCATAAAAGTTTAAAAAAAAAAGGAGAATTACAGTCCAAACCCTGATATACGTGGATGCAAAAATTCTCAAAAGATACTAGCAAATCAAATCCAACAGTACATTAAAAGAATTATTCACCATGATCAAGTGGGATTTACTCCTGGGCTACAAGGAGTGGTTCAATATTTGCAAATCAATCAACATGATACAGCACATTAATAAAAGAAAGGTTAAGAGCCATATGATCCTCTCAGTAGATGCAGAAAAAGCCATTTGACAAGATGCAGCATCCATTCTTGATAAAAATTGTCAACAAAATAGATACAGATGGAACATACCTCAACATCATAAAGGCCATATATGAAAGACTCGCAGCTAATATCATCCTCAATGGGGAAAAACTGAGAGCTTTTCCTCTATGGTCAAGAACAAGGCAGCTATGTCCACTCTCACCATTACTATTTAACAAAGTACTGGAAGTCTTGGCCTCAGCAATCAGACAAAGAAACAAAAGGCATCCAAATTGCCAAGGAAGAAGTCAAATTTTCACTATTTGCAGACATGATACTCAATGTAGAAAACCCAAAAGACTCCACCAAATAATTGCTAGAACTAATATATGATTTTAGCAAAGTCACAGGATATAAAATCAATGTACAGGAATCTGTTGCATTTCTATACACCAGTAATGAAGCAGCAAAAAAAGAAATCAAGGATTTGATCCCATTTACAATTGCACCAAAAACCCATAAGATACCTAGGAATAAACCTAACCAGAGAGATAAAAGATCTATGTTCTGAAAACTATAGAACACTTATGAAAGAAATTGAAGAGGACACAAAGAAATGGAAAAGCATTCCATGCACTTGGATTGGAAGAACAAACATTATTAAAATGTCTATACTACCAAAGCAATCTACACATTTTATGCAATCCCTGTCAAAATACCACCAGCATTTTTCACAGAGCTGGAACAAATAATCCTAAGATTTGCATGGAACCACAGAAGACCCTGAATAGCCAAAGCTATTGAAAAAGAAAAGCAAAGCTGGACACATCACAATTCCAGACTTCAAGCTCAATTACAAAGCTGTAGTCACCAAGACAGTATGGTACTGGCACAAAAACAGACACATAGATCAATGGAACAGAATAGGAAATCCAGAAATGGACCCACAACTATATGGTCAACTAATTTTCAACAAAGCAGGAAAAAATATTCAATGGAAAAAATTCTCTTCAACAAAAGGTGTTGGGAAAACTGGACAGCCAAATGCAGAAGAATCAAATTGGACCACTTCCTTACACCATACACAAAAATAAATTCAAAATGGATGAACGACCTAAATGTGAGGCAGGAAAACATCAAAATCCTAGAGAAGAACACAGGAAGCAACCGCTTTGACCTCAGCCATAACAGCTTCTTACTAGACACATCACCAGAGGCAAGGGAAGCAAAAGCAAAAATGAACAAGTGGGACTTCATCAAGATAAAAGCATCTGCACAGTGAAGGAAATAATCAACAAAACTAAAAGGCAACCTAAAGAATGGGAGAAGATATTTACAAATGATATATCTGATAAAGGGTTAGTCTTCAAAATCTATAAAGGACTTATCAAGCCCAACACCCCAAAAACAAATAATCCAGTTAAGAAATGGGCAGAAGACACGAATAGACATTTTTCCAAAGAAGACATCCATATAGCTAACAGACACATAAAAGATGCTCAACATCACTCATTATCAGGGAAAGACAAATCAAAACTACAATGAGATACCACCTCACACCTGTCAGAATGGTTAAAATTAACAACAAAAGAAACGAGTGTTGGCAAAGATGCAGAGAAAGGGGAACACTTTTGCACTGTTGGTGGGAATGCAAACTGGTGCAGCCACTCCAGAAAACAGTATGGAGGTTCCTCAAGAAGTTAATAATAGAACTACCATACCATCCAGCAATTGAACTACTAGGTATTTACCCAAAGGATACAAAAACACAGATTCTAAGGGGTACATGCAGCTGATGTTTATAGCAGCATTAACAACAATAGCCAATGTATGGAAAGAGCCTAAATGTCCATTGACTGATAAAGGGATAAAGAAGATGTGGCATTTATATACAATGGACTATTATTCAACCATCAAAAAGAATGAAATCTTGCCATTTGCAATGACATGAATGGAGCTAGAGTATATTATGCTAAGCGAAATAAGTCAGAGAAAGACAAATACCATGATTTCACTCATATGTGGAACTTAAGAAACAAAACAGATGAACAAATACGGGAGAAGAAAAAAAAGAGAGAGAGAGAGAGAGAGAGGGAAACATCCATAAGAGACTCTTAATGATAGAGAACAAACTGAGGGTTGATGGAGGGAGGTGAGTGGGGGATGGGCTAGACGGGTGATGGGTATTAAGGAGAGCACTTGTTATTGTTATGATGAACATTGGGTGTTGTATGTAAGTGATGAACCACTTAATTCCACTCCTGAAAGCAATATTGCGCTGCATGTTAACTAGCATTTAAATAAAATTTTTAAAAGAAATATAAAAAAATAAATAAGTAAAAAATGACAAAGGCAATTGAATAATGTCTATATGAACTGGAGGGGAACAATATCCCAGCTATGTTCCTCATATATGAAGACAAAGACATTCAAAGCTTTTCAGAAAATATAGAAAATATACCATTGATGTAACCTCCTTGAAAAAAAAAATGTTCAAGATCTACTGAACCTCCTGGGGCACCTGGGTGGCTCAGTTGGTTAAGCGACTGCCTTCGGCTCAGGTCATGATCCTGGAGTCCCGGGATCGAGTCCCACATCCAGCTCCCTGCTCGGCAGAGAGTCTGCTTCTACCTCTGACCCTCCCCGCCTCATGTGTGCTCTCTCTCTCTCTCTCTCTCTCATTCTTGCTCTCTCAAATAAATAAAATCTTAAAAAAAAAAATCTGTACCTCCTAAAGATGTGAAATGAATTGTTAGAATTGGTTGTTTTTCCTCTTCCTGGAACCTAACATATAATAAAGCTAGATATGGTTTTGATTTTTGTTTTCTTACAACTCTAGGTAAACAAAAAGACAAGTTCAGTATAGTCCTAATCAGAAGATAGATTTAGAGAAGGTCAAACTTTAATGGAAGGAAAGACCTGAGACCAATATCTTGTAGCTACTTCACTCTTAGGACTCATTTTCCCCATCATCTCCTTAAATGAACAGACCTCCACTTTATAATCCCTTTAGAACCATATGGAACTCAAGGATTGTAAACTGGAACTGAAGGCCAAGACTAAAAAGACAAAACACTGGGGTGGGGAATGAAAGTTTCCAAAGCAGCTAGACATGAGGGAAGGAATTTCCTGAAAGAAAAGGTTTCCTTGGTTACCCATAGGGGAAGCCACAACTGGTGTCTGAGAGTCAAGAATGAAGTCATTCATGGTCGTGGAGAAGCTTGGGGCTAACAGATACTCCTGAATCCCCATGTCCTGTGGACTTGTTGTTATTGGAGAATAATAGTCACAGGACAGAGGCAGACTTAACTGTGCCACTAATGGAGAGTGAGAGTCAGAGGTTTTCACGTGCTGGGCCCTGTGAATATTGGGTGTCGTTGAGAGTTTAAAGGTGTTCTGAAGGGAGAAGGAAGCCAAGGTGCGATCAGGAAGCATATCTGTATAGGCATTTATCATAACTTTCCTTAAGACCTTAGTAAAAAGGGATTTGGATTTCCTAGGCTCCAATATCTTATTGTCATTTCTTTTCTCATTCAAAATAAGCATGATCCTACCGAATTTTGAATTTGCAAATTGTCTTTTTATCTGAAGATGGTCTCAAAAACTCTAGAAGCTTCAGATGTCACATGGAAAATGCCAGTTAGGAAGCGCTGGAGAAGACTGGAACTGAAGCAAAGAGCTAGTGTATGTATTTTGCTGTCTTCACATGTATGACCACTCCCCCATCTCTTTTCATTCAGTTGTACGAAGGTTGATTCTCTGTTATGGGTGCACTGCTATATTTTTGTTATGAGTCATATCCCTTAACATTGTATTTGTCCTTCTTTGTCTTATTTAAGCGTAGTTTTTAATCCATGTGATTTAAATCAAGTTACCTTCACTGATGTGACAGGTATGTTTGAGTCCTTTTAGAGTGTGTTACGTTGTTTAGTCTATTTTTTAAATTAATTGACTTTATTTTTCACAAGTTTTAGTTTTATAGAAATATTGAACAGACAGTATGGTGAGTTCCTGTATATTCCCTCTTCTGCACATAATTTCCTCTATTATTAACATTTTCCATTAGTGTGGTATATTTGATGCAACTGATTAACTTAAATTGGTTATTATTATTATTAACTAAAGTCTGAAGTTTGCCCTAGGGTTCACTCTTCATGAAGGGTTTTGACAAATATATAATGTTATGTATCCACCAATAGAATATCATACAAAATAGTTTCACTGCCCTAAAAATCCACTGTGCTCTGCCTATTTATTCCTCTCTCTCTCTCTCACCCCTCAAACTCCTGACAGCCACCGATTCTTTTATTGTCTCTATAGTTTTGTCTTTTCCAGAATGTCACATAATTAGAATCATACAGGATATAGCCTTTTCAGAATGGCTTCTTTCACTTAGCAATATGCATTAAATGTTCCTCTATACCTCTTAGTGGTTTGATAGCTCATTTCTTTTTATTGCTAATAATATTCCGTTCTATGGAATGGAACCATAGTTTGTTTATCCATTCACTTATTGAAGGACATCTTGGTAGCTTCCAATTTTTAGCAAATATAAATGAAGATCCTATAAAGATTTGTGTGTAGGTTTTTGTTTTGACCTAAGTTTTCAACTCATTGGGTAAACTAGGAGCATGAATGCTGGATCATATTGTAAAACTACATTTAACTTTGTAAGGCTGGGCCCCCAGGGGTTTTTAATCTCTCAAACTAGCTCATGTTCAGTCTCCAGCAATTAGTCAATTTACATCCTACCAGTTTCTGGCGTGCGTTGTGAGCTTCTGCTCCTGGGCCTCTCTGCTCCTGGTAAGCCGTGATTCTCTGTATTCACCTTCCTGTTTATTTTTGGGGGTGGCAGTTTTCCCTGTGACATCAATTATCTAACGAATCTAAGAAGAGTTGTTGCTTTGGATTTGTTTGTTTTTGGTGTTGGGAGGACAAAATGACAACTTTCAAGCTCTATAAAAATCAGACTGGAAGCCAGAAGTCTATTCTATTTTTTAAATTTGTATCTTTCACTAGGTGTTCTGTCTTCTTTACTTTTTATTTCAGCTGTCTGGAATTTCTTTGTATTTCTTTTCTACCAGGTACTTGCAATTTTACTTTTATAAAATGCCTTCATTTCCCTCCTTCTTTAGTCCTTAACTATCTGTTCCCTACTAAGAGCTACAAGGAAATTAACTCATATCTTTTACCCTCCACTGGTAATTTAATTGCATAATTTTACTCAACAGTATGATCTTAATCATGTTTATATTTGTGAATATGTTACTAGTCCAACTACTTGATTTCTCAGCTGTAAGTGTTGTCCTCTGAGTCTTGCTATCACAGCTGATTCCATTTTCCACCTTTCCTTTGCTTCCTGATTTTTGTTAGTCGTTTCATTTCTACATTGACTGGACATATTACAAGAGTCATTCCATTCTGTTACCCTTATTCTCACTTTTCAGTCTTAAATTCTCAGTTAATAACATTCAGAGCTCCAATCAATCCTTTTCCTCATGTTTTTTATTACTTGCATGGTTAAAGATTCTCCTCTAGAACTGTGTCCTTTCAATTTAAGATTTCGGATATATTGGCATAAAAACGGTAGCAAATAGGCTCTTATTATCCTTATAACCTGTATTCACATCTGTACTTATGTCTTTTGACAGTGCTTGTTTTTGTCTTGTTTTTTTGTTTTTATTTTGTTAATCTTGCCAGAAGTTTTATCAGTTTTATTGATTTTTTCAATTAACCAGGGTCTGTCTGTTTGGCATTATTTATTTGTCCATTTACCTTTGTTTCTACACCATTAATCCTTCTATGGTTTTCCACTTCTTGAGTTTTGGGGGTTTGGGTTTGTTTTTAACCTTATTGCATTGTTCTGACTGGTGTCTTGGGAAATAAATGGTAAAAACAGCAGGTCTGCAAAGCATTTGCTCTCCTGGCCAGAGGAGGAGATGCCCTGGAAAAGAAAGAAGGCAAACGCCCTAATTTAATCTCCTTGTAAACATAGCAGTGACAGACTTCATAGCAAACAGACAAAATGGTTTTGTAGAAGGAGAGGCCTTGTTATGAAAGGCTTTTAGCAGGGTGTGCCTGGCCATTTATAAATGCTTAAAAGAACCTAGAATCTATAGATTTATAGGATATGATTGCCTGAAAAATATCATGTAAGCTATAATTATCTGAGTATAAAGCAGAGATGGTTTATGACCTAAGAAGCTCCTTCAGTATGGGTGCTCAGGGTCAGAGAATTTCCAAGATAGTTTTGAAAAAAGACCTGAGAATGTCCAGCTAGAAGTGTTAGACTTCTCCACAGATTGACTATGCTTTTTGATTATTTGCATCCTTGATATTATTGATAAAGTTTGATCTCTTATTTGTGTCAGTCTTATTTGACAATCCAATCCTTTTTTAAAATTACTTTTTATAGAAGTAGAGTTTACAATGCTGTATTAGTGTCAGGTGCATGACATAGTGATTTGACAACTCCATACGTTAAGTTATGCTCACCATGATAAGTGCAAGCACCATCTGTCACCACACAAACCCGTTGGAATATTATTGACTATATTTCCCATACTACACCTTTATCCCCATGACTTATCCATTCTATAACTGGAAGTTTGCATCTCTTAATCCCTTTCACCTACTTCACCCATCTCCTTAGCTGCCTCCACTCTGGAAAACACCAGTTCTCTTATTTTGGGGTCTGTTTCTGTGTTTGTTTGTTCATTTAGCTTGTTTTTTAGATTCCACATATAAATGAAATCAGATGGCATTTGTGTTTCTCGTCTGACTTATTTCACTTAGCACAATATTTCCTAGGTCCCTCTGTATTGTGGCAAGTGGCATGATCTCATTCTTTTTATGGTTGAGTAATATCACATTGTATATGTATACCACATCTTCTTTATTCATTCATCTATCCATTACATTGCTTTCATATCTTGGATATTGCAAATAATGCTGCAGTAAACATGGGGGTGCATATATCTTTTTCAAATTAGTGTTTTTATTTTCTTTGGGTAGATATGCAATAGTGGAATTGCTGGGTCATACAGCATTTTATTTTAATTTTTTGAGGCTCCTCTGTACTATTTTCCACAGTGGTTGCACCAGTTCGTATTCCCACCAACAGTGCATGAGGGTTTCTTTTTTTCCCCCACATTCTCATCAACACTTGTTATTTTATTTTATTTTATTTTTTTAGCCATTCTGACAGGTATGAGGTGATACCTCATTGTGGTTTTGATTTGTATTTCCCGGATGATGAGTGATCTTGAGCATCTTTTCACATGTTTGTTGACAGCCTGCCTTTTTCTTTAGAAAAATGTCTATTCAGGTCCTTTGCCTGTTTTTTTCCTTTGCCTATTTTTAATTGGATTATTTTTTTTGGTGTTGAGTTGTAGAAGTTCTTTATATATTTTGGATATTAGCCCCTTATCACATATATTATTTGCAAATATCTTCATTCACTCAATAGATTGCCTTTTTGTTTTGTTGATGGTTTCCTTCGCTGTTCAAAAGCTTTTTATTTTGGTATAATCCCGAAGTCCCAGTAGTTTATTTTTGCTTTTGTTTCCCTTGCCTGAGAAGATATACACAGAAGAATGTTTTTAAGGCCAATGTCCAAGAGATTACTGCCTATGCTTTCTTTAAGGAGCTTTATGGTTTCAAGTCTTACATTTAGGTCCTTAATCCATTTTGAGTTTATTTTTGTGTATAGTATAAGAAATAGGTCCAGTTTCATTCTTTTGCATGTGGCTGTCCAGTTTTCCCAACACCATTTATTGAAGATTGTCTTTTCCCTATTGTATATTCTTACTTCCTTTGTCATAGATTAATTAACCATATAAGTGTGGGGTTTCTTCTCTGCTCTCTGTCCTGTTCCATTGATCCTGACCCATTGTGCTAGTACCATACGATTTTAATTACTCTATCTTTGTAGTATATCTTGGAATCTGGAATTGTGATACCTCCAGCTTTGTTTTTCTTTCTCAAGATTACTTTGGCACCAGTCCTCAATTCTTAACTTGGATGCTCAACTTATTAAGTTCAGCCTTTCATATTTTCTAATATATGCATTCAATACTAAACTTTTTTCCTAAGTACTTCTTGGTTGCCTTCTACACATTTTGATAGGTAATATTTTCATCACTATTCGTTTCAAAATATTTTCTAATTTACAGTGATTTCTTTCTGACCCATGAGTGTTTTTCTAAATTTCCAAACAAAAGTGATTTTCTAGTTATCTTTTTATTGCTGACAACTAACTTAACTGTGTTTTTCAAAGAATGTTCTTTATATGATATCAATACTTAAAATTGGTTAAGTCTTGTTTTGATTAGGTGCTAATATTCATTGATGTTCCATGTATGCTTTAGAACAGGGATCAGCAAACTATGGCACACAAGCTAAATCCAGCCAGCCATTTGTTTCTGTAAATCAAGGTTTATTGGAATACAACCAAACTCATCTATTTATATGTTGTCTATGGTTGTTTTTATACTACAGTGGTAGAGTTGAGCAGTTGTGGTAGAAACTGTATGTCCTGCAAAGCCTAAAATATTTACCCTCTGGCCCTTTGTAGAGAAAGTTTGGTGACCCCTACTTTAATGGAATGTGTATTCTGCAGTTTTGGGGGCAGTGTTCCTTATGTCCATTGGATGCAAATTGTATTAACTTTGAGTTGTTTACTACATAGCCTTAGTGATTTTTTTTTTCTGTCTTGATCTAGCAATTATTGAGAGAAGTGCATCAAGATTTCCCCCTATGGTGGTGTATTTGTTCATTTATCTTTATAATTCTGTTAAGTTTTTCAGTTTTGCTGTAAATATAATCTGTTCTTAGGTGCACAGAAGTTTAGTTCCATTTTCCTGCTAAATTTATTTTAAAAATTTGAATAGTAGATGGAATTTTGGCCTTACATACTAAAAAGATACACTAACTAAAGATGTACCTTTTTTGGTTGGTATCTGCCTGGCATGTATTTCAAGTCTTTTAGTCAATCTTTCTATTTAATTATGTTTTAGATTTGTCTCTGTTGAATAGCAAAGAGCTAGAATCTATTATTTATTTCAGGAAGATAATTTCAAGTGCATTTAATGTAATCACCATTAAATGTGTTTCTATAAGCCTTTATTATGCTATTTATTTTTCCTGGATCTTGTATCTTTTGACTCTTTTTTGCTCTTTTCTTGCTCTCATTTGAATTATGTTTCAATTACATTTTTTTCTCTTTGATGATTTGGAAACCACACACTATATCTTTATTTTTTAATAATCTTATTTAACCTAAAAAAATCAAGTGTCAGTAAATTACTTTATTTTTCTAGAATACTCTTACTGTGGTCAGCTTTTCTATTTATATAAAATTTTTCAATTTAATTCTATTATATTTTAACCCCTCCTAAAATTAGTATTGGTTTTTTTGCATGAACTTCTTTGAACTAACCACAGATTTCTGCTTTTTCACTTCATTTCTTATCACATTTCAAATCTTCCATATGAAGCCATTTCAACTAAGGAAAAAAAAAACTACGTGCTAACAAAAGCAAGGTGGTGAAATAAATAAGTATGAACCAAGAATTAATTTATTTGGATATTAAAGTATAATAATTTTAATCAAAAATTTGTTCACTTAAAAGTCTAATAAGGTGGGCAAAACCCTAATTAAAGATAAAATAATGAAATTCACTCTTAAATATAGATAATATAAAATTTAATGTTAAAAACTTTGAAAGCTTCCATCAATTACTTTACAGGAAAATTTTGATTACCAAAATCAACCCAAGAAGATGCAGAAAGCCTGAATAAATTATAATTCATAAATAAAATAGAAAAAGTTAAAGAACTTCCTTTAACAGAGTGCTAGGCTCAGACAATTTAAGGTATGAGTTATTAAAATTCTCAAAAAAACAAATAAATAAATCTTATTAAAAAAACCATCACATAGAAAAATGACAGAATATTTTAGAATATTTTTTTTGGTCTGGCATAACATTAATTCCAAAATATGACAGAACATTAGAGAAAAACAGGATTTAGACCAAGTTTTTATAAAAATTATCAAATTGGGGTGCTTGGGTGTCCCAGTTGGTTAAGCATCTGCCTTCAGCTCAGGTCATGATCCCAGAGTCCTGGGATCGAGCCCCACCTCAAGCTCCAGGGAGCCTCTTCTCCCTCTCTCTCTCTGTGCTGCTCCCCTGCTTGTTTTCTCTCTCTCTCTGTCAAATAAATAAATAAAATCTTAAAAAAATTATCAAATTGAATTCAGCACTACATTTAAGTTTTAATATTCATATAAGGCTTATGTTTTAGAATTTATAAATAAACCTATATTGATATAGCTATTAGATAATTTGTCATATCAAAGCATGAAAGGAGAAAAATATCATATTTACGTGTTGAATATCTGTATAACTAGTGACTTCTAACATTGAATGTCTAGAGCTATCATTTGCGACTGAAGAAGCTTGTCAGCTCCCAATAATCTTAAATTATCCCAAGTTAAGGGAAAGAATTTTCGTAGATTGGTACTAGACCTTCCACCTGTCTTGACGGTGGGATCTAGAAAAACATCATAATGCAATTTGATAAAATAAAGAAGATGGAAATATGACCCTAACTGTATCCTTTCTGTCATATATATATTATACAAATCCACTTAATGGTATGGGATTATTTTTAACATGAAAAACAGATTCTAAAATTAACTTAAAGAACAAATGTATCCAAATAGTGAAAAAAATACTTTTAAAAAGAAATAAAACACTGTGATATTATTATAAAAATTTATATAAATCCTTAGAAAAGAAAGTCAAGAAATAACAATTTGTTTTTTAAGAAGGGCAAATACCTGGCCTTTAGTAGATAAATGTTTTTATATATCTTAGGACTATTGGCTCAACTTAGAAATATCCTGATTTTAAGGGTAATTGTCTCCTTGAAGCATAACACTTAATATTAAGCTAGCCTTGGTTATTAGTTATGAGAAGTGACATTTACACACAAAAGGTTGATTTTAAAAAATAACATTTTACCACATTTTATTATAGACAGCAATATTAAAAAGTTGTAAATAGCTTTGGTTGTTCACTTAAAATTGTAGACTATATTTGAAACAAAAGTTTGTTTTTAGCAGGTAATAATTAAACTGGTGATATACCATCATTCATCTAGCGCCAATAAATTCAAGGAATATAAAAGACCTAAAAATATATTAAAAATTACAGCTGAACAACTCCACTATTTTTTTATTCTTGTAAAAAACAATGTGTTTTACAAGTAAAAGTTACCTGAAAAGATTAACTTTAAAACATAATGCAGAATATCAATTTGTCATGAGAATTATAGTGCTGTGATTCAGATGAAAAATTTCCAGAAGAGAATGGCTAAGAACAAAGGGCAGACCTCTTCAGTATCAAATATCAAAAGAATTGTCTAAGCAAAACATGTAAGATTAATAAAAGATTAACCTCCATTTTAGTCTCAGAGGGGAACTGCTGGCCTCTAATGCAAAACTCTAGTCTAGGACTTCATCAGTTTCTGTCTTTGCTGAAGAATCTATTAGCATCAAATGCTAAACAAGCTAAAGTTACAAATGCATTCATGGGTTAAGGATCTTAGGCTCTGACGGTAGTGTCAACATATAATTTATATTCTGTAAGCATTAAGAGATATGAATATAAAAAAAAGTAGGTTTAAAAAAGAAAAGGAAAATAATCTATGGTTTTTAAAACTTAAAATATTATTTTAGTTTTAGCATAATGTTTTGGACTTCATATCTCCCTAGGATAATTCTGGATACTTAAATAGTAATCCCTCCACACACCCTTCAAAGACTGTACAGATCCATAAAGAGGTCTAATAAAACCACCCACAACTCACATGTAGAGCAAAACAAAGAGAAAGGGAACACACAAATGTTCATTTACATGTAACCAGGGAAATAATGTGAAGATTATGCAGGAAAAGAGTGTAGTAGGGTCCTGTAGTTGGTGAAATATGATAATGTTATGCTCCAAAAAAGAGGGCTTTACCTCAATGGGAGTCTGAGGCCCCATGGATCAAAGCCACAGCCATCGAAGGAGTTGGGAGAGAGAAGAGATAAGAAGTTGCAGAACCAGAGGTGGCAATCTTGGGAAGGCGGTGCTTAGGGTGGAAGTGTGACAGCCCAAGTTAGATCTCCTTTGCAGATCTGACAGTGAATGGAAGAATGAAGAAAACGATGGAAAGCAAGAGTCTCACATAAAGTAAAAGAGTCACAGAAAGTAGAAGACACACCATCATGCAAAAAGGCCCCATTTACTGAAGACTTTATACTTCTGAGTACCAACAGAAGAGTATGTTCTTGAACTAAGAAACCTAGTAAGCACCCAAACCCCTCATAGTTCTCCTCGGGGATGCGGCTTGTGGCTGACTTAGGAAAATCCAAGACATTTAAAAAGTGGTCAGAAAGTCAGACAACATCCTCATTAAGCTATAATAAAAAGAAAGGAAGATGCAATTTTTTCATTGGATGAAAATATTCCTAAAAATGTAGCAGAGAAAAATTATAACCCAGCACTCAAATATAAAGTCCATAATACTAAAGTAGGAATGGCAAATAAGAGAACACACCGTAAAAACAAAGACTTAGAAATAAAGAATAAGAAATGACATGAATAAGAAAAAGAAAGAGAAATGACAAAATGTAGAAAGTTGGAAAAAATAGAATTGGCCAAACTCAGGAAAGAAATGGAAAAAAAAATCATTTTAGAAATAAAGGCAATTACAAACTGTTCAACAGAAAATAGCTCCGGCAGTAAAATAAGGAACATTTGAATAAGGAATGAAAAGAGCCAAGAGAAACACACAAAATAGGAGAGAGGGAAAGAGAGAAGGGTATTCAAAAGAAAAATTCTAGATACAGAAAATAAGCAAAGCAAGTAGAGGGCGTGTATAAATATATGTCACAAGAAGAAAAACAACTATGAAATTTAAATTTTGGTCAATTATGATACATTATCTGGTAAAATTAATAGGCTCTAAAATTAAAGAAAAACCCTCTGGGGCTTCAGGCAAAAAGACTGTCAGGGGAAAATATCAGCAATATATTTCTTTTTTTAAGCTTTTATTTTAATTCCAGTTAACTTACAGTGTTATATTGGTTTTATGTGTACAATATAATGATTCAACACTTCCATATATCACCCCGTGCTCATCACAAGTACATTCCTTAATCCCCATTACCTATTTAACCCAACCCCCCACCCACCTCCCCCTCTGGTAACCATCAGTTCTCTATAATTAAGAATCGGTTTTTTTTAATTTGTCTCTCCATCTCTCTCTCTTTTCCCCTTTATTCATTTGTTTTGTTTCTTAAATTCTACATATTAGTGAAATCATGTGGTATTTGTCTTTCTGTGACTTATTTTGCTTAGCATTATACTCTAACTCCATCCATGTAGTTGTAAATGGCAAGATTTCATTCTTTTTGATGACTTAATATTATTCCATTGCATGTGTATACACACACACATGAATGGATAAAGAAGATATACACACACATACATATATGTATATATATATATGAATAGATATATGTGGTATATATATACCACATCTTCTTTATCGATTCGTCTAGTGATGAACACTTGGGCTGCTTCCATAATTTGGCTATTGTAAATAATGCTGCTATAAACATCGGAGTGCACGTATCCCTTTGAATTAGTGTTCTTATATTCTTTTGGTAAATACCCAGTGATGCAATTGCTGCATCATAAGGTAGATCTATTTTTACTTTTTTGAGGAATCTTCATACTGTTCTCCAGAATGGCTGTACCGGTTTGCACGCCCACCAACACTGAATGAGGGCTCTTTTCTCTCCACATCCTCGCCAACACCTGTTGTTTCTTGTGTTGTTGATTTTAGTCATTCTGGCAGGTGTGAGGGGGGCATCTCATTGTAGTTTTGATTTGCATTTCCCTGATAAGTGATGATGAACATCTTTTCATGTGTCTCTTGGCCATCGTGTGTCTCCTTTGGAGAAATGTCTGTTCTGCCCATTTTTAATTGGATTATTTTGTTTTTTGTTGAGCTTTAGAAATTCCTTATATATTTTGGATACTAACCGTTTATTGGATATGTCATTTGCAAATATCTTCTCCCATTCCTTAGGTTGTCTTTTAGTTTTGTTGATTGTTTCCTTCACTGTGCAGAAGCTTTTTATTTTGATGAAGCTTCAGTAGTTCATTTTTGCTTTTGTTCTCCTTGCCTCAGGAGACCTATCTAGAAAGAAGTTGCTATAGCTGCTGTCAAAGAAGTTACTGCCCGTGTACTCTTCTAGAATTTTTATGGTTTTGGATCTCACATTTAGGTCTTTAACCCATCTTGAATTTTTTCAAATTATTTTTGTATATGGTTTAAGGAAGTGGTCTGATTTCATTCTTTTGCATCTTGCTGTCCAGTTTTCCCAACACTGTTTATTGAAGAGACTGTCTTTTCCCATTGTATATTCTTTCCTGCTTTGTCAAATATTAATCGACCACATAATTGTGGGTTTATTTCTGGATTTTATATTCTGTTCTATTGATCTGTGTGTCTCTTTTTGTGCCAGTACCACACTGTTTTGATCACTCCAGCTTTGTAATATAACTTGAAGTCCAGAACTGTGATTCCTCCAGCTTTGCTTTTCTTTTTCAGGGTTGCTTTGGCTATTTGGGGTCTTTCATGGTTCCATGCAAATTTTAGAATTGTTCTCTGAAAAATGCTGGTGGTATTTTGATGGGGATTGCATTAAATGTGTAGATTGCTTTGGGTAGTATAGACATTTTAACAATATTTGTTCTTCTAATCTATGAGCATGGAATGTCTATTTCTCTGAGTTGTCTTCAGTTTCTTTCATCAGTGTTCTCTAGTTTCAGAATACAGGTCTTTCACCTCTTTGGTTAAGTTTATTCCTAGGTATATTATTATTTTGGGTGCAATTGTAAATAGGATTGTTTTCTTAATTTCTCTTTCTGCTGTTTCAATATTGGTGTATAGAAATGCAATAGATTTCTCTACATTGATTTTTGTATCCTGTGACTTTACTGAATTCGTTTACCAGTTCTAGCAGTTTTTGGTGGAGTCTTTTGGGTTTCCTATATACAGTATCATGTCATCTGCAAATAGTGAAAGTTTTACTTCTTTCTTACCAATTTGGACGCCTTTTATTTCTTTTTGTTGTTTGATTGCTATGGCTAGGACTTCTAGTACCGTGTGGAATAAAAGTGGTGAGAGTAGATATCCCTGTCTTGTTCTAGACCTTATGGGAAAAGTTCTCAGTTCCACTAAAGATGATGTTAGCTGTGGGTTTTCACAGATGGCCTTTATTGTGTTGAGGTATGTTACCTCTTAACCTACTTTATTGTGAGTTTTTATCATGAATGGATGTTATGCTTTGTCAAATGCTTTTTCTGCATCTAACTGAAATGATCATATGATTCTTAACCTTTCTCTTATTAATGTGATGTATCACATTGATTTGCAAATATTGAACCACCCTGGCAACCTTAGGAATAAATCCCACTTGATTGTGGTGAATGATTTTTTAAAATATATTGTTGAATTCGGTTTGCCAGTATTTTATGGAGAATTTTTGCATCTTTGTTCATCAAAGATATTGACCTGCAATTCTCTTTTTTTTAGTGTTGTTTTTATCTGGTTTTGGTATCAAGGTAATGCTGTCCTCATAGAATAAATTTGGAAGTTTTCCTTCCTTTTCTTATTTTTGGAATAGTTTGAGAAGAGTAGGTATTAACTCTTCTCTAAATGTTTGGTAGAATTAACCTGTAAAACCATCTGATCCTGGACTTTTGTTTTTTGGGAGTTTCTTGATTACTGACTCAATTTCTTTGCTGGTTATTGGTTCTGTTCAAATTTTCTATTTCTTCCTGTTTCAATTTTGATAGATTCTATTTTTATAGGAACTTATCCATTTCTTCTAAGTTGTCTAATTTGTTGGCATATGGTTTTTCTTTTTTTTTTTTTTAAGATTTATTTATTTGAGAGAGAGCATGAGCAGGAGGGGCAGAGGGAGAAGGAGAGAGAGAGAATCTCAAGCAGACTCCAAGCTGAGCCTGACTCCGGGCTTGATCTCACAACTATGAGATCACAACCTGGGCAGAAACCAAAAGTCAGATGCTCAACCAACTGACTGCACCACTGAGGTGCCCCAGCATATAGTTTTTCATAATTTCTTATGATTGTATTTGTGTGGTGTTGGTTGTTATTTCTACTCTCTCTTTTGTGATTTTATTTGAGTCCTTTCTCTTTTTTTCTTGATAAGTCTGGCTAGAGGTTTATCAATTTTATTGATTTTTTTCCAAAGAAACAGCTCCTGCTTTCATTGATCTGTTCTATTGTTGTTGTTGTTGTTGTTGTTGTTTAGTTTCTACGTCATTTATTTCTGCTCTAATCCTTATTATTACCTTCCTTCTCAGCAATATATTTTAATAGCGATATACAATAGACAGAGTCTATTGATCCTACCACTTTTCACTCTTTCTTCATCTAGCTTAAATTTCATAGATAGTAATTATACTCATATCCTGCATCTGTTCTCTCAGTTCCATAACTCTGTCCTGTGAAACTCTCAATATTGTGCTAACTTCACAAAAAAATCACAACCCAGATTAAATTAATCTCTTCTCTTGTTTTATGTTAACCCCATGAGCTGGTAATAACTGTAGAAGAATTCAAAACCATATTCGTGACCACACACTTCAGGTGAGCCATCAATGCTATCAGGTCATCGATATGTACGTCACAAGTCTATTCATCCTCCTCTTCTCCTGAAAGAGTATTGCATATCTTCTCTACTTTCCTGAAACCACTTAAACTTCCTCTCCCTTCCTCACTTCCAGCTGATGACATGCTTCCTTACTGAGCAAATTAAGCAATTGGAAGAGAACTTCCGCAGACTCCAAGCACCACATTTCCTCACTTACAAGTATCTGCACTCACATACTTGGCTTTCCTATGTGTTACTACAGATCAACTACCCATGAGCCAATCTGAAGCAGATGTCCTGACTTGTTCTCTAGATCCCATCTTCCTGTTGCCTACCCAAAAATATAGCTTCAAATTTTCTTTCTTTCCTATATCAGCTCTTTACTAGATCATTCCCCTCAGCATATAAATATCTGTCATTTCTCCTAACATACAAAAAAAAGAAAAATTCTTGATCCCATTTCTAAGTGGCATAACTTTTCCCTCACTCTCCTTTGCATCACAACTCCTTGAAAGACATGTCTACAGGAATGTCTCCAAGTGCACCTTTTTCCTTCTCTTTCAAATTACTCCATTCAGATTTGCATTCCTTCTATGTCACCTGAACTGCTTTTTCCAAGGTCATCAATAGTATCCTCATTGCTAAACTAATACTAAATTCTCATTCCTCACCTTACTTATCAATGGCATCTGATGAACTTAATCATGCTCATCTCCTTGATATATTTTCATTGTTTGGTTTCTAGGACATAACACTCCTCATTAGTGGTTCCTTCTCACTTTCCATTACCTTGCATTACATTTCCCTTCTTCCCACTCTTTGACATGACGGCACATCAGAGATCCATCCTTGCTTATATTTGCTACCTATCCTTATTCCCTTGGTGATGGCATTCAATCTAAAGGCTAAAAATATCATCTATATGCCAGTTGACAGCTTGCTCCTAAACCCCAGGCCCCTATTACCAAGTACACGTTGAATTGGAGATCTAATAGGCATCTCAAACTTAGCATGTTCAACACTGAACTTTCAATCTAACCCATAATACGTGTTCCACCCATACCATTCCCTATCTCAGTTAATGATAATGCTATCTTTCCAGATTGTAGGCCAAAAAAAAAAAAAACAAACCAAACAATAACAAAACCCTTGGAATCAGTTCTAACTTATCATCTTGCAAATCTCACATTTGAATCTGTTTTTATTTATTTTTATTTTATTTTATTATGTTATGTGAATCACCATACATTACATCATTAGCTTTTGATGTAGTGTTCCATGATTCGTTGTTTGTGTATAACACCCAGTGCTCCATTCAATACGTGCCCTCTTTAATAGCCATCACCGGGCTCACCCATCCCCCCACCCCCCTCCCGTCTAGAACCCTCAGTTTCTTTCTCAGAGTCCATAGTCTCTCATGGTTTATCTCCCCCTCCGATTTCCCCCCCTTCATTTTTCCCTTCCTACTAACTTTTTTTTTAAACATATAATGTATTATTTGTTTCAGAGGCACATGTCTGTGATTCATCAGTCTTACACAATTCACAGCACTCACCATAGCACATACCCTCCCCAATGTCTATCACATAGCCACTGCATCCCTGCCACCCCCCAACCACTCCAGCAACCCTCAGTTGGTTTCCTGAGTTTAAGAATTCTTCATATCGGTGAGATCATATGATACTTGTCTTTCTCTGATTGACTTATTTCGCTTAGCATAATACCCTCTAGTTCCATCCACGTCATTGCAAATGGCAGGATTTGGGGTTTTTTTGATGGCTGCATAATATTCCATTGTATATATATACCACATCTTCTTTATCCATTCCTCTGTCGATGGATGTCTTGGCTCTTTCCACAGTTTGGCTATTGTGGACATTGCTGCTATAAACATTGGGGTGCACATACCCCTTCAGATACTACATTTGTATCTTTGGGGTAAATACCCAGTAGTACAATTGCTGGATCGTATGGTAGCTCTATTTTCAACTTTTTGAGGAACCTCCATACTGTTTTCCAGAGTGGTTGCACCAGCTTACATTCCCACCAACAGTGTAGGAGGGTTCCCCTTTCTCCACATCCCCGCCAACTTCTGTCGTTTCCTGACTTGTTAATTTTAGCCATTCTGAATCTGTTTTTAAAAATATTTTTTCATAATGCTTTTTGAAACTGAGTTATAAGACATACAGTAAAGTACAAAAAGTGATTTTTTACTTATTTATGCCCCTACATAACCACCATCCAGATTGAGATATAGACTATTATCACCACCCCAGAAGCCTGCCTCATTTCCTTTTAAGGTCAATACACTTTCTTCTGACATTTATCAAAATAAAGAGTAACTACACTTCTTTATTTTTAAATTTTATTTATTTATTTGACAAAGAGAGACACAACACAGCAAGAGAGGGAACACAAGCAGGGGGAGTGGGAGAGGGAGAAGCAGGCTTCCCGCGTAGCAGGGAGCCTGATGGCAGGGCTTGTTCCCAGGACCCTGGGATCATGACCTGAGCCGAAGGCAGACGCTTAACGACTGAGTCACCCAGGCACCCCAAGAATAACTACACTTCTGACCTTTATCACAATAGATTATTTTTGCCTATTCTTGACCATCGTATAAATGAAACTAGACAATATGTATGTTTTTTGCCTCAATATTATATCTGCTAGATTTATCTATGTTGTTGTGTTCGGTAGTTGTGGGGTTTTTTTTTTCCATTACTAGGTATTATTTATTCACTGTCACGTTGATGGATAGTTGGAATGTTTCTAGATTTTTACTATTATGAATAAAGGTAAAATGACCATTTTTACACATCTTTTGATAGACATATGCAATAATATTTCTGTTGCACATAGAAGTATAATTGCTGGGTAGTATGGGTACACACATCAGCATTAGTAGATTCTGCCAAAGAATTGCCCAAAATGGTTCTATCAATTTATACTCCTTTCAGCAATGTGTGATAGCCTGATTTCCTGTACATCCTTGCCAACACTAGATATTGTTAGTTCTTTGAATTTTAGTCAGGCTTGTGGGTGTGTAGTAGTTTATTATGGCTTTCACATATATTCCTGATGGCTAATTCTGTTGATCACCTTTTCATATGTTTATCTGCAATTTGTACATTCTTTTTTATACAGTGTGTTCATATTTCTGTCCCATTTTCTCTTTTATTGTTTTTTCCCTATTGATATGTTAGAAATTTTTTATAGTCTGGATATGGGTTCTTTGTGCGATATATGCACTCTCAAATAAATGAATAAAATCTTTTTAAAAATTATGTCTGCTTTTTGAAATTTTAATTACTGTTATCTTTATTAACTTCCTTCTACTTTTTAAGGAGTATTTAAGTATGTTTAATTTATAGTTAATTTTCTAGTTTCTTGAGATTGTAGATGGGATTTTCAAACTTTCTTCTTAATATACTAATTTAGAGCTAAAAATTTCCCTTTGGTCACCATTTTAAATGCATCTCAGAATTTCTGATATGTCAGATTTTTTTCATTCAATTTAAAATATAATTCATTGTGTTTTCTTTTTTGACATGTGTTATATAATAGTGTGTTTAATCTGCAAACCCTTAGATATTTCCTGATAATCGTATTCATTTCTAGCTACTCTATGGGATTCCAAGTCTTTGGAATCTACCTATGTACATTGCCTATATAGATCAGCAAATGGTCCATTTGGTAAATATTCCAAAGGCACTTGAAAATGTTTATTCTGATTATGTTGGGTGTAGTGTTCATTGTGTTGTTTAAATTTCCTATGTCTTTAATTTTTTTCTTGTTCATTTCCTAAAAAGTTTTAAAATATCAGATTACAATCATAGATTTGTATTTCTTTTTAGTTATCCGTGTTTCCTTCAATGTATGAATCTTTTTAATAGATGTGTAAACATTTATAATTATTATTTCCTCCTGTTGGTTAAATTGAACCTTTTATCATTGTGAAACGTTCCTCCTAAACTTTGTTAATTCTTGTCACTCTTCTTTCTCTTCTGTTGATAGACTACAACAGCTTTATTTTGATTTTTGATTTCATGGTATGCATTTTCACCTTTTTCTTTCAGATATTTGTAACTGTATATAAAGTATGTCTCTTGTAAACAGTATTGAGTTAAATTTTGAATTTTTATTTGTTTTTTTGTTTGTTTGTTTGTTTGTTAATCTAACCTGACCATTCTCTCTTTAACTGGAGTGCTTAGTCAATTTACACTTAATATTACTGAGATGGTTGAGTTTGAGTCAACCATTTTGCCATGGTTTTCTAATTGTTTCATCTTTGTTTCTTCATTTATCTTTTCTGGCCTTCCTTTGGATTAATCATTGTTCCATTTTTTTATTCATTCTTTCCTCTATTAGCTTTCTCAATATATATTTTTTTGTTATTATTTCATTGATTACTCTTAAAATCATTATATGAATTCTACATGGTAAGTTGTAATAGTTCCCAAAGCATACAAGAAACTAAAATAGTTTAATTCCATTAACCAAAACACCTTTGGTGCCCTCAATTTCATATATTTTAAATATAAGGTTTTATATGCATAAGATATAATAGTTAATAATTTTAAACAGAATGTTTTCTGGGGTTTTGTTTTTTTTTTTACTGGAAACAAGTTATAGGAAACTAAAAAGGAGTAGAGTGGGAGAATTCCTTATAAAAATAAAAAGAACATATACAACTGTATCTTCAAGAATTTTCATGGAACATTATGACCCATCAAACTAAGGTATCCCCATTCTCTAACAAAAACAGAAAAAGGGCAGCATGAAAATATTCTAATGCAGTGCTGCCCAACACAACTTTCTGTGATGATGGAAATGTTCCATTATCTCTGTGTTGTCTAATATAGAATCTACTAGCCACATGAATACTCACAATGTACCTAATGCGATTGAGGAACTGAATTTTTAATATAGTTTAAATAGCCACATGTGGCTGGTGGTTACCAGTTGAACAGCACAGTTCTAATGCCTCATGGCTCAAAACCAGTGGTTTCTTTGGGGGACTTCTCTAATCACTGCCGAAGGGTGTAGAGGGTTGAGGGTGGAAAGAGAGGAAAGTTCTTAACAGATCTATTTAGTTACTTCAACAAGTTCTGAAACTCTCCACAGCTTCCAGGGGCAGGGCCTGAGGAGAGGACTCTAAGGGACACCTGAGTATGCCCTTGAACTCCTGGCTAATGCCAAAGGGGCTAAAAGGCCCAGGACTTGGCTCACTCAGATAGGGGGAGGCCTGTGGTGCCACACACAGAATCTGAGGCTTGGGCCATCTGTGCATGGAAATCGTCCGCTGTGGGGCTGGTGGGAGGTAGGGATGCTCATTTCTGGACAGGGTTTCTGGAGCAGGAGGATTTAGAGGTGGAGGGAGGACCTGAGGGCCCTTTCTGGCCAACTGCAGGCTGGATTTGCCCTTTCTTTTTAGGGAGCAAGGTCTTGTTCTTGCTCTTGAACACTTTGCTGGGATCCAGCTTGTTTACAAAGGTGTTGGTCTCTTCTGCAAGCGGGTTTGGGTTGTAGGTGATAGGTTTATGCGTGTTAAACCATTGCTTGGCCTGTGAGCTAATGCCATAGCTGGTGAAGGCATACTACCACTTCGGCAGGCCCAGGTGCATGATGAGGAGGCAAGAGTAAGTGGTAAAGGTAGCCATGAGAAAATGCCAGTATAACGCCCTGTCCAGGAGCCAGATCTCAGTGTCTCGTGAATGCTGGTTTTCCTCTTTTGTAGACAAGGCAAACGTCCCCATTCAGATTGCAAGGATCCAGCTCAAAAACCACACTGGGAGAATCAAAGTGAGGCCTCTCTGGCTGGTTCTCACTGGCTCCAAGTGCATCAACTTCCAGGTCTGCAGAGTTGGTGCATTAGGGAGTGCATACACAGAAGACTGGTTGGGTTGAGTTGGTTTTGAGATGCTGTTAATTGCCATGCTGCCCAGTGGAATGGTGTGCTCATCAAGCTTCATGCTCCATGTCATATGAAAGCCATTTGTTATCAGGTAAAAATGCTTCAGATTCTCAGGTAGCACACAGTTTTTGTTTTTTGTTGTTGTTCTTCCTATGAGGAAATCATATGACACTCAGCAGGTGGCTTTTCTAAGATAGTGACTTCTGTCACACCTGGGGAAGATTCTAGGCTGCAGGTGATCCCCAGGGTCAGCTTCTCCTGGTACAGCTTGCTGCAGCCTGGGGCAGCATCCCCACCACGGCTCACGTCCCACTCTGAGCTCATTTACAGTTTTCCATGTTTACATCTTCAAGTGCTCTCATTCCCCCATTTTGCAGTTATGTGCCTCCATCTGGGATCATTTTCCTTCAGAACTCCCGGTAATGTTTCTTGTAGTGCAGATCTGCTGGCAACAAATTCTCTCAGCTGTGTTTAACTGTAAACATCTTTACTTATCCTTCGATTTTGAAGGATTTTTTGCTGGATATAGACTATTGGTTTGCAGGGTTTGTTTGTTTTCCTTTAGTGCCTTAATGTTAATCTTTCATTAATCTTTCATTAATGTTAATCTTTCATTAATCTTTCATTTCTGACATCCATAGTTCCTGTTGAAATGTCAGTCATTAGTCTTTTTGATGCTCATTTGGAGGTATTATCTCTGTTTTTCTAGGTATGCAAAGATTGTCAGTCTGTTTTTAGCTTTCAGAAGTTTGACTCTGATGTGCCTAGTTGTGTTTTGTTTGTTTGGTTTTGTATTCTGTTTGGGGTATATAGAGGTTCTTGAATGTATAGTCCTATGTGTTTTAATTAGTTGGGAGAAATTCTTAGCCAATATTTCTTCCAATATTGCTTTTTATATTCAATATCATATTTCTTATTGTACGTAAAACCTTTCTTATCTCTTTGTTCAAATGTTACTGTGTTTTACTGAGGAAATATCTCCTGATCTCCTGGACTTTGGCACAGATATCATACTCTCTGCTTTCCTGTAATGAGGTCACATAATCAATTTAAGAGTTGAGAAAGTGTTAAATTAACCCAGCTTTCTGACACTTCATGCAATAATGTAACATCATAATCCAACAGGCAGAGGAAATACCAAATAACATCACTTTTTCCACAAATTAGAAGAAGGTATCTATAAATCATATAACAAGGAATTCTGACTCAGGATGCATAAAAAATACATGTTAATAATAAAAGACAGTAAACTGGAAAAATGGGAAAGGAGTATAAAGAGGCAGCACTAGATGTTTATCAACCACGTTTCTGTCTCTTTGAAGTGGAAGTAGCTCAGTAGCTCAGTCAAGAGGTATTCTTCTTCTTTACAGAAGAGTAGCCAATAAGATGTGGAAAAAAATAATTTTCAATCCTATTACTAATCAAGAAAATAAAAATGAAAACAGTAATGAAGTACAACTTCTCATTTATATGAATGGCAATAAAGACTTCAGTAATGCACAAGCTTGTAAAAAAAACTTGAAGAAATGGAAATTCTTATACATTGCTGGCTACAAATATTTGGAGAGCAATTTGGCAAAATATAGTAGGTCAAATGAATATGTTTTTAGCTATTTCACTTTCACATACATATATATGTACATTGAGCTATGGATATGAATATCATTGTAATAACCAAAGTTTGGGACTAAACTAAATAGCCATCAACAGGGAAATGAACACACTGTGCTATATTTATGTAATGGAATACTAGAAAATAAATGAAGCAGATCTTCATGAAACAATATGGATTTATAGGGTATATCCAAAACATAGTAGTAAAAATGCATGATGGCAATGGATACACATGGTGTGACACCATATAAGTAACTTTGAAACACATAGAACAATACTTCGTAGTGCTATGGGTCATTATATTTATAATACAAGCATTGAAATGTGCACAGAAAGTATACACTCCAACATCAGGAGAGCAGTTGCTTCTCATGAAAGTGAGAAGAAATAAGAAAGAGGTGCATTTTGAGTCTTGAGCTCTGTTAAAATAGAAAAAGCGCCTGAAACAGATCTGGCAAACTCCTATCATGTTTTTTAAACTGGGTTGATTATACTAGTTTCCTGTAATTTTCTGTACATTTGAAACCTTTCATGATTAAGATTAAATTGTAAAATTTAAGCTCTATTTTTATGTTAAAAATTTTAAGCTAAGTTTAAAGGGAAGTATTAACCTTTAATGGAAGAAAACATAAAATTTTGAAAGGTTCAACCTTAGGAATTATCCTGGAAATACCAATTAAAAAAATGATGAGATACCATTTTATTGTAACAAAGAGTGATTCGTTTTTCTGTTCATTTAAAACCCAATGTATTGGGCATGTGCATGCATTCTTAGATTCTCAGATGGTGATAAGCTGATATAACTTTGATGTAATTGGTCAGTATATTCTGAGACCGTTAGCATGTTTATACCTCTTGACTGAGCTACTTCCACCTCAAAGAGACAGAAACGTGGTTGATAAACATCTAGTGCTGAAATTCTGGATTATTTTTATTTTTATCCTTTTATATACTTTTAATTTTTATACAGTATACAATATGTATAATAACCCATTTTAAAATCGAAATATAATCTATCAATTTTGCATGAAAAACTTGAACACCCTAACAATAAAGCTCCTAGGAAAATAATTAAGAGCTGTATTAGTGCATCTGAGAAGCTGTACTAGATACAGCCAAACCCACAGGGCAAATGATCAGATCTGCTTGAGGTAGGTCAAGGAATGCTGTGCCAACCAGAAGATTCAGCTTATCAAGAGGATAGTAAGGAGGGAACGATATTCATTTCAAAGGGGAAAAAAAAAAAACTTACACTGGCATAAAATAGTGTTCCTCAAAGTATGACACAAGTGTACCTCCTAATCATCTGGAGTCATTGTTTGCAATGTACATCTTTGCCAACTCAAACCCACTAAATCAAAACTCCTGGGCGTGGGGCATAGGAGCCTGCCTTACGCCTGGCTCCCTGGATGGTTCTCATACACAAAATTTGTTAACTACATTACAAAAAACCAAAGCAGTATGACATTCTTTGGAAATTGACCATAATTTAGTGCAAACTGAATTGTAGCTTACAGGTGATGGTGGAATGGTGGGAGATAAATCTGGAGAGGAATGTCATGGTCCACTTGTAAGAAGTCTTAAATGGCACACTAGGAACTTTGACAGTTAACATGAAGATCCAATAGGAAACCACTGAAGAGTTTTAAGAGTAGTAACCTGATATGATTTTTTTTTTTCCCCAGAAAGATTACTCTGGCATCAGTGTGGATGACTAGATAGGGAGCAGACAGGCAAGAAGGCAACTTGGGAGAATGTATTAATTTTCCTGGAATAAGACAGCAGCATTAGCATAGAGTTGAACACATACACTTGGTGACCAATGGAATACTGAGTGAAGGAAGAAATAATTTGGGATGAATCCAATTCCCACATTTGCTTGCCTCTATTCTAGACTTATAACAGAATATCTAGACAAAGAATATCTTAAAACTACAAGCTGTACTTTTCTACCTTTGCTTATTTTTATCACAAGACCTATATTTTACTGGAAACATGAAGCCTATAAAGATAAGCTTGTACAGCCTCTATAATAATTAAGGACAGACACTCCAGAGGACATTCTCTTACTGAATAATATCATCAGCTAAATGTCTACAAGGCTGTCAGCAGAGATAGCATGTATACTTAGAGATGCTGTGATACAGGCAATCTTAAAGGCTCCACTGCAGTTTCTGTGGTTCAACAGGGGACAATGTGTGTGCACAGAGGAGGAATGAGCGGTGGTCCAGAGTAATTTTTTTTTTCAGTAAAAGACTATTTTATTAAAAGCCAGCCCATTCTTTTTTGTATTATTTTGTGTCCCACAATGAGACATTCCTTTTAATCAGTCTGTCTGGTAAAACCACAGCAGTGACTTGTCTTCAGGATTGATTGGGGCAAGAAGGAATTTCCCTTAGACTGCAGGATGACCTACGACAGCTTTACATATTTCCTCATTAAAATAAAATGGCAGATGTTTGGGGTATTAGAAAATTGTTTTCCAGAGGCTCTAGTTCCTACCCAACCTGAACGGACAGGTACAGCTTAGGCTGAATGTAGGCTGAGCAATCTCCTGAGGTCTTTGGCTGCAGGGGAGTTAAAGGGAGCAAATACCAAATCAAGCTTCCCGGTAGCACCAGGAATCCCCAGAATTCCCAAAGGCTCTGTATCACTCACTGGACAATCCCAGAGCACATAAGATCCTTCTGTTGTAATCATTCTAAAAACCCCCAAAAGTAGTCCAAATACAGGCCTTACTCAACCCAAAACCTTTTAATGATAGGCTGCTTTTTGGTTACATCCCATATAGAAGCTATAAAAGCACTCCTCCCACTCCTTTTAAAAATGTCATTGGTTTCTTGGAGAACCTAATGTATCTGTCCTATAGAGTGTCCAACATTATGGATTTGGCCGATTGACCTTCCCTGGTTTATTGTAAATTGTGCCTTTCTCCCCAATATTGCCTAATGATCTGGCAATATGATAGTGAGATCTAGAGGTTTGATTAACTTCAGGTTCAATTTTTTCTTTTTCCTTTCTGCAAGATTCCTTCATGAGGAGGAGGTGTGCATTACTTATTGCATCATCATATCAAGAAGCAAATAATGTCTGTTGGCACATTTTTATTAATGTTAAAATTATCCATGGATTCAGAGATGTAAGCCTAATTTCTCCATCAACCTTTCATGCTTTTAGCATCCACAGATGATCATTACCCGGATGTATACTTTTCATTAGAACTATCTTCTAACATTTTAGTGCGTGTGGTAGGTGAGATTCTTCTGTGAATAACTTCCATATATTAGTTAGTTTCCTGGTATAATTTTAAGGATAAGCAAAAAAGGATAAATGCTTTATTCTTTCTGTTAATTTATCATTTTTCAAAGTAATGAGGGAGTGCCCTAGCGACCTCCAAAAGTGACCAAGGAGCTGTATATGTGTGTGTGATTATTAACTCATTTTGTAGTCATTTTTATATATTTATATATATTGTAGTCAGTATTTGTTTTGATGTTCATCGTGCCTCATTTTATTTATTTTTTTTACGATTTTATTTATTTTTTGAGAGAGAGAGACAGCGAGAGCAGGAACACAAGCAGGGGGAGCGGGAGAGGGAGAAGCAGGCTTCCCGCCGAGCGGGGAGCCCGATGCGGGGCTCGATCCCAGGACCCTGGGTCCATGACCTGAGCCGAAGGCAGACGCTTAACGACTGAGCCACCCAGGCGCCCCATCTTGCCTCATTTTAGATCACTGAAAGGCCCTTAATGTTACTCTCCTGTTTTTGTGACATGATTCAAATAGCTTCCTTGCTCTCTGGAATAAGATGGCCCAGGTTTATCTTATATATTTCCTGTCCCAGACCTGGATTCAGTGATTTTTCCTAAGAGACCTGGTTCCTCTTAATGAGAAATCATAGTTAGAGACCACAATCTGAATGGGAGGTGTACTTACCGGATTGTCATTGCTTCAAGGACTTTTCAATGAGAGAGTGGAAAATACTTTTTTTTTCCCCAAAGAGAAGATAAATTTTGATTTCATGCTAATATTTATATTCCAATTTAAAAGTTAAAGATTAATTTCTTAATTTCATATTTTACTCTTAACACTGAAAATCTTGACTTCTAAAGAAATAAATTCTTATATTTTCTTACAGAATATATAGTATAATGTAGCATTCTGTGTACGTTCAAAATAACAATATTACTAATAAGGCTACTAAGTGTATTTTCCGATTTCTTCACAATTTATTTGATCCTCAGATTATATCCCTTAAAAGATAGTCAAAATACTGCCTTTGAAAGTCACCAGAAATAATTACGTATTCTCTCTGTAGTTAGGCAGTTATCTGATATTCCTTTGGGTTCAGTTGTTTTGGTTTGTTTCCAATTGTGGAAGGAATGCTTTCTATTCTTTTTAATTTTGCTTTCTTATTATGCAAAATGTTTATATGGTCTAAGATCACAAGTATATAATAAGGTATATTCACGTAAATTTTATCTGCATGCCTGTCCCATCCTATTTCCTTCTTCCTGCTCTAAGTAACTATTTTTAGTATCTTTATGTCCTCTGTGATGTGTGTATTTCTTCATGTTGTTCTAGACCCTTTTTTAAAATGTATTCTGAGGAGCAGATGATATCCATATAGAGATATTTTGCTCATTTTTCATCCATTTCTTCAATCCCCTACTGATGATTATCTGGTTTGTTTCCAGTTTTTGATTGTTCCAAATAATACATCAATGAATGTCCTCAGGAATATACCATTTTGTGTTTTTGTCATATTACCTTTGGGATAGATTTTTTTTTTTTAAGATTTTATTTATTTTTTATTTGAGCGAGAGAGAGCACAAGCAGGGGGAGTGGCAGGCAGAGGGAGAGGGAGAAGCAGACTCCCCGTGTAGGGCTCGATGCCAGGACCCTGGGACCATGACCTGTGCCGAAGGCAGATGCCTCACTGAGCCACCCAGGTGCCCCTGGGATAGATTTTTTAAAAGAGGGATTGCTCAAGTGAAGGGCAAATGCACTTACAATTTTGCTAGATTGGGGGCATATTTTAAATATATTGATCTTGCCGTGGAACTGTAGGAATTTTTAAAAATATTTTTATTACAGAGAAAAAAAACTTTAACTGGAATGATCATATTTATCAAGAATAATTCACTAGTAGAATTTAAATTACTAAATTCATGGTCTGTAATTTCAGTGAATGCCTTGAACAGTTCAAAAATTTTAACAATTTTAGTAGTTTCCAATCTAAATATCTTTGGAAGTAATGTAAGATCTATATGTATAAACAAATATATACATGTGAGTGAGGATGGATGGGTGGAAAGGTAGATGAAGAGAGAGAGAGAATGTTATCCTCCGAAGAAAGCATTTCTGATTTTAATAAATTTACTAACTTCTTATTCAAAAAAGCTATTTTATTATCTTCTAAATGACACAGTAGATAAAGAAGTTAGTCATGTCTACATAACAGCACTTGTAATATTTTCTAAAGTGTTGGTAAATCTGCCAGTTTGTTTCCTTGGACCTAAAATATAATCCAGCTTTTAAATGCAAAATAAAATGTATTTGCTGGTCCTTTTTATGATCATATGTGTTAAGAGAACATGACTATATTGTCTTATGCTTCTCAGTTACTATCACCTTCTGAAATCAAGAAGAACAACTCCAAGAACTGGGTGAATCATATTTGCTTTTATATCTTATGCACAGCAAGAATTCAATTACATTAAAATATATGTGAACAGTAAATTAAAAATAATAGATTCACATTTGAATAGCGGCTAGTTATGTGTAAAAATACACAAAAAAGTAACCTGTAGCAATAAAAACTGGTGTGTAAATCATTCATGATTCATTTCCCCATATCACCATATTATTCTTCAGATATAACCATAGAGGCAATAGCTCCACGAGATGACATATAGGGAAAAAGGTTAAAATTACTTCTTCCAAGTTTTCACCCTTCTATGAGCAAAGACAATCTTTGGCATCTTCTTATTCTTTTGCTTCCTCACCGCTAAAGTCAACAAAATAAAAATAAATATCATATGTCTCCAGTCCATAGACTCACTTTAAGTCAACATTTCCAATATGCTTACACACTCACCTCAACTATTTTTAATGATTATAAAGTCAGTTTTACTCACTATCCACTCAAGTTAATAACTTTCTACCTTTAAAACGCAAGGATACGGCTGCGGTCTGTTGGAGCAGCATTTAACAAAATTGATCAGTGCTAAAGTGCTATTTATGTAGAAGTGGTCTAGAGATGGCAATATGCTATTAGGAAAATGGATATATAAAATATAATTTTACTTACGAATTATTTATAAAATTAGTTTAAAAATTGAATAAGAAAAAAAGAATCTACCTTTTATACAAGCATGTGTGCAGTCCTCCATGTTAACAAAGTTATTGTCATTCCCTCCACAACCAGTATAGGTGAAGGTCTCACAGGCTTTGTGTCTTGGATTAAAATAATAGCGAGTCACATTAGCAGAGCATAGTCCCCCATCTTTTGGACTGTGACAATATGACGGAACTTGATGAAAAGGAAGACAAAATTAGAAATGCAATAATACCAAAATTAATAAACTATGATGATTACTGAAGTAACTGAAGAAAATCTAATCCCACTGAAGCTTCATTCTGAACTCAGAATATCATACTAAACCATTTAAAAAGTGTGTCTCGATTTTCAAGAAAGCTTACATGCTCTAGTTTGTTAATTGTAAAGTTTTTATAAAGTGGAGAGAATTTCTTCTGAAGCTATGTCCTTGTATCATTTGAATGTGTTAAGAAATTAAACCCAAGAAACAGATATGGTCAGGTAGAAATCGGCTGGGTTTCAAGGGTTGATATGCTTTAGTAAACGTTCTTGTGTTGGTATGTTTATTTTAAATGTTTTTATCAGCTGTCCTTCCATCATTAATCGAGAATCCATTTATGTAATTCCCAAGTAGCCACTGGAACATTTACCTTTACACAAAAAATTTAAGGAAACACAAGCAACAACCATCTTCTCATTAACACGAGATTTTGCACACAGTGTAGCTATAGAGCTTCCTCAGATCTCGGCCAAAGCAAGTTTTCCTTGTTTGTTAAGTTTATATATCTTTGTGTATGTGTGTCTCCGCTATGCCTAGGGAAAATGCCTGTACTGTTTCTCTCTACAAAAGTATTGCCCAAGTAAGCCATCATTTCAGGGACTGAGGGGGTGGGGATGTAGATAAGAAATCAGAGCAGAAAAAGGAAGGATAGAGAGGTCTTTGTCCTGCAGTTTGCAGTTACTAAAGGATGCAGAAATCTAGCTGAAAACTTTAGACAGCAATTATCAAGATTCACCATCTGAGGTCTGTATATATTCCACTATCTCCTATACACAAGTGATTCCTTACAACCCTGAGGTCATGGCATTCAGAATACTGTGATTTATTTTAAAGGTTTTATTTAGTCGAGAGAGAGAGAGAGAGAGAGAGAGAGAGAGAGAGAGCGCGCAAGAGGGCATGGAGGGGGCAGAGGGAGACGGAGAGAGATCATCTCCACGCTGGGCATGGAGCCCACCTTAGGGCTCAATCCCACGACCCTGAGATCATGACCTGAGCCTAAATCAAGAGGTGGATGCTTAACCGACTGAGCCACCCAGGCACCCCCAGAATACTGTAATTTTTATGTGTAAATTAAGTAAATGAGGAATAGTTCTAAAGAAACAATCCAGAACAGGAAGCAAAAACTTCCTAGCCCTGAGAACTTGGCAAGTCATTAACTTCTGGTAGCCTGTACTCTCATATGTAAATGGGGAAATAATAATACTCTCTCACAGGGCACATATACATAGTAGAACTGATATCCTACTATATGTGAAATCATCAGAACACAAGGCATGTTAATTACACATCAAATCATTTATCTTTTCACCCTAACATCTTAAAGAAATGAAATAGAAACCCCATAAAAATAGTATTTACTTTTCTTTGGTGCACAGAAGCCCATACAAGTATCCTTGTCCGGGAACCTGTTCTTATTGCTGTGACACCCGCCAGATACGAATTTTTCACATGTCATGGAACTTAGATTGAAGAAATACTCTCCTGTGCGCGCTCCACACTGCCCCTTACTGACTTCCAACCTGCAAATTTTGGGAACTTCTAGGAAAAGGAGGGCATAAAACAATGCTAGTCAAAAATTAGCTTTCTTAGTATTATTTAGTATTACTTACTTTTAGTAAGTAATACTTAGTATTACTTCAAAACTTTACTGTATTTTCAGAAACAACTAAGGAGAAAACAGTATCACATTTAGTACTGGGATAGTAAATCCCCAAAAGACTTTTCCTTAATCCAGTTATTCAGCTCTTTTTTTTTTTTTTTTTTTTTTTTAAATAGTGGCTCCAGACCTGAGTCAGCCAAATTCAGTGGAAATTCTCTCTCTTCTCTCAGGGTGTTCTGATTTTTCTACATATGAAGTTAATCAAACTTATTCACGGGAATACATACACAGTTTTCCTTGGCTTAGTTCCTTGAATGGCAAAGTCCCATGTTTTGTTACTGGCCTTCATAAATACAATAAATATGATTAAAATGAAATAGAAACCAGGATCATGAATCTCTCCTATATCCCTGTACTAACCCAAAACAAGTTTAGGTGTCAGGGGACAAAAGGAAAAGTTAGTTATCTAAATCACACTTTAACAATAAAATCCGCTGAAAGTATTTCAGATTGATAGGTAATTGACACGAGTAAACGGTGCTCTCGAGGAGGCATAAAAACCATAGGTTTAGAACTAGTGATAAAGAGAAGTACCCATGTGGCACCCAATAATGCATCATACTCCTGCATCATTATGCCCTACGGTGAACTCTTGCTCTGAGTCTGCGCGGACACTGAATTATGATAAATGCCACTTAGGAGAGAAATTTGTTAGCCAATGTATAAGTTAGCCTTACTTAATGTTTGAGAAAATGCAGGCTACAACTTACTGCGGAAAATGGGATCTGGGAAATTAAGTTACTAGCAGCCCTTCTGTGTAAGGAGCCGCGCAAGAATTCTGAGCTTGAGCTCGGCCACTTACTCTCTATCCTCCAGCAAGCTTCATTGCAGTCCTCCAAAGTTTCGAAATTGTTGGCGTTGCCCTGGCAGCCCCCGTAGAAGAATATGCGGCAGCTCTGCGTGTACCTGTCGTAGTAGTAACTGGGGATCCGGGCCCGGCACGGCCCCACGTCGGGGGACAGGAGGCAGATGTCTGCCTTGTTTCCTTCTGGAGGAGCAGGGGAGCCTGAGAGGGGGAATGAGGTCCGCCACGTCTCCGGGAAGGTAGAGGCTTCCCAGGGACTTCTGTCCCTCCGTTTCCCAGCCCAGGGGGGTTTGCCCAGAGAGAAAGTACAAACTTCGGCACGAGCGTCCCTTCCCGCGGCTCCTAGACGTGCCCTGTGCAACAGGGGCCCGGGGCAAGCGGGGCGGAGAGAGCGGGTGCAGGGGACCCCACAGCCTCAGCGCCCACGCTGCCTACCGTGGGGCGGAAGCCCGGCGCAAAGAGGGGGTCCCAGACCCGCCAATACCTGGCGCCTCCTGAGCCCCGTTGCCCAGCGCGGTCCCGATCAGGAGCAACGGCAGAAGCAACAGCCCGAGGAGGCAAGTAGAGTCCATGCTGTCCGGTTTGAGTGGCCCTCGGGGCGAGGCGTTCCTTGAATGTGCCAGCGGGAAGAGGGTGCACGGAGTCCAGCCTCCAGGCAGCCTGGGTGCCGATGTGGTGGGTGCCTGCTTTATGTAGGGTGAGTGTCCTCCCGACCCCGGACGGGGCGGAGCGTGCCTGTGCAAAGCCCGGGAGGCTGATTCATGCCCCACAGGCTGTGACCCGCCACAGCCCTGTGTTGGAAAGTGTGCGGGGGAGAGGAATTCCCCACCAGGTTGAACCTGCCTCCCAAACTTTCTCCTATCTTGGCCGGAGTGACTAGATGCGGCATTGTGACAGCGATGGGAAGTCGGCAAGCTAGAGGGAAATGACCTGGGGGTGATTGCACAAGGTTCCAACTTGCAGCATCACTTCATTATGAAAGCAGAAGTCCAAGTATTTGAAGGGCAGAGACAAAGTGTGAAATTCAGGGGACTGAGGGGAGCCTGGCTCCTTGTGATAGATTCCTTTATTAGATTAGAAATTTAAGTATGTGTATTTATTTACATTTATACATACGTACATATTTCAGTCGAGATTTAATTTAATAAAAGGCTCATAGTGTATCTTAAGTGTACAGCACCATTCCAATCAAGAATTAGAACACTTGCAGCACCCCAGAACATTCTCTCATACCCTTTCCCAGTCAATCCTTCCAATCCCAGGTAGGGGCAACCACTTCTTATCACGGGAGATTGGTTTTGCCTGTTCTTGAATCTCATGCAAATGGAATCCTAAAGTGTGTATTGTTTGTACTTCTTTTGCTCCACTCCTGTTTTAAAGACACACGATGTTATTGCATAGTTCATTTCTTTTAAATGCTGAGTCCATTCTTCCAATGTATGAAGGTACTACAAATGTCCTGTTCCTGGACATTTGTGTTGTTTCTAGTGTGAGACTGTTATGAATAAAGCTGCTTTGTGCATACATGCAGCTTTTATTACTCTTGGGTAAAATATCATGTTAAAAACTGCCACTTTTCCAAAATGATTATACCGTTTTATACTCCCCCGCCCCCATCAGCTATGTGTAAGTATTTGTGGCTCTGTTTTTTTGAGCTGGAACATGAAAGTCCATAGAAAGGTGGCCGTAGGGGATTCCAGATCAATCCCTTCCTGCACGTTTCCTAATTGTCAGTGCATTAACGTTCATTGTTCCTCTGACATCTTAGCCTGAGTCTAACTTTTTCTTTACACAAAGCAAATTATTTATGCTTGGATTTCACATGAAATATTGAAGCTGTTTTTGGCAAACATTTTAATGAATTCTCTTGATGACTGTGTCTTCCTCCCGTTTTTCCTCTTGTTGGATTTTCCTCTTGTTGTATTCTCAAGAGAATAATTATTCCTGGCTTCTCCTGAGGATCTGGAAGGAGTTTACAGGAGTTCCCTTCAAAGTTTCTGAGAAACCCTATGCTCACAGTGAGTTAATAGTCTGGGACATTTTGGGGCGCCTGGGTGGCTCAGTCGTTAAGCGTCTGCCTTCGGCTCAGGTCATGGTCTCAGAGTCCTGGGCTCGAGTCCCACATCGGGCTCCCCGCTCGGCGGGAAGCCTGCTTCTCCCTCTCCCACTCCTTCTGCTAGTGTTCCCTCTCTCTCTGTGTCTCTCTCTATCAAATAAATAAATAAAATCTTTAAAAAAAATAGTCTGGGACATTTTGCACACTCTATCCCTTGTGCCAGTTTTCAATTATCCTGATGTCATGCCATAGAATCCTATTCCTAAGAAAACTAGCCTGTCCTGGAAATATTCAGTGTTACTGATGCTGTCAGATTACCAGGTATCTATGATTAACAGTCCAAGATGTAAGGACAAATGTTTAATAACCAGCTCTCACGAAGTGGGGGAGGATAAGAGGGGGTATGCTGATTTGTATAGTTTACTGATTTCCGTGTTGTAAGTACTCCCATTATGGCCAATTTCAAGCTACCAGAATTGGAAATAGGTAGGTACAATCGGTTCGCCAGAGCCAGACTGAACTGGCTCTAGCATGCCAACCACTGAAATAGCCAGCTAGTTTTGGAAAGACGCATTCATGGAAGAATCACATGAGCCCCTCCCAAACATTAATAGGGGAGGGAAGTTTTACCAAACAGCCAGTATCACTTTCAGGAGAAAAGTTACTTCAACTTCAAATTTTCATTCTTCTGAATATGATTTTCATTCTTCTGAATATGATTAAATATATCTCCCATATGGACTAAAATAAATTCAAGGACTGATTCAAACTTGTCACTCAGCATTGACTGTTGTCACTTTTGTTCTTTGTTCTCAGGTGCTGGTACTTTTGATCATCTTTTGCTTCATATAAAAAGAGGAATCTTTTGTTTTAAGATTTTATTTATTTGACAGAGAGAGACATAGCGAGAGAGGGAACACAAGCAGGGGGAGTGGAAGAGCCCCTCACTGAGCAGGGAGCCCAATGCGGGGCTCGATCCCAGGACCCTGGGATCATGACCTGAGCCAAAGGCAGACGCTTAACGACTGAGCCACCCAGGCGCCCCAAAAAAGAGGAATCTTTTGAATTAGGGCAGGCAATTTTGGGAAATTGCATGATGCAATGGGAAAATGAATTGTATTCCTTGCTCCTTTGGAGAGTCACATAAACTCTCTGAGCCTCAGTTTCTTTATCTGTAAAATGGATATAATGACGGTACTTTACATGGGTGTTATGAGGATTAAAGGCCAAGCGCCTAAGCACTCACAGGGTTGCGCTTCAGCGGCTTACACACAGACACAGACTCCAGCCTGATTATCCATGTTTTGATTCCCATTGAGAGCCTTTGCACAAAACTTGAAGATGGAGTGTCAGCCACAGTCAGGAAACAGCACCGTGAACTGGCCTTGTAGGACTGGAGCCTGCGACATTGCTCTCACCAACGCTCCTCTTTAGCTGAGCTCAGAGGCCACCTCTCTGCCTAGGAAGCTGTCACACAGTCAGATGTAACTCCATGATGGTTTTTTCTGGGGAAATGAGCTTAGGGTTCTTTCAGCCACAGCAGAGTCCTTAGTCCTGCTAAGGACTCAGGATGCTCTGGAACACCTGGAGGGGAAGGAGAGTGGGGAAAGGGCCAAAATCAGGCTTTTCACCCCTCTGTGGTATAGAGTCTGTGGACACAGGGCAAAATTCATGTTCAGAGGTACTCCAGAAATGTTAACTTCCTTCCTTTATTCTATGCCAAATAGGGTGCATCTTTAACACCCCTGTGACAGGGAAGGAGAATTCAACAAGTGGGGACAGTTAGAAGTTTGAAATGACCAGGCCAAGTTATCAGGAAGGAAATCACACCTCTTAATGGCAAACCACTTGAGTATTTTTATATCCATGAAAAGGATATCTTCCAATGTAAGGGGAATCTAAATTTTCTGGGACTACTTTAAATTACTGAATTTATCCTTAGGACCATGTGGAAGGAGCCATGTGACCACTGCAACCAGCCTCCATAGGGATGTCACAGTACTTCTGTATCCTTAAACCAGTATCTAGGCCAAAAGGTTACCACATAGCAAAGGAAAAGAATTCCTTTATCCAAAGTCAACAGGAAGTGCAAGGCTGGAGGGAACTGCAAAGAACAGTCATCCAGATTGATTTGTCATTGTTACACCAAGTAATAGCTTTAGTGGCTGTGGCTAAAAATTGAAGTTCAAAATAGTTTGGAGTTCTGTGAAATAAGGCATGGAGTTCTCATAATTTGAGTGTTGACGGAACTATAGATATCGTCTATTCCACTATTTTCATTTTACAGAATTATACATTGAGACCTGGTCATGTTTACTTACCTTAGTTGTTGGCAGAGCTGAGACTAGGACCGAGGTTCTTGATATTCAGCCTTGTATTCTTCCCAACATTCCCATACCTGGACTCTTTCTACTGTACCGAGACCTTAGAGCAGAACAGTAAATACCAGAATGAAAACACACAGAGGCTACAGTGATTTCAGGAACACCTGTGCATGTGTCAGATCCGTGCTTCTGTTCTTTCTCACCATCCCACTCCCGGCCCTGTAAAAAAAAAAAAAAAAAAAAAAAAAAAGGGGACGCCTGGGTGGCTCAGTCGGTTAAGCGTCTGCCTTCGGCTCAGGTCATGATCCCGGGGTCCTGGGATCGAGTCCCACGTCAGGCTCCTTGCTGAGCAAGGAGCCTGCTTCTCCCTCTGCCTGCCCCTGTCTCTCTCTCTCTCTCTCATAAATAAATAAAAATCTTAAAAAAAAAAAGATATGAAGTTGATTTGGAATTTCCTAGAATTAGCTCCTAGAATTTCCAAGTCTGGGTATGATGTTCTATCTTCTGAGAGCCACACATGCTTGGACAGTGATCGTGAATTTAAGGGGAGGATTGAGGCAGATGGTCGTCTTCTCTGTCAGACACCTTAGAGAGAGGTGGCATGTTTAGCTCATAAATGAATGAGAAGAATTGATCCCCAGTAATTTGGGGATATATATTATATAACATAGTCACTTACTGAGTTAACATTGATAACTCACCAATAAACAAAATTCTCACTGCCTGTTAGCTTAAGCCAAAATAAAATCTGAAGTGAGTCCAGCTGGCACGACCAAGAACTTTACACATTTGATAAGAAAGGCAGTTCATCTCTTCTGAGAGATTAGGGATCACGAGGATTTTGTTCAAGTTTAGGCAACTCCTTCACCGACAAGGTGTTTTTGAAGTGAGTTGGGTCACCTAGGAAATGTTTGCTCTAGTGCGCCCTCTGTCGGAAACAGAGTGCATCTGTGAGCATTGTATAATAAGGCGGAGCCACGTAACACGATGAGACATTCTCTATGCCTAATTTTATTATTATTATTCTCCTTAGGGGGAATGATATAATGGGGTATTTAATGTGTCTCTTACCGTGGTCATTTTTTCGTCCATATATTTTTAAAATAAGCAGAATTACTATTTAATATGTGCCAAACCTGGTGCTAGGCGTTTGGAATACAAAGACAAATAACATGTAAGGATCTCATAGCACAATAGAGTAGACAGATGAACATCACATAACCCAATTGCAATATAGTGTTTTTAGTACAATATTAAAGATATGTACTAGGTTTTATGGGATCATAGAGGAGGAAATAAAATTTTAGAAAGCGCTCAGTTCTAAACAAAAGCCAATCTACACAAACAGATCTAACATTATATCTTGTATGCCTATGGGACACAGAGACTCACTCCTTCAACAGCTGGTTGCTTTGGTCGTGTTTTTTTTTTTTTTTTTTTTTTTTAAGGTGTTGTGATTCTAGCAAAGCATTGCCTTCTGCAGGAAGGCAGAATCTCAGAAACCCCCTTTCTCTTCTACCTAGATGTAGGTTCACTCAACAGTCATGCCTACTTAAGAGGCAGACCATATTTCCTCTTACTCAGATTGCCGCATACTTACCTCGTAGGGCACCCAGAAGGTTGGGACAGAGTTTGGACTATTTTATCCAAGATGTTTCTGGCACAGTATGGCCTTACCACCTGCCCAGAATTTTAGCCTGGGCTACCAATCCACCAGAGAGTGGCATGTCAGGAAGGGGGGAAAGACAGAGAAAATTGCCCCTAATGTCTGTATATCATGTGGGAATAGCAATAACTATAATAATGAATATGACGTTGATTAAGAGTCTACATTGTACTTTGTGTACATTAACTCATTACATCTCCCACAATAACCACTGAGGGTGATACTTTATTCTCCCCACTCTGCAGATGAGCACTGAAACTTTAGGTGAATATGTGACTTGGTCAAAGCTACACAGTTAGCTCAGGCTGTCTGAATCCTGATGCGCTGGTCTCACTCACTGTACAAGCTTCTTTTTCTTACACATTAGTGGGGCCCGAAGTCAGGCTTATTATATGTAACACGTGCTCATGATCTTAGTTCAGTACCTGGACAGCTAGATTACAGACTTCTCACTCAAACATAAAGTTTATAATTAAGAACAAACATCACTACAATTTCAATACGTTGCTATAATGCTCTAAGAGAAACATCTGCCGAAGTTAATAATCAGATTAAAGGACTGAGAGAGTTAATCACTAAATCCTTACTTTCAGGGTTATATTTAGCAGAAAGTAATGGACCTTGACCTTTCAAGTATAAAGACACTCTTTCTTACAAAAATATTGTCACTTTTATACCTTAGCCCAAATCACATGTTATACATTACTTATGTGTCTGTCGTAAACCCTCCATATGTTCGTTTGTTCTAGTTTTATGTAGCAAAGCTTTTGTATCTTAAGTCACACAGAAGGGACAACCTACCATTTGGGGGCAGGGGGAGGCCATAGTTGCAGTTTGAAAGAGCAGTACCTCTCCTAAGACTCTTACCATTTCACTATTTTTTTTCCCTCTCTTGACTATTAGCCAAGGAAACAAACTGAGTCAAACTAAAATGTCTGTATTGGAAAAGAGTTGACTGCGCTGGCGTGGACTAGGTGTACCGAATGAGCCAGAGAAGTGTGAGCTGTTCCTACTAGCCTGCGGGATCTCCGGCACTCTCTTCCCCTCCCTTACAATCGAAGTCATGCCCTGGTCCAACCAGACACCAACCCGGTAGCTCCTGCTCTGGATCCTTTCACCTCTTGCCTTCTTGAGGACTTCTCTCCTCTGCAACATCGGTTCTTTCAATAGTTGCCATTTGGAGTGCTCTATCTCTGATTTTTTTTTTCCATCCCGAACTTAAAGTTCATATTTGACTTTCTATCCCTTTCCTCTTAGAGCCTTATTTCATTGTTCCCTTTTCCAGCAAAACTTACCAGAAATGTTATCTTCATTATCTGCCTCCACTTCTTCATCTCCCCTTCCCCCCCTCCCCCATTGCACTCCAATTCAACTTCCACATTGGGAAGAGGAAGAATAGGAAGCGCTTCCGTCAAGAGCACCTCAATCATGTTGCCACATCGCACTGGACCTCTCAATTCATATGACACCTAAAGCAGCTGCCGCAGAGGTCACCAAGGACCACATTTTTCCATCTCAGCAGTATTTAACAATTTCAAATTCTTCCTCATCCTTGAAATGCTTTTCTTCTAGTTTTTACTTTACCGCATTCTTCTGGTTTCCTCCTACTTAGCTGACTATTCCTTCTCAATCTGTCCTCCTCTGCCTGCCCATTAAAGGTGGGGTGACTCAAAGCTCAACCTTGAGAACTCTTTTCTAACTGTACTTTATGTGATTTCAAGTAGACACACACACACACACACACACACATTTGTGTAATAGTCTTGACCTCACCTCTGAATTCCAAACACTTGTATCTACTAAGTATCTCTACTTGGATATCTAATACACATCTCAAATATTATATGTCTTAAACTGAAGTCTTGGTCATATATCCCAATATTCCTTCTTTCTGTCAATGACACTTCTAATTAGACTTTTCAAGCCCAAAACTGTGGAATCACTCTTGACATCTCCCATCTCTTCATCACTCAACCCATCAATAGTCCTGTCAATTCTACCTCCAAATCACATTTTTAATCTGCCACATTTCTCTATATCCATGGCCACCAATATTGTTCAAATCTCTCTGTTCTTAAAAGACTATTATGTTAGGTTCTTACATAAAATCCCAGTTTCCACTTTTGTTCCCCTTCAACCCCACACAGCAGAGTGGTTTTTTTTTTTTTTTAAGATTTTATTTATTTATTTGAGAGAGAGAGAGAATGAGAGATAGAGAGCACGAGAGGGAAGAGGGTCAGAGGGAGAAGCAGACTCCCTGCTTCCCCGATGTGGGACTCGATCCCGGGACTCCAGGATCATGACCTGAGCCGAAGGCAGTCGCCCAACCAACTGAGCCACCCAGGCGCCCTAGCAGAGTGTTTTTAACACATCAGACCATGTCAGAACACCTCACTTCTCAAAATCAAAACTCGTTATTAGCGCCTCACTTTATTCCTCACCATTCCTCTGGGTGACTCTATGTGACTTGGCTGCTCTCTCCCAGACTGACTTCACCCCATCACTCTCCCTCTTTCTTACTGTACTCATTACACTGTGTTTTCTGTTCTCCTTGTACGACAAATCTGTTCCCACTTCTGGTCCTTTGCATGCACTCTTCCCTCTGCTTAACCCTTCTCCTTGCATGAAATGCTCATCTCCTGACCTTCACTGTCTCCTCCTTGACAGTCTTGGTCCCACTGGCATTTCCTCTAATCAGTCTAGATGATGTTGCTTCACATCCTAGTCACTCCTTATCATAAACTATAGCATTTATCAGTTGAAATCACTATGTTTATTCATTTTTGTCTCACTTGTCTGATCCTCTCACAATTATGTAAGCTCTGTGACAGCAGGAACTTACCTGTTGTAGTCACCATTGTTTCCCAGTGCTAAGAGCAAGACTTATGGAAAATAGGATCTTATAAGTGTCTGTGGAATAAACAAATTACTTATTATACCTCCCCTAGCACTTATCACCATATAATATACGGTACATTTTATCTTGCTTATTGTCTTTCTCCCTCATTAGAATGTATGTTCCTCATGGGCAACATTTTCTGTATTATTCTCTGCTCTACCCTCAAGCATCTAGAATAGTGTCTGGCACATAATAGCATTCAGTAAATATTTGTTGAATGAATGAATAAAATGTTAGCTATTTTTATAGTCCTAGGTATAATGTCAGGATGAAAAAGAATAGTACAAGATAAGAAAATTTATAGCCATATGATTGCAAATTTATTGTACATAATATAGTGGATTTGTTACTGAAAAAAATGTGTCAAATGGAATGTTTATAAATCAAAGTATTTAAAGTGTGTTAGCAACATTTCTATTTCAAAGAATGTGCGATTGATCCACTGTATAAAACAGGGGACTTCTAAAAATAATTTTCATAATTTCCACTAATATAGCCCTTATAAGTTAAATATTTTGTCAAGTTGCCTTACTTCAAAATATACTTACCTACAATGTGTAAAAACAAACAGAAAGCAGGTAGCTTTTGAACTTTATACTAGCCCACTTTAATTCTAGAATAGATTAGCCAGAAAGCTAATGGAAGATATTAGGGAGACACTTAAGCTACTCTACATAGTTCTATCTTCCCTACGTCCCTTACTCACACCCACAAAACCCCTGAAAACCATAAACAACCTGACATATTTTCAAAAGGCCCTGGAGGGGGCAGTATTTCCCCCCACAGAGAACCACTGCTCTCTGAATGGGGTTCAACTCTGAGGTACTTTCTCCCGGTCCTCTTCTCTTTGCTATATTGGACCTTACCGCCCCTGAGAGTAGTGCAAGATGGAAGAAGGAGTAAAAGGGCAAATATCTTCTACTTCGAGGGGTATGTCCCCCCGCCCCGAGTTAGCTGTAAATGTTGCCTTAGCTTGTTGGTCTCCGTCTTCAGTCCCCCTTTTATATTCTGGTGGCAGCGGGGTAAGGATGTTTGGTAATAGTGCCAGTAATATGACCTAGCCCCTCTTAGAACTTCCTGCAGAGAGGTGGCTCAACTTGGAAGCTTTGAGCTGCCCAGGTACGGCGGGAAATATGACAGAATGGCTTAGTGCCTTTTGTTTTCCCAATTCTGTGCCTTCTTTCAATGTAATTCTAAAGTATGACAAAACAAATCTATTCTTTTCCACTAATTTGGAAAGGGTAACAGAGAGAAGCGTTCTGGAGTTGAAAACACCCCAGACCAAAAAGCCAAACACCTGTGTTATAGCCCCAGCTCTGTTGCCACCCATTTTATGATTTGGGTCCACCTTTATTTCATCTGTAAAATGGGATTAAGGATGATTAGATTATGCCATACCTGAATTCATTTAAACTCTTCAGTGCAACTCTGAGCCTTGGGGCTCCATGCAGACAATATACACTGCCCTTCTCTGTGTGTCTGGCTGTCTTTGAGGGAGGTTAGAGCTTTGATCCTCACTCTTTGAATTTTCTCGTACAAGTCCCGTGACATCAAGTTCGGCAAGCATTGTCTCATCTTCTAAGATTCACCTCCACCAAATGAAATGTGTTGTACTTAAAATACTATTAAATTTTAGAGCTTGGAGATCATTTGTCAATAAATTAAAGTTAGGTACATTGCACTTCTTCCTATTTGCTAGGTGAATATTTATGACATAGGTTGCAAGTGACTTTATCTACACTCCATGATTCTCTTTCATATATTGAACGATAGGCAGGAATAAGGACATAAAAGTTATGAAAGATATAGATGCTCTTATAAAGGTCCTTATAACCCATTGTGTCTTAGATTTGTTAGAATCAGTGCCTAACACAAGGATCCTTGTCCAAGTGATTTATCAAGGATGAGCTCTCATGAGAAATCTCTGAAGGAAGGTAGAAAGCAAGATGAAGCAGAAGGTAAGCAAAGGTGTAGTTTCAGATGTCTAGCTTATCCTGACCCCATGGGGAGCTCTGGAAGGTTCTCAATTACAAGGTTTTTCAGCCCACAGGCACCTGGTCTGAGCTATTAGAACCCCACTTCAGCCAGCCCTGTGCTACAGGTCACCCATAGGGGCCAATTGCAGGCATAATCTCCCAGACATCACCAGTTGAAGTGGTTCCCATCAGCCAAGAACAAACCTATGCAGAAGGCTTGCCCTTGGCGATGAACACGTGCACCTGCTGGGGAAATGAACACCCCACCCTGGAAAAGGGGTCTAGGAAGGGCACCAACAGCATCTGCTATGCATGATATTAAAGGAGCCAGCTCAGGTCCACATGATATCCCTTAAGAGCACTTATAAAGCCACCTAACAGAAAATGCCATGTAAGACAGCACAGTTTGAAAGTCTAGAGGTGCAGAATAAGTGGGTACTCCAGCTAACATGTACTGAGCACTTGTTTCGTGCCACATACCATTGTACAATCTTGATTCCTCTCAAGAAATCTACAGTGTAGCTAATCACATTGCTCCGATTTCCTAGTAAACTGAGGCACAGAAGTTAAGTAACTTGGTGAGGGCCACACCCCTAGCAAGAGCCAAAGAGTGATCATTTCATTGGCAATAACATGGTAGGGATTCTCTGAAACAGAGGAAATGAAATTCTTTTTTTTTTTTCTTTTTTAAATTTTGTTTTATTATGTTATTTTAATCACCATACATTACATCATTAGTTTTTGATGTAGTGTTCCATGATTTATTGTTTGCGTTTAACACCCAGTGCTCCATGCAGTACGTGCCCTCTTTAATACCCATCACCAGGCTCACCCATCCCCCCCGCCCAGAACCCTCAGTTTGTTTCTCGGAGTCCACAGTCTCTCATGGTTCGTCTCCCCCCTCTGAGTCCCCCCCTTCATTTTTCCCTCCCTAAGCCCTATTCCAAATCAAAACCTCTTAGATTGTGCTCATATTTTAACAAGTTCCTAAAGCAGTTCTTATACACACTGAAGTGTTAGAGCCATTGCCAAGTGGAATTAGTTTTCCAAGATGGAGAAGAAATGTGCAAAGGATAATATCAACAGCTAAAAATGATCAACAGAGGTAGATATGCTTGTGAATGGTTACAGATAGTCTCTGAAGGCAGTGAGAAGGAAGGGGAGAATGAACTTGCACATGGGCTCTCGAATACCCAACAATAATTACACAAGAAGGAACAAGCTTTTTGTTGTCATCTTGTTTCTTAAGGTAAGAACAGAAAAGCAAAAATAAAAAAGTACAGGAAACATTGACTTTGGGTACTCATAGAGTGTTCTTTTCTGTATCTGTGCTGGCATATTTAGGCATTTACCCCTAAAAATATGTTAAAATGTCTATTTCCCAGAGAAGAAGAGTCTATTATAAGATTGAGAAGGGAAATAATATTTCCTCAAAGGTTTTGGGAATGATGACACTATATCATACAAGGAAATAAGTTAATTGCTGATAAGTTATTAGCAGAGTATTTTTATGTAAATATGCAATGTTGTTCCCTGAAATAGCATGTGACCTAAATATGTTTACTTTCATAAAAATATGGTCATTATAAAAATTGGACCAGGGAGACAAAGGAGAAGAGGAGAAAACCAAAAAAGGAGAGATTTTAAGTGTGATGCCACTTGGCTACAATGAAATATTTTCCCAGACAATTGCATATGGGTACCACCAGCTACTAAACCATCTTCCTCCATTGCCCATTGATCTAATTAAGGAGAAGAGATTGCTGAGAGTGCAGAAGATCCTTCTTTTATGAGGTCCGTCAGTATACCCACTATGTCACCTTTAACCTGCTACATTTGGTCATAATTGCTTTCCAATCCATTGTGACAATTACACGGAACTTCCTGGTATTGTTTGGAGACATATTCTAAGTAATATGCTAGTTTATTTCTGATTAATGAGGTTGTTTGCTGTATTTCCATTCTATTGGCTCATATGTCAACCTATTATATTTATAAGGAACTTATAGTAACAGTTTTTGTATAGTTCTCTGTTAATACCAGATTAAATACTCTAGCGATTTAGGGGATTAATGGGCAGTCCTCAGAATGACCTCAAACTAACTTAAATGGCACATATCATATGATGGAGGGTTCTTGTGTTAGAGATGGGGGTTGGAAACCCAACCTTTTACACCATGCCCCCCCCCCAAAAAAAACAGGGAAAAGGGGAGGCTTTGGATATTTAAGACTATATGCTGACTAAACTGACCTCTCCCCACATCCCCACAAACCTACTAGCAGGTGGTTAGAGTCAAATGCTTGGTTTAATCATATTAGTGAAGATTATAAAGAAGCTTTAAAATCGCAAGGCTGGTGTGTGGTGCTGGAATTGTTCAGAGAGCATTCATAAGAAATCAGTTATCATAGAAAGCTAAAACAAAGAAACAGTTCACTTAGTAAGTTAAGAGCTGAGGGAAGGATTGGATAATATTGACTTGAAGCATGTGCAGCAATTTGGGTGTATGAACTGTCTTTTTTTTCAGCAGGCCAAAAGATGCCAGTGATCAATATTGAAGACTTGACAGAAAAAGACAAATTGAAAATGGAAGTTGACCAGCTCAAGAAAGAAGTGACCCTGGAAAGAATGCTGGTAAACTGCTGCTCTTTTTTAAATTATATTTTAAACTATAGATATGGTAGGACTACCAGGTTGGTCAGGAACTGTTGCAGGGGAGCAGAATGTGCCACCCCAAACAAAATATACCTCCTTGACATAGGTATTATTTTAGGCTGGTTATTTTATTTTTTTTTAAGATTTTATTTATTTATTTGAGAGAGAGAGACATAGCTAGAGAGGGAACTTAATTAGGGGGAGTGGGAGAGGGAGAAGCAGGCTTCCCGCTGAGCAGGGAGCCCGATGCGGGGCTCGATCCCAGGACCCTGGGATCACGACCTGAGCCGAAGGCAGACGCCCAACGACTGAGCCACCCAGGCACCACTAGGCTGGTTATTTTTAAGAAACAGCAGATAGTGGAGAATATCTGGAAACCAAGTAAAAGTTGCCCTTTTATAAGAGATATTTACAGTTATAAGAGGAGACACATTTATAAATGTGTCTCCCTCTCTATACCAGGAAGAGAAGGATAACTCTAAAACCCTTATTAGTAGAGAAGGCAAGGACTTAAATGCGCTTGATTTAAGGGGGCTTTTGAGCTTTTAAGACTGCTTTTCTTGAAAACCTCCCATAACTGGCCTTTCCTCCCCCACCCCCCAACATCTTTTGTCTTCAGCTGGAGCTGGTATTTAAGGGGGTGTCTTGGGCCATTTCAGGGAGTTACTTGGTTTTCCTGGGTCTCTCCCATGTATAAAGGAGGTGTACGTGCTATTAAATTTCTGTGTGTTTTTCTCCTGTTAATCTGCCTTTTTTATTAACAGGGGTGTCTCAACCAAGAACCTAAAAGAGTAGAGGGAAAATGATTTGTCCGTCCCCACAGCATTCACTGGAAAGGCTCAATGTAGTTAAAAATGAATTGTTCAGGCAAAAATTCATCAGAGATTAAGAAAATTAATAATCATAATTATCTCTTGATTTAGACTCTAAATCAAAGGTTTGGCAAACTATTCTCCATGGCCCAAATCCAGCCCTTAGCCTTTTTTTTTTTTTTTTTATGACCCCTAAACTAAAAATGTTTTTCCATTTTCAAAGAGTTGTTTTAAAAAAGAAAGAGAGAGAGAAAGGAAATGAAGAATATGAGACAGAGACTGTATTTTAGCTAAGCAGTAAAATGAAGCAATGTGTATAGGCATTTTGCTTTTGCTTTTCTAAATTGATAAGCTTCTCTTTATTTAATGCAATACTTTGATGTTTAAATACTTTTAGCCAAGACCTCATTTCCTCCAGCACTGTCATGGCTAGTAATGAATGAGTACATTCTATTCCTTCTTTGCAAACAAAAATGAGTTCAAGCACAAGAATTCACTCATTCCTCCTAAAAACATCGAACAGATTTGGAAATGGTTACCAAGAGTTCTCTGTCATTAAAAGGAGAGGAATGGCAAAGGAATAAAACTTTCCTCCAAACAAACAGTAACTGAAGCTTGGAAAAGGTAGATATGTATTTTAGATCTCTTCATTTTAGGAAAGTAAGTAGAACAAAAACTCCTCCACGAGTGTTAAGAGTATATTTTATATTTTTTCCAAAACTCATTTTATCAAGCCAAAGCAGAAAAGGAGTTTGTATCTTCAAGACTCTTATTGCTGGGGCACCTGGGTGGCTCAGGTGTTAAGCGTCTGCCTTCAGCTCAGGTCATGATCCCAGGGTCCTGGAATCGAGCCCTGCATCAGGCTCCCTGCTCTGTGGGGAGTCTGCTTCTCCCTCTCCCACTCCCGCTGCTTGTGTTCCCTCTCTTGCTGTATCTCTCTCTGTCAAATAAATAAATAAAATCTTAAAAAAAAAAGACTCTTATTCCCAATAAAAAATTGGAATTTTGGCTTCTTTTACATTTATAATTGTCTCAAACTTCCCTGGTGCCCTTTCCATACAGGCAAAACATATTTTGCTGTAAAAATGAAATTAAATATAAAAACAGCACAAAAAGCTTGGAACATATAACAAAACGGTTAAAATCTTTATAATTTGGGAAAAATAAACTTTTGGGGTAAATAAAGTTATTTTTTCTTCTTGACTTGAAGCATCCAAACGCTGTTTCATTATTTATTTACTTAGGATGTTTTGTTTTGAAGGCAGTTTGATTGTATTCATGTTTATTATTCATTTGTGGCACGCTCACCTGGGAGTTTTTATTTGGGGCAAACATCACATACATCACCATCTGTCAGGTTTGGGGATTTCTTTTCCCTGCTACTCAGAATCTCCTTGTTTTTGGAAGTCAAACTAATTTAATACCAGACTGCCAAAACTATACACCGCGCGCATGCGCGCGCACACACACACACGAAAATTTTAGGTCCTGAACCTATAGTTCTGACACAGGATGGCATAGCGTCCTTATAGAATGGTGGATAGACACTGGAACCCTAACCCTGGTTCAGATTCTGGCTCCACAACTTTCTCCCTGTGGAACACTCAGCTGAGATATCTTCTGTAAAATGGGAATAGTAACAACATCTAATTCAGCGGGCAGCTGGGAGGCATAAAAGGGGTAATATATCCAAAGCTCTGAGAACAAATACCTAGGACATAGCAAGTGCTTTCTACTATGTTTATTATAATATAATTATAATAAAATTAAATAATTATATAAATATAAATATAATTATTTTATTTTAAATTATTATTTGATGTCTGTGAATCAGACTGGTTCATAATATGCTTCAACCTATTTCGCTATCAAGGCACTACTATTGTCAGAAGACACAACTCTTTGCAGCCAGTTTTTTAAAGCTGACCGATTTGCAGTGACTGAATGTCAAGGCAATAGGCAATGACTAAAGATAATCTTCGTAGTAACGGCCAAAAATAGCCGCCATTTGACTGAGCATTCGTTGTATGCTTGGCACTTAATGCAACCATCGTTCCTCTTCCTTTTCATAGATAACGTAACTAAACCTTAGGTGAACTCTCTGAACTAACAATAAATACAGTAGGGAAGTGGGTAGAGCCAAAATTCAAAACTGGGGTGGCCTGAATCCAGGGTCCATGCTCTCCACCATGCCATTTAATCCTATATTAAACTATATATACTTAAAATAAGCCTCACTGAAGTAATTTTTGAACACACACACTCACATAGGATTTTAGGTAATTTATTGCTCCTTATAGCCTCAGAACCTAGATAGACGTTGTCAAAACCAACCCTTCACGGACTCTAGAATTTAGGACAGCAGTTAAATAGTAACCCATTTCTGATACCCAGTTGGGGCCAAAATAGCTGGTGTTTGGAGGAGTGGGGAAAAAAGTGAACCTAAATCTTAATTTTGAATTTTGAAAAGGGAAAAATGTCAATCTAAATTACTCCATGTTTCAGAATTGTGTATAAACTACGAGTATCATCATATGAAGGAGCCACCTGACCAATGCCTTGCCCCAGTTCGAAATGATGTTTCCTGTTATGTAGATAATGAATTTGCAGAGTTATAAAGTAATCTTAAGTCTTATGTTTAATGTTGCTGGAAATTTGCATACAAAAATGATATAAATATTGTATTTAAAAAACACAGTAAATTCGTTAGATAGCTAATGGAATGGCCACCTACTGGACTGCCAGAAATGAAGTAGTTTTATGTTAATGTCATGAATAGTAGATTAAGTGAAAAGGAAACAAGTTGAACGTTAAAAGAAATGAATAATTTGAGCTTGTGTGTATATGCACGTGTATACACACACGTTTATCTTTATATATGTTATAGAACATTGACTCATTCTAAAAGGTGTGTTAAGTGGTACATGGACCATTTAAGCTCTGGCTGAGTCCATTAAAATACTAAAGCCTGATTTTTCATGAAGTCATTACTATAATGGTGCAGATTAGTGAAGAGCAAGCTCATAAACAAAAATAATGATTTAGTTCAACAAATACTTGTTTACTGAGCACCAACTAAATGCAGTCTCTGTTCTAGATGCCTGGGATACATGTGAACAAGTCAGCCAAAGGCCCTTGGCCCGTTGGAGCTCACCTTCTAGTGCACTGTCATGATCAATCATTGTCAATGAGTTTAAAATAAAATTATATGTGATACTTCTGAGAATTCGGGAGTGGTGATAAGCCTGGAATTTAAAAATTATTCATTCCCTTCCACCTTTACAGGTCACATTTCTGGAATGAGGAAAAAGATTTAATCAATGTTTACTCTGGTGACACTGTTGACCTCTGTGGCCAGCTATTTTCTGATCCCTGTTCTGATCTCCCTTAGAGAAACTAGAGGCAGTGTCTCCTGAGAACCCTTAGCTGGAGTGTGGCCAGATAGTTCTCCTTTGCCTGAAGATATCCAGGAAGACAGGAAAAAGAGCAGCTATTTCTTCTTCTCTTCTAGAAAAGAGATATGCACTGGTGGAAAGCAGAACCACATTAAAAAGAACACAGAAATTATAATACATTCTTGGATTCTGCAGTATTCTGTATTAACCAAATGTGTCCTTTCTTTCTCCTTTCCTTTAAGGTCTCCAAATGTTGTGAAGAAGTAAGGGATTATGTGGAAGAAAGATCTGGGGAAGATCCACTAGTAAAGGGTATCCCAGAGGACAAAAATCCCTTCAAGGAGCTCAAAGGAGGCTGTGTGATTTCATAAGAAAAAAAATGCCATGGAATAGCTTGAGCTTTAATGACAGTACTAATTTTTGGTCATCTATAACAATACTATTACGCATGTACGTAACCTTTTGATTTATAAATATAAACTTTTAATAAAAGTTGGGATGTGATAATGCATAACTCTATATTTTTCTTAAAGTATTTAGCACAGGGTTTAGCACATAAGTGACAATAAATATTGATTGACCCCTTTCTTTAACAATGACTACTAGGGGGCGGCTGGATGGCTCAGTCAGTTAAGCGTCTGACTCTTGATTTTGGCTCAGGTTGTGATCTCAGGGTCGTGAGATTGAGCCCCGCATTGGGCTCCATTCTGGGCATGAAACCTGCTTGGGATTCTCTCTCTCCTTCTCCCCCTTCCCATTCACACTCTCTCTCAAAAAAAACCAAAAAACACTACTATGTTTTATGAACGAGTCTGTATTATTCTGGTTGCTAGCATATAATGTTTTATGTTTCTTAACTTCTCTTTCAACACTACTAATATTCCAGTAAGAAATTTCATGGTTAGCCTTATATTTTTTCCAACCTTTCTCTTCCTTTATAGAATAAGGAACTCTATTCTTTTGATTCATGGAAGTCCTATCATGACAGGATGTGCGCTCTGAAGATTTTCATTGTGGATGTTTTGTTTTCTGTTTCCCTTGCTCTCTCAACCCCCAGTCAGCAGTGATGGTTTTAACATAACCTCTTCCTACATTCTTACCATTTTTACTTGTTACCGATGATATACTTTTTACCGGAATACCAATTGGATTAAGAGGCAGTCTGTGGTCATGGAGCACAGTGGATTTAACCAGCACCAGACGAAAGGTTATAAGAAGCCAGGGAGTTCTGGCTCTGGCATGTTAGCGCCTAACTGACTCTGGATAAATTACTTACTCTTTGTAAAATCTCAGTTTTTTCTCCTGTAGGATAGGAATAATAATGGTCCTATCCCCTTTTTCATGGGGAGTTATATACACTAGGGTGATTATGGTACTTTGCATACTGCCTGGCACATAGTAACAACACCCAGTAAGTGTTAACTAGTATTGTTACTGAGAAAGAAACTGGACAAATATCCAGAACCCTTTGAAATCCATGCTATTCCATCCCATCCCTAAGAAGACTCTCACTAGTACAGTCCTTTTTCCTGTAGCAGTGTAAGAACAAGATGATAGAAAAATAGCTATCTTGTGCATCATCTTACTAATCAGTTTCCTCCTAGCATCTTACTGAGTTGACATAAACCAAATTTCAGTACCTTTGTGCTAATGACTAAGAGATCCTTTGCCTCTGATTCTGTAACAAATGATGAGTGCTGATTACCATTACTTGAAAACTGTTTTTGTTCTTGGAACTTGGAAACTGTTTTTGTTGTTAGTGTTTCCTTTTTGCTGTCTCACAATTACACTGCTATTTTTGGATATGTCAGTGATCAGAATACAAGGAAATGCTAATTGATTGTCATCCTTTTTAAAAACAAGAAGTGTCTATTATTTGGTCTGGAAGGGAATCTCACGGAGGTCCCAAGTTTAGCTCCTGGCACAGTCCTTTCCACTCTGACCGTAGTAAATGCTCAACAAAGATCTACTGACCCTCGATCAACCCTTTCATTTTGAAATGGAGGAAATCCAGGTTTAGAAAAATGAGTTGGCAGGTTTCTCAGGTCCCGACTCTGGATCTCTGGCTGAATGGTTAACACCACACTCTACCACATATCAGATATGCTTTGGGTATTAAGAGATTCCAGGATAAACTATTGGAGTTTATCTTTCCTCAGGAGACACTCTTTTCCCCTGTTTAAAATTACAAAACTCCTCCCCAACAACCCCCTCAGCATTTCGTATCTCCCTGTTCCACTCTCTTGTCTTCCATAGCCCCCATCACCATCTAGCGTACTATACACTTCACTTGTTTATTTGTTTAATGGTGGTCTGTCTCAAGGGTATTTCTGTGTGCAGTTTAGTGTTTATTATGTACTCCTTTTATCTTTTTTCCCCTGATTAAAAAAATATTAGAGTCTTGGCTATGGCATTTAGTAATATGTATGGCCTTAACCAACATCTCTAGCTTTTATCTAACGCTGGAAATAGATTTGGGAGGCAGATGATTCTAAGTTAAAACCCTGGCTTGTCCACTTTCTACTTCAACTCTTTGAACAGCAGGTTTGTTTGTTTGTTTGTTTGTTTCCACATATAAAATGGGAGAATAGAACGGATTCTTATATGAAAATTTAAAAATCAGAACAGATATAGATAAAAACCTAATAAATGTCCTCTCTTATAATAAGACCTGGAAACTTCCTGTAGTCAACAAACTTAAGTATTTAAATAATCCCTGACATGACACCCCATTTCCCCACCTTCTGCAGTTTCGTCAGACTGATCTCTCCACCTGAAATATCCCTCCACTCTAACTCATTTCAGCCTTTTGAAATCCTACTCCTCCTCTGAGGCTCACTATCAACTATCTCCTCTGTCCCTCACTCCATCCCAAGAGTATTCTATAAATCTTTTAACTCATTTAACATTGCTTTGCTTTCTTTTATTATAGTCTGTATGGTTGTCTTACTTTCAATTCTGTATTGTAAATTTCCCAAGCCAGAAGCTCTGTTCATCTTTGAAACTGCCATACCAACTCATAAATTGTCTCGACAATTGAATTGCCTTAATAAAGTGTTCAGTTAAAAGCAGGAAAGGATAGTACTTTTTATTTTGGAGAATTCAGAATTCTTATTAGCTTAACTAAGGAATAAATCAACAGGAGGGTAACATTCCTGTTGCTTAAAAATACAGACTGTCTGCAGGAGTTGGAATAAGATAAAAATCATAGAAAGGAAGTATAAAGAAAAATGGTCTAGGAAGAAGGATGTTAGATCATGATTACCCCACAGGCTACACAGCTACAAACAGTGAGTGATTTTTTTTTTTTTTTCCCAGAAGTTATTTCAGGGCCACAGATTACTAGGTTAAAAGGAATGAGGGAAAGGGAAACAAAAAAACAAAACTACAGGGAAACAAAAAATACTCTAGGCATAGCCTTAACCTTTGGCTCGTCCACAAAACTTCCCGGTACCAGTAATGAGAATGGGTTAAGCATCTACACTTACTGTAATATATCATTTGAGATACTTGCACCTTGAGGGTATTTTGTACACATGGATGAGTTTAAGTCTTAGCAAGAATAAAAAAACTTACACTACTATTTTAATTTGAATTGATTTGATTTTAGCCAAATTTCAAAACAAGGCTAGTATCAAACTTCCTGAATTCCTAAAAGAATGTATTAACATGAGGAAAAGAGTAAACTGAGTAACAAGAATGACCAATTACAATGGAAATTAAGGTCTTGTAAAAGCAGAATTGATAAATCATTTTGATATGAATTATAAGTAGCTGTTAAGATGATCAGAGCATCAGACATAGGTCATCCTGTAACTTCACATATCTCTATCTAGAAAAGGAAGCGTATGCACAGAGTTACATGAAATGGGTGAGTTTATGAAATGTTCCATGTGATTTTTATAATAAATTGAACTAAAAGAAAGTGAACTGAGTTCATCAAAGATGTGTTAAATATGTTCCTTAGAAACCATCATTTTAATGGCCTAAACAGTCACCATTAACTTTATAAATTCTAGAAGAGCAGAATTTGGGAAATAACCTAGTTTATTTCCACCAACAAAACAAAGGCAGAGAATATCTATGGCTTGCAAAAAATCACAAGATAAAGTAAAACCAGAACGTGGTCTTTTTGAGTTCAACCTAGCATTAAATCAACTCCAATATAACTGCTCTCGATATTTCCTTATACAGTTTCTTTTACATGGACTTTTTAACAATGTACTTAATACATAAGAAAAATAGCCAAAGAATTGTTTTTCCTTTTTTTTTTTTTTTTTTGCATGTCAAGGTAAATATTTCATAGTCTTTGCTCTTTTATACTTTAAAAGTAGAAATAACCACACGGTTTTCTTAAGCAGATTTCTTTAAAACATTTGTCAAAAGACAGTGGGCTAATAAAAGTTATTTTCTGATTATACTTTTTCATTGCAGAATGGTTTGTACACACACTATTTTGTAAAACAAGTTTTATTGAAGGTAATATGTAAAGTATAAGTAAAAAGCTAACATGACATTTGGATGTAACTGATATGGATTTTAAACTTTGTTTATCCAAAAAGTTTTGTTAATAGAACATTTCTGTGAAAATACACAAGAAATTATTTACCATGGTTGCTCTCTTCGAGGTAAATTCCATGCTTAGGGATGGGGGCTACATGCTCTTCTAAAAAGAAAAGTGTTTTCATCATTTTACCATTTAAAACCAAACAACAACAACAAGACATTTTTCAGAATGAGGATTTCAGCATTTCCCAATTCACTTTAATCAGTTTACTTAATATGGTATCAGCACCGTGCATTATTTTGTAAGAGTAAAAACTAAAAAACAAAACAAAACCAAAAAAAAAACTAATATGTATTTCATCTCCAATTTAAGTCTCATAATACTGGGGAAGAAGTTAAATAACCACTATGGATTTATAACTATTTATCCCTGCATGCAACCAGATGATTTCATACAGAAGAAATTTCCAGGCCAAAATAATTCTATTTTTATGATTTGGAACAGACATACATTAAGTTACTTAACCAGCTTATTTAATTTGGGCACTGAACTTACTTAATTTGGGCCATGTTAACTACATTCACTAACTTACTTATTTTTAACCAACCTTTTAAATTTGAGCAATGGGGAATCAAAAAATATGAATTGCTTTTGGAGACAGATGTGAGTTTTTTGTCTTGGCTCACCGCATACTAACAGGGGAAAACTCTGGCAGCTGATTTAACTTCTTTGAGCCTGGGAGATCCTGGAATGTGTAGTATTTCAAATACAGAAAAAAAACCTCCTAAACAGTTTTCTTTGTGAAAGCGATTTGTCAGATGTGGATGCATAAACGTAATTAGAAACAAAACATACCTTAGCTAGTTCGCCATTCCCCTGCCCCATCACCCCATCTATTTTATATATTAGAAAACCAAAATCCCAGAAAAAACTTCCAGTGATAGCCAGTGGTAGAGCTGGGACTGGACCCAGAGTACTCACAACGTAGCTCATTGTTCTTCTCCTTCCAATATATTTATTGAGGATAAGTGGGTGGAACCTAGAGAGAAATTAGGAACCAACAAAAACCTGTGCTTACAAAATAGGGAGTGGCTTGGGGTGTCTAAGTTCAGGTACCCTGAAATCCACAGTTCAGGCCACCACCCTTAACTTAAATTTGAATCTGTAGGCAGGAGGTCATCTCCAAAGAGAGAAATATCTGACTGCTTGGGAAGGTTTCTAACATCCATGAGCTATTTTTCTTCTAGTCTATTAAGGATCAGTAGTTTATAGTCAAAGGGAAACTTTATATTGCAGGTAGACGTGTCACATCCTACACTTTTCCTGGCTTTACAAAATGGCAGCAAGATGAATCCTGCTTTCCAGATAGTGGAGAAACCAATGCTGAGTGAATCCAGGAGAAACCAATGCCTACATCCAGGGAGTTGCGGGGGGCCAGGAATTCATAACCCTTGGTGTCAACAGTCACCCAAACCTTGGTTGATGGGGAATGGAGAAACACTTTCTGGTAAGAACTTTTAAGATTCCTGCTTCTGTCTTCTCTAGTATCATCCGTGCATCCTCCAGATCATTACAAAACATTCCCCTGAAGAAAGAATGAGAACTCTGGTGTGGAGGATGCAGTTTGTTCATGTCAGAAAATGGCCCTGCAAATTGTACAGAATAGTCACATCCCGATGTCCCCCTTGATCCCCAAATGTGTCAAGATGTTTCGGGCATTTAACAGACTGGATGGGCATACATCAACAGACGTGGTGGGTGTCTCTGAGATTACAGCTCTGTTTCATTTTCCTCTTGGGCCTTTTCTTAAGCATTCACATTTCCCACAATCCGTATGTAACCGGGGAAAAGTAACATGCTGTATATTTTTGAAACTTGGAGAGGTGAAGGGCCTTTATTTCCTGCCGGGTAGTGTCCTCCTTTTCTTCACAAACAAAACCCGGATGTGACTTGGGAACGGGAGAAAAAAAGGAACAAAAAGTAAAACTTCAGTTGTTTCTCCAGGAAAGTGGGCTAGCACAACCCCAACTGTCGGGCCCGCAGCCCTGGCGGGTCCCCCGCGGGCGTGGCCGGCTCGGGACCCGGCAGGGGGCCAGCGTCCCGCCCGGAGCTCGGGCAGCGCCCAGCTTCTCAGGCTCCCTCTCGACTCACCCCTCCCCGGCTTGCTGGGGCAGGCCTCCCGCGGTCGTGCAGGCCGGAGAAAGAGCCTAGGACGCGGGGCAGGGCCGGCGTGAGGGGACGCCCGGCAGGCAGCCGAGCTCTCGGGGCCCTGGGGAGCGCGGCGGGGAGGCGGTCCCGTCCAGCGCCGGCGGGCGGGCGGGGTGCGCCCTGGTGTGCCGCACTCCCAGCCTGTCCACTTCCAGAGCTGTCCCCGGGCCCGGTTCTGGGGCGAAAATGCCGGCCCTTCACATAGAAGATTTGCCAGAAAAGGAAAAGCTGAAGATGGAAGTTGAGCAACTTCGCAAAGAAGTGAAGTTGCAGAGGCAACAGGTAAATTGGCTGTGCCGGAATAGTTCCTTCTCTGAAATGAACCAAGGGCAGTTTTTCCTGGTTTGTTACAGTAAAACAGGACAGCGTTTCTGGGCTTTGTTTTTTTGTTTTTTGTTCCCCACCCCCCCAGCTCCTCTTGAAGTAGGGCTTTGGTGGTACCTGGGAACTGCCAGTTGATGTGGGGACTTCTTAGGAGGTAAAGGAGAGAAAGGGTCCGCTGAGTAATTTAAAGCCAAATGTCAGACCACCCGAGCCTAGGATTGGGGAAATGGACAAAAAATTCTGCCTGCTGTTATTTGGTTTTAAAAACTCAAATTGTAGGCAAAAGGGAGATGGCTATTTAGTTCCTTGATCTTTTTCATTATGGGACAGAATGGTATTTTAGTGTTTTTTAATGACTATTTAATTCATCACAATTTAGGTAATTTGAATCACATAATTTTGAATTTCACCAGGCCTCTCCAGAGGTACTCAATGAACAGCTCACTGGGGCTTGGGAACAAAACATTACAATTTCTATTTTTATTTATTTGTAACTCTCATCCCTTTATACTTTCCACTTTGTTTTATAAGTATGCGCAGTTAACTAATACAGTAGTATCTGCACATATTTGTAAATAATTATACTGAGGTGCATATGAAAATTCTTTTTAGCGATCATGATTAAAAATTTTAGAGACCACTGAAGTGGATTACAAATTCAGTGAGAACATAAGTCTCGGTGTTCAGAAGTCTCCACTGAAATGTGTTGGAGATTTTGTACTTTTGATTACTTACTGGTAACTTGAGCATGCATTTCTTCCTTTTTTCCTCAGTCAGGCAACCTATGGTCCGGGAATAGGTTTTTTGGATAGATGTTTTTTAAAGGAAATTATCTAGTCCTTTTTCCACAGCAAGAAAAATATAAACTAATTTCATTTCTCTATGGTTTAATACTATAAAAAATTTTTAAAAAATAAAAGAAAAACAATGGCAATTAAACAGGTATGGCAAATAAGCTCCTTTACTTTCCTGCCCTAGTTATGGCAAATCTATCCATGACAGAGTCGTGTTACTCAGGATGAACATTTTGAATGATACTTGGAAGATGCAGGTGTTTTTGAGTTTTACTCAAAAACGTGTGAAGACACGTTTCTTTTTCTGAAATTTAATCTTTCACTTCCAAATCCCTATTCTTCCTAGACTTTGGAGTGCGAAATTGTTTCTATCCATGTTGGAAGTTTTTATAGCTTTAAAAATACTGCTGTGTTTAAAGGAATAAACAAAGCTGTGGGACCCAAAGAATAGGGTAGTTTCTTGAAACCTTAAGGGACCCATTTTGTGGATGGCAACGTGCAGTCTGGGTTGGCCACTTAGATTTTTTTCATGCAATACGTCTTAGAGGTTACATATTAAACAGAGTTGCATAGACTGAAGTATAGCACTGTTGGAATATCCTAGTACCAGAGTGTGCAGAACTTACAGGAGAAAAAAGTGACAAGTGTCTTCTAGGTATTTTAAGCTTCATATTAGAAATTGGGCAGGCGCCTGGATGCAGCTGACCCTGTGGGAATTGAAGGTATCATTCAGGAGCCATTCCTCCCTGCCGACTCCCCACCTGCACTCCTTAGGACACACCCTGCCCCCTGCTCGATCAGTTTTCCAACTCCAAGTGTATGCCAAAGGGAGAGAAAACTTCAGAGATAGCCTTAGGGGATACAAGGAGAGGCATCGAAAATCCTAATAATAATATTCAAACATATGTTATCACACACTTCGATTTCTAGAGTTTTAGTGCTCTACAACCATTATGGCTCTTAGAGATCATTCAGTGCTCTCACTTATAAGGATAAAAAACTTGAATCCCGAGGAGGCTAAGTACCTCCTTATTTAAGACCTCAGAGATAATGATAAGGGCGTGTACTAAAACACATGTGTTCTGATGCCCAGTTCGTTATTCTGCCAATAAATTGCTCATGCCTGAGCTGTGTGCTCTGCTCAGGCCAAGGACACAGAATCCACAGGCTGAATTCTGGCTCTGGCTAATTGTTGTTCAAACATATCTTCTTGATCATGGAAGGACATGCTCAGAGGAGTAACTGTTCACTTTTGGAGGTTACAGATCTCTTTGGAAACCTAATGAAGAAGCCTCTATGAGAACAGATAACAATTTGGGGGAACTCTGATCTTATCCACACATACCTCTGAGGAGACAGACCCCAGGTTATGGTTACTTGCATCTGTACTTCTGAAAATTCACATAAAATGCATGCATTATAAATGTCAGCAACAAATAAAGAGCAATTGTTACCCAAGAGAATGGCACTTGAAAAGATTTTTATTTCACCACATTTTAAGTCATATAACTCCATCACCTAGTTCTAAATTTTAGAACAGCGGTCTTCACATTGTGTGCAAAAAAGTATGTGGGGTATGGGAGTAAAATATTAAAATTTCTACTTTAAATCTCATTTTTGACAGTTTCCAGCTTATGTTTTATAATTACACATTCAGTATAACACAGTAGCATCTGTACTTATTTATAAGTAAATAATTACATATTATTACATAGTTACATACATTTTGGGATACATATGCAAACACGTGTTTGTGATCACCATTAAAACAATTTGAAGATTACTAATCTAGATTACAAATTCAATGGGAACAGTTTCCCAGAGTTAAGGGGTCTCTATTAGTTTGTTGGAGCTTCTGTAATTTTTACTTCTAACTTCTTCTTAGCAATAGGCCTTCATTAAGGCACTAATCCTTTTTTTTTTCCTTTTTTATTCCTTTTTCTTTTTTAAATTCACTCTTGCAATCTGTCTCTGAAGGATAGAGTTTTGGAAAAAAACCTACTCAATCCTTTCTCCATTGCAGAAAAAGTTTCAACTAATTATATAAACAAGAATCTCGGATAAACCTAATAAACCTCAGATAAATCTTTTGTTATGATCATTGCCCTCAAGCAATGGGAAGGAATTCCGATTAGAGACACAAATGGTATGATTGGGCAACCTCAACCTCCCCAGCATCAGACATTCTCCAATGTTTCTATCATTTTGTAAAATTGCAGAACATGGCACACACCCGTAATAAGTGAGAATTTTGGCAGGACACAGCCCAAAACATTTGGGGATTATCTCTTACTGCACCTGTTCATTAGCATGGGAAATTGAAAATGTGGTATGTTTTAGTTCATAAAATATTATGAATACATCGTAATTGTATTTTAGCAGGGGAAAGAAATCATATGAGGCACAGTGGATGGAAATTGCTGGGAATGGTCTATTTAATACAATGACTTTCAAGCTTTCTGACCCTCACCTTAGTGAGAAATATATTTTAACGTAGATTGTGTCATTCATATATAGCGTATATATTATACATGCTTTGCGCCACTATTTTTATACTATTTCATTTTTTTAAATGCCTAGCTGTACTCAATTATACTGATTTCACTAACGGGTGGGTAATGAAGTGTAGACAATCCTGATCTAATTCATTCTTTTTTTTTTTTTCCTTAAGGTGTCTAAATGTTCTGAAGAAATAAAGAACTACATTGAAGAACGTTCTGGAGAGGATCCTCTGGTGAAAGGAATTCCAGAAGACAAGAATCCTTTTAAAGAGAAAGGCAGCTGTATTATTTCATAAATAGCTCTGGAGAGAAATTTCATCCTCAGTAGAAGAACTAGTTTGTTTTGGTTTTCTGAAATAAAACCGAAATTCCTTTCAAAGAAGGAAAACAAAATTTAAGGACTTTCTTAAACACTTATACTGATATGGTTATGTATAAAAGCTGTGTGCTTCTCATCTTTGCTCACTATACTCCCTTGTTAAGAGGGCAGAGAGTATCAAATGGACAATTATGGAAATAAGGACATTACTTGTGCATGACTCACTTCTTTCAGTATATTGCTTGATGCCTTAAATAAAGTTTTATCTCTGGAAAATGAGTGTTGGCAATTTTAAAAGGTGCTTTTTTTTTTTTGGCGTTCACTTTTATATTTTTCCCCCATAACCTTTCACGTGTTTGGGACATGTATCAAAGGATTAGGGGATTTGATAGATAAGTTCTCTAATCCGGCTCTCTACTTCAAATCTCACTTGGTTTACAATGCTGAGTTCTGACTTCTGGAATGTTTCTGATCTAATTTTATCTATTAGGAAACCCAGTGAGTAGAATTCCTAACACTGACGGAGTGTCCGAGTCAGGAACCACGTTAGCACTTGAACACTGGCATTACCACTCACCATACAGATCTTGGTCAAAGTGTTGCTGCCATAGTGCTGTTGGGGAAGGGCCATGTTTGGGGCCCGGGAGAAGCCCCCAGGAGGTCAGCCCTGGCATGTCCACCCTCAGGGAGCTGCATCTCCCACAGGATCTGCCCATCTTGGGCACAGTGACCCTCCTCTCTGTGGCACTGGCAGAGACACTTGGCTCTGACCTCCTCCTACCAGCCTTGTCCAGCAAGCCCAGGCCCACCATACCGCCTTTCCTTCTCCTCCAAAGGGACCAGTTAATCTTTTGTCCATTTGTAAAATTAGCTTGTTTTATTCTTCCCCTCATTGATTTGTAGGCATTCTTCATATATTTTAGCCACTGTCAGTGATAGGTGTCGCCAATACCTTCTCCAGTCCGTGGCTTAATGTTTCATGGCAGGATGGTAGCTGCCACGGCTTTAGCCCCTGGGTGCAACGCGCCAAGGTACATGGCCCATTTGAGTTCTTTATGAGGGCAGCTGCAGCAGCGGCCTCAAAGAAAGCAACCTTTCGTCTTCTCTTGAAGCATTCCCCCCCCCGCCCCCCGCCTCTGTCTTTTGAATGGCAGTTGTTCAACGTTTGAGCCAAAAGAAAGACAAGCAAAACCCAGGTAAGTTCCAGTTCTAATGGGCTTAGTCACTGACGCGCCCTGCAATTTTAAATGTGACACCAGAAGCCCATGTTTGTCCTTGACTAGGTTTTTTTCTCCTGCTTAGACCCAAAAGTGTGACTTATAAAGCCAGAGAGGTGCCCGTGACTTCTAGCAGCTTCCTAACGCATATCAGCCTCCTTGCTCTGAAATTGCTTTCCTTTTCCCTCTCTGAGGGAACAGGATGCCCCAAGCTTTTGAAAGAGCAGGTTACAGCGAACCAAGAGCGGGGACTATTTCCTTCAGTTTCCTGCCGTTTTCCAAGCGTTGACGTCCATTGGGATTACTGAGAGCCCAAGGATAATTTTAGCCCAAAGCATGCTCTACTCCAAGGTGAGATTTAAGAAGAGTAAAGGCATAATTTTTCCAACTGCCATAGAACAATTTGTATTGGGATGTGTTGCTACTATTAGTCATTTCACATTTAAGGTGGCCTGAGATTTTAATACTTTCGGGCTTGTAAAGTTTGACTTTAATGCACTGTTTCATGTCTCTCGAGTCATGGAGTTTTCTTGTGTTGCATGAGGAAGCAAGCATCTATTCTTATTCTTGTTGAGGCAGATCAGATCACCTGCTTTCTTCATGGAGGGCCAAGTCAATGCATTTATCCCATAACTTGTTCAGACTTATGGCTTAGAAGGCTGTGCCCTCAGTTTCTATTAGCCACATTCAGCTGTCTGTTCATATACACCTCCAAGTCCTAGCCTTTGCTTTTCATGTATTTTCAGTCACATGACAACTTAGCCCACTTCTGCTTTTTCCTTAATAAATTCCCAATCTTGTAGACGTTTCTACTAAATCTAATTCTGTTCTTTTTTTTTTCTTACTGTTTCATCATAGTAATTTGGCAAATATGCAGAAGTATAATAAAATCCTCTTGATTTTCAAGTGTTCAACTGCTAAAAACTTATTAGCTTACATTAGGAAGGAAATGAAAAATATGGTAACTATATATTTGGGTGTATTATGAAAGTAACCTTTAGTAAGTGGGAATTTGTTAAGTAGAATTTAAATCATGTGTTCAGTTTCTTCCAAGTATATAGTTGTGTTAATCATTTGGTATCTGATTAAATAGTTGCTATGCTTTGTGCATTGAGACTCCGGCTCTATGAACTCATTAAATTAGCAAAATTGGCTTTCCTATTTCTATTCCTATTTAAAAATAAAAAATAGAACAAGTTTTATATTACTATGTTTAGGCTTTGGAGAGTAAGTATATTTTGGTATTAATGTCCTATGAATCAGAAATAAGTCTGTATAGTCAACATGATCTGATTAATAGTATATTTGGATCTATTCAGCTCATCCCACCAAGTAAGACAGAAATATTAAGTCAGTAATAGTTATAGTCCACCCTTATCCCCTCTAACTGAGTCTTAGATGGATGATAAGCAATGAAAAATAAGCCCCTATTTCTAGTATTACAGTCTAGGAGAATAGGGACTAATCAGAAGATATCTTTGATTTAATAAAGGAGTAGAATGGTCAGAGAAGGAAAGCGCCGTGGGATCTCTCCTATTAGAATAAACCCTGATACCCTACTTGGTATGTCCACTGTCCTAACCAGGGAAGTCCAGGGCATCAGCAACACCTTTTCCACTTGGGCTACCTTCAGTCTGAGGGGATGAATCCACAGACCATTAAAAACCATCCACTGGCACTAGGAAAATGTAGAGACACATTGATGCCATTTCTTCCTTTTTCTTTTGGTTCACACACACATTAAATGATGGCCTTTTTTTTTTAACTGGATATTAAAGAGTACATCATTGAACATGAAAATGGGCAGGGAGGATTAAAATAGGTGGATTATAAATTTCAGAAATTGACCTCAAAGTTAATGTGCAAAAGTTACACTTAAAATGAAAGGAAGAAAAATAAAATGAAGGGAAAACGTCCTTGTAAAATTAACAGTCATGAAAAACAATTCACATTGGCATATATAAAAATGTATGCATTTATTTATTCAGAACCAAAAATATTTGGAGATCTATGTACTAGGCATTGGTTTGGGCCCAAGGGATATAGTGGTGAATTAGACCAAGTCCTTAACATCATGAAATTTACAGAAATTATAATAAATCAGATGTAGGTGGAAATTACAGAGTATATTATAACGTATAGGTTAGCATAAATAGGAAAGTGGTTTTTCTACTTTTTAATGATAATGCTAATGATGGCATCATGATGATGTTGATGATGGTGATAGCTTACACATATGAAATGCTTAGTATTCGTTGGGCACTGGAATAAGCCTTTTTACACAGATTATGTCTTTTAATTCTCACAAGTACCTTATATGTCGGGTAAATAATTTATACAAAGTCATATAACTACTTAACTGGCAACACAGAGACTGTGCCCTAAACAATACGCAGTACTATGTCTCTCATAGAAGCCAATATATATGCAGAGTGAAAGGAACTATTAGCTCAATAATTTTCTGAAGTGGTTTTTGGCACACATACAGCCAGCTACTATAGTCTCAGAAACGTTTAGCCCTTGTGTATGACAGCATTTTATAGTAGCTTATTTCAGTTGTTTCTACTGGTGGGTTGGTTGGTTAGTTGGTTGGTTGGTTCTGTAATCACAGCCTAATATAAAATTTTAACCTATACCAAGGGGGTGAATTTTGCTTTCTTAGTAAAAATCCTATCACAACCTGAATTTTTGTAACAGTGATAACCTCTAATTATATACCAAATAGCACTTGCTCATTTGCTGAATAATATAATATCTCAGTTTAGTACCAGAATTGGGTCTGATAGAAGCTACATGAATTACGGTAGAGTGCCTAGAAGAAATAAATCAGACTCTGTAAGGACTCTCTTTACCAAAATTATTAACTTGCAGTTAGCCCTAGAGAATTCCGTATAGGTACCAAAGAATCTTCTCTAAGAAGTGATTGAACTCATTCTCTGTAAAAACTTGTATGTTTTCCTTAATAAAGTTAGCCATTGGCTTTAGCTCACATCATCCCAGCCTCTTCTGACAGCCGGCCTGAGACGCAATGTGAATGACCTACTTCCCAGAGTTGTCTGGGAATTATTGAGCCTGATTCTCTAGGCTGTGAGTACAGCTCTTTAAATCTATAAAAGGTCCTCATGTTTTGGCATTGATCAGTAAATACTTCCAAATCCCTTTTGGAAGTAATCAGATTAAATGTAAATATATAAAAAATACATTTATTCTGCAGAATTAGTGCATTCATTCAAACTTTCACAGCTCTGTTTGGTGTAGCATAGGGAAGGAAAGAAAGGGAGTTGGTCTCACCTTATTGAGTGTTTTGAAATAGTATTGAAACTTGTATGTGTCTCAACCTAAAAAGGAAAAATGAAGAGGAGAAGAGAGAAACACTTAAACTTGTATTAAATCATTTGAAAACATAATCTAAAAACTCTGATAAATATTAACATAGTTCACTGATTACTTAAGAACAGTTCAAAGGCCATTGTTGCTAAATGGTTCATCTTTATAAATGAAGTTGTAACTGGTTAGCAAAGAACACCACAATATGGACTTGGGTGCTCTTTAACTGCTAGTACCGAGACTTGCCTTTTTTTCTTTTTTGGTTTTAATTCGTCTTTGAAAGATCGCATGCAATTGGATTTTTGGCTGATTCTTATTTACACACATTAATATAAAAGCAGATATAAGGTAGAATAAATTAATATTTATTAACATTTGGATTTTTCAATTTGGGGCAGGGAATAATTTAGACATTTAAAAACAATTTGTTTTAATTTGATTTAACAAATGGATTAAGGCCCTGTAAACATGACACTCTTGGACAAGTTCAGCCAATATTTTTCTTGCATTCTAGGAACTGGCAGTCGAAACAAATGGTAGTGACATTTATCAAGTCCAATTAATTAAATCAATTTATGTACAAAATGTAAGTGGATTAAGTGCTTGAGAAAAAGGGGATAATAAGTGAATGATTAGTAGCGTAAGACCAGGACATTTTCTACCCTTTGAGGGAACATTTCATGGAAGGAGACACAATCGCTTAAATGAAGGAAAAGAATTTGTAAAGTATGAAACTAATAGGAAGAAATTTCACTTATTGAGTGCAGCTTAGCAGACTAAGAAAGCATTTGCCAAATGTATAGAACAAGAGCAGAAGGAACCTATAGCTAACTGGATACAGTGTCTTTGGTTAAAAAAAAAAAAGTCTTTGAAATGCTTTTTTCAGTTATGGTGGTAAACAAATTACACCAAATTCAATGATTTAAAACAATACATTTATTATTGCTTATGAGTCGGTATACCAGTCAGTGCATCTGGGCCTCACTCTGTTGATCGTGGCTGGTTTCATTGACCAATGTGCAGTCAGCAGCTGCATCAGCTGGGGGCCAACTGGTTAGCTGGTTGTTGGCTAGGGCAAAGTTGGTGACTGGGTTATATACTTGCTTGGGCTTGTTCTCATAGCATGGCAGAGTTCTAAGAAGAGTAGAAGTGTAAAAGGTGTCTTAAGGTCTAGAAAAAGAGCTAGCACATCATCACTTCCACTGCATTCAGTTGTGCAAAGGAAGACACAAGGCCAACCCAGGTGCAAAGACCAGGAGAACAGATGGCCCCTCTTGAGTGCAGGAGTGGCAAAAGCATACGGCAAAAGCATAGATCCAAGGAAGGGTAAAAAGCTAGGGACGGTTTACAATCTATCCATCACGTTGGGTGAAGATCTTGGCTCTAACCTTGGGCGGCGGGAAGCCAATAGGACCAACCTAGGGCTACGTGGGCAAAGATGTTTGGTTAGGATAAAACCCAGAAGGTTCTGATGATAAGGGCAAAATGTGGGGATGGTCAGGGCACACACTTAGTAATTCAAAATGTTGGGAGGGGATGGGTTAGAAATCTGCTGTGAGAGGAGAAACATCCCGATGAGTGTGAGACATGACCAATCCTCACAGCCACTGTGACAAATCCAAATTAAGTGTAGGAGAAAATGAGCAGCCTCTCAAAAGGCAATTTTACGAACTCAACTTATAAAAACATCAGTTTCTAGGAAGCAGAAGACTGCAGGTTACTGATTATGCCCTTTTCCTCTTACGTTACAGAATAGAAAAGAGTTGTGCACCTTGATGACCCCTTCAGGCAGAGGGACTCATTTTCAATAAAGCCAACCTCCAAGAAGTCACAAGATTTGTTCCCAGCACTGGCCAGCCAATCTGGTGAGGGTAAGGGCTATAATAAGCCAATCCTGCCAATATTTCAGAAACTGATGATAATGTGCCACTCCTAGCTCACCCTCTGGCAGCCTGCATTTCTCTCTAGTCTTTTCCGAATATTCAAACTTAGATGGCTGCAATGAGAGCGATGTCCAGAGAATTCAGTTTGCTGTTCAATTTACAGTTCACCTCCCAAATTTGTTCTTGTCATAATTCTTCTGAACACTCCGCTTGAATCTGGACTTGAGAGGGACTTCTATTGATATTTCTTTGGGTATTTGTCTGTGTTGGACTTTTTTTTTTTTGCATAAGACTTCTCTTAGTAAAGTTGAACTCCTTTTCTTTAATCCTGATCAGTGTTTTCTGAGGCTTCTGCTTTCTTTTATTATGCCAGAAGTTTCTCACATAATTCCTCATACTTTGCTGTAGTTGAAAGAGTGCAGTTTATCGGGAAGGGAAGGAGTTTGCAAATACTTTTTGATTAATGAGTAACACAATCACAAGTTTGAGGGTACACAAATCATGAGCTTAAAGTATTAGACAGTCTTGGTGCATCCACTGCCTGGAAATAAGTGTTTCTTTTATCCTTTTTAGAAGGACATTTCCTAAAGCAATGCTAGAGACTCTCCTTCACAAAATTTATTTGGGTACCTGTGATCTAAACTTTGTGTCATCATCATGCATTTGTATAAACTAAAGCTGGGCATAAGGGTTATGCCCTTATGGGGCATAAGGTTATGCATTTGTCATATATGAGAAGGGCTATAAGGCAATATTATACGTGTATTTTCCTGAGGTCATAAGTCATATTGGTACTCTAGAGCAGAAGGTTGTCAAACTTTTTCTCTCAAGGGCCAGACAGTAACTATTTTAGCCTTTGCAAGGCATACTATCTCTGTGGCAACCACTCCAACATGGAGGCAGCCACACATGATAAAGTAGATAACTAAATGGGTGTGGCTGTGTTCCAATAAAACCGTCTTTATACAAACAGGCAGCAGGCTGGATCTGGCCCACAGGGTCCTGGTCTAGATCAGTGTTTCATTTAGTGATCAATTTAGTGGAATGTTACCAATAATTTAATAAAATAAAATAAAATATCAGGATACATTCCATATTGTAAAAGGGTATTTATCTTTTAAAACATGGGTGTTCAAGTCAACCTGTAAAAATTCATCTCTTTTTGTAGGTTCCAGTTGATGAAAGTCCGAAAACTGTTAGTCCAGAGTGTTAGAGCTGAAAGTTCAGCTTTTATAGTATATAGTAAAGACTTTAAACTTGCCCAAAGAGAGGCCTGGCTTTTCCCTACCTGCCCCCCCCACCCCGCCCCCCAACCCCAGGAGCTGATCTCTAAGCCCTTTGAATGCCCTGTCTGATAAGAGTGTCTTTGTTTACCTGGGGACTTTGGGCCATGCCAGGAAGAATAACAATGTGACTTATGGTGAGTCTTTGAACCTTGCGGTATCAGCTTGATCTCTGGAGAGGGTGGAAATTGAGACCACGCATGTGGGTAGTTGACTAGGGAGCCCCAATAAAGACTCTGGATACCAAGGCTTTGGTGAATTTCCCTGCTTGGCAATGCCCTATGCATACTGTCACACATCATTTCTGAGAGAAAGAGGAACATGTTGTCCATAATTCCATTGGGAGAGGGCAACTGGAAACTCCATCCTTGGAACTTTCCTGGACTCAGCTCTATGCATCACTTCCCTTGGCTGATTGTAATCTGTCTCTTTCAGCTGCAATGAACTGCAACTGTGAACATAACAGCTTTCTGTGCCTTCTGTGAATTCTTCTAGCAAATTACTGACTCTAAGAGTGGTCTTGGGTACCCCTGAACTTGTAATTGATATCAGAAGTGAAAGGAGTACTGTGGACTATGTCCTTCGAGTTTCTAAGATGTGGAAGCTGTGGGTCAGTGACATTTATAAAGGTCATGCAGCAAATTAGTGCAGCAAAACCACAACAAGAGTATCCGGTCTGTAGTCTCCTTATTTAGAGGCTTCTTCCTCTTCCTGTGCCTATTCCTGAGGCTTGTTGACATTTGTTGAGTTTATCTGACTTTGTCCCAAGGGCCTTGTACACACTAGCCTATTTTATCCTCAGAAGGACCCTATAAGATTCATACCAGCAATGCAGGCTGGCCAGGTCCAAGGACCCAGAGGTGGTTCCACAGGACGAGCCAAGAGGGTCCTTGGCTTCATGCAGGATAGAAATCAAACGTGAGCTGAGAGGAAGTGGGAGCAGAGTTTACGGACATTTACTGAAGAGAGAGAGCAGATATAGACAGAGCACATGAGAGTCTCAGAGAGGAAAGGAGAGAAAGTCTCATCTTTGCTTGGGGGTCTGGGGTTTTTATAGGATAGTGGTGCCCTCTCAAGCAACCAGGAACTGGTCCAAACAAGGATGAAGGCTCAGGGGGCCTCCACAATCACTCATGCCCTGGAGCCAGGGATTTTGGCATCAAGGTGACTGAAGTGAGTCGTCTTGGAAAACATACATGATGACCCCATCTGGTCACTCCTTAGATGTTATCGATTGGGCTGTAAGACTCCAGAGAAATCATTAACTCCTTCACCTTTACAAGGAAGACATTATCAGTACTCTAAACCATGTATAGGGTCAGGGTGCAGGACCTAGCAGGAATAGAAGCAGGAAAAGGAGCAAGAAAGCAGGGTTGGTTTGTTGTTTTTTTTGTTTTTGTTTTTTTAATGGGGTCCCTCAGTTTCCCTATCTCAGTAGGATTACACCCATTTTACAGCAACAAAACTGAGGTTTTGGAGAGCTTAGGTAAATTTCCCAGGGTCGTACAGGTTTTAAATGGTGAAACCAGGATTCCAAGCCAGAGACTCTGTTTCCGCTGGAATCTTACACTCTCATTGCTTAATATTGTTTCCTTGGATGTTGTACATTCCATTCTCTAGAGAAGCTGATTTTAATTTATTTCACAGGAAACCATCAGGTTATCTTGGGCATAGGTATGTAACAAAGACCTGCCTCATACACATCTTCTATATTCCCCTTAGTACATGGCATAGTTGACCCTTAACAAATAGAGGGTGAAAAAAATGCACGAGGATAAAAAATAAAGAGCATTGGGTTAGAATCTCATGTATCTTCCTGGTTTTCCACATTGTTGATGACACACTGGTTTTCTTTCTCTGCATCTTTTTCTTTTCTTGTTCCTCTCTCTCCCCCCACTTTCCTCTCCCCTTTCTCTTGCTTCCTCTAATTCTCGTCCCCCATCTCTATGATTTTTATTATTATTGGCAAAATCTGATTAGACTAACCTAAACCTCTTAATCGCTTAAAAAACTGAGTTAAGCCAAAATTGCAGCTGACTGGGGTATGTGGTTGGACTTTGCTTACATAGATTTTTGCCATAATACTTTCTCTAACAGTGTTTTCCTGCTATTTACTACACAATGGAACCCAAATTTTCCCTTTCCCCCCCCCCCCCAGGCATTTAGGGTAAGGATACCCAGAAAAGGAAATCTGAGAAGAAGCAATGGAAAAATAGGCACTGTAGAATTCCTGCCCGTATCTATAATGCTCTGAAGTCTAAAGTCAAAAAGACTGTTCTAAGCATCTAATTCATAATTCAGGCCACTTAAAGAATCAAAAGGAAATCTCCCTTTTGAAATGTGTTTAATTGAATTTCTTTTCCCAATCCTAATTCCAGAGTAGAGGTAAGGAGTTTCACCCATTTACTCACCAGTGGGAGGAAAAAAGATGTTTTCCTGCTCCTTGTGTATTCAATATTCTAGGAAAAGCTAGGTCGTTGGGATGAATAAACCAACAAGTATTAAATAAGTGTAACACTAATAGTGACTTCTACCTATTTGTATGGTCTTTTGACACTTCCTGGGCACCATCACATTATTTCATTTGATCCTGGGGAGAAAGCGTAGGTATTAAACCCCATGGGATATTGTGATCTATAAGTAAATATATATTTGGTCTTCCTCCCATTTCTGGCACAGAGCTCCTAAAACCCTTGGCACTTCCTACGTGAGGAGAGCAACAAAGGTGTCTGTTGTATGTGAATGAGGTGACTTTTGGAAAACACCTAACAATGGGGACTGGTTGACAGGAGAACCAACCATAGGAGTAGAGGATTGGAACTCTCAGTCCCACCCCCTGACCTGGGGGAGGGGAGAAGACAGGGACTAGAGTTCGAATCCATTGCCAAAGGCCAATGATTCAGTTGTGCCTATATAATGAAGCCTCCTTAAAAAATCAAAAGGAAGGACAGGGTTTGGAGAGCTTCTGGTTGGTGTGTGCCTCTCTTCCACCTGGGTGTACCTGAGTTATATCCTTTTATAATAAGCCAGTTATCTAGTAAGTAATGTTTCTCTGAGTTTTGTGAGCCTCTGCAGCGAATGAATCACACCCAAGGAGGAGGACATGGGAACTTCTGATTTATAGCCAGTCAGTCAGAAGCATAGGTAACAATCTGGACTTGCAGCCGGCATCTGAATGGGGCGGGGCGGGGGTGGGGGAGGGCGCAGTCCTGTAGCCCTGAGCCCTTAATCTGCAGGATCTGATGCCATCTCAGGTGGATAGTGTCAGGATTGAGCTGAATTCTGACACACCCAGCTGATGTCCAAGAATTGCCTGGTGTCGTGTGGGAACCCCCCCACAACACACACACCCCTCCAACACTGAAATGCCTCAGAACACGTAAAGACCTCATAACTTATTTTCAGCCCAGAGATGACAAGATTAAGTACCCCTGAGGTCAAGGAGTTTCCAAAGGTCATACATCTAAGTCAGGACTTCTGACTTTCCTTTGTTTAAATAAATATCCTCAGTTGGTGAGCTCTTTCTTCAAACACACATTTTTTTTAAACCAAGATCTCTTAACCTGTAGTATGCGTGAATATATGGGAATGAGTTTCAGGAGTCAGCTAACCTAAAATTCAATTTAATATGTTGTGTGTATATGCTCAACACCCTCCCCCCATGGTAAGGCAGTCTGTTTTATTTTTATTTTTTTAAGATTTTATTATTTATTTGAGAGAGGGAGACACAGAGGGAGAGGGGGAGGGAGAAGCAGACCCCCACTGAGCAGAGAGCCTAATGTGAGGCTAGATCCCAAGACCCTGGGACCATGACCTAAGCTGAAGGCAGACGTTTAACCGACTTTGCCACGTGGGCGCCCCAAGACAGTCTATTTTAATCTCAAAAGTGCCAATAAGTATCTTAAGAAGCAGAATGTCTACATAACCCATACGAAAGAGGTTGCTTTGGGCCTTTAGTCTAGAGCAGGTCCTGTCTCACTATATTGAGGACTTCCAGGAGATTTAGCCCCGTGTACTTTCCTCTGTGCCCTGTCTCCCTCCCATTCCCCAGTAGTCAAACTGACCCATATTCCCAGTTGTCTCCTTCCACTAGCTTTTCCTGTTATCCCAGTCAGTCCTAGAGACTGCTTCTTCTTCCACACATTTTCCTTCACGCCTTAAGGGGCCTCCACTACCCATAATCCTGACCACCACGTGATTGCCTTCACTTAATGTTTAAAGTTCAGGCTGCTCGATCCTCTCAAATGCAATTAGTTAACCTGCCATCCTTGCTTCTTCCTTGATGACATCAGAGACCTCGACTCCACCTGCCGACTTCTAAGACGATGACCCTCTTCATACTTCAAACTTAGAATTTCTCATCTCCTTCACCCAAGTGATTACAACGCCGGCTTTGTACATCCCACTATTCCATTATACTGTGCTACTTTCATGCATTAAAGTACTAGTATTTTTGTTGGCATATCACCCATTTGAGATATAAATAATTTCTATCTGGAGCTATGCCCAGACAGTATTAAAAACGTGAACAAAATGATGGTGAACTTTTTACTTTTTTATTTGTGTGGTGTTGTTTTGATTTGTGGCTCTTGAATGAAGAGTAAGTTGCATATCTTTTCTTCTCTTTTCTGCGTTTTGGCGGCGAGTTTTTTTAATGTAAAACCAATCCAAGGGGTAAGAGGTCTAGATTATGGTTGCTCTTAGGCGTAAAATGTGACTGCAGGCAAACAGGAGGCTGGTGATGTTTTTGGGGTGGGGTGAGTGAGGTCCTTCCTTGCACACTTATGTTCACTTTGTGAAATATTTCTTTGTGCTGTATTCTCTGAGGAGATATGCACTGTTTGCGATCACAGAAAATATTCTGAGGTCCTGTCTCCCCTTTGAAGCCATCTAAAAGATAATGTTCTGGTTTTAATTCGGACTCCCCAGGTTACCAATGAATTGCGAATCTTAGGTTTTAATCATTTGTAATTCTCCCAAAGCCAGTTTGTCCGGCACTTTCTGGGATCCATAGAAGGATCTTAAAAATCGTGAGCCGGGGGAGGGACAACAGGGCGATCAGGAGGGTGTGCGGTAGGGGGCTGTGGGAGTAGAAGAGAGCAATGGAGGGTGGGAGGTCCCTACCTCATCCAATTCCCAGGCCGGCCCTGCAGGCTGATTACTGATGCACTTCACTCTCCTCCTCTTCTTATTGGAAGCCTGGTAAATTGTCAGGGGCCGGACCCCTGGTGCTCTTAGATGATTTATTTAAACCAGGATTTTTTTTTCATCAGTCATCTGAGCCAGGAGGTCAAAGGCACCTCAGGCCTGGACCCTGACCCTCTTCCAGGGAGAGCATCACCTCCGGCGGAATATAGAATCTGATGACAACCGCATCCTGCTGTGTGATAAATCACCGACTTAGATATCAAAATACCAGCATTGTCCTCGTGCCTCTGTGTTGCAGGGGCCACTCTGTTGCTATTCCCTTCTTTTCCCCTTTACCTCTGCCAGCAAGTGGTTTACCTGAAAACGCGTTCATCTTCAATCCCAAGCTGGTGAGCGCTCGGGGACTTCGTTTCTCCGTCTCCTTTACAGAAGCCCGGAGGCTTGTCCACATCCTCCTTTCGTAGTCCCTTTACTTTCCCCCGTTTTCCCCGACAGTCCGAGTTTCGCTGCTCCCTCCAACCTGGCCCAGGCAGCCAGCCACTTTCACCCCACTCTTGTATCACTCCAATGTCAGGTGATTTCACGCCATCCTTGAAGAGCTTGACAGGACTCCCTCAGCTCGCCCGTGGCAAGTCCCGCAGGAAGCCAGGGCCCATGGATGTGAATTCCTGAGGCTTACCTTCTCAAGGTCACCTCTGGTTCTGAATCCCACCCCACTCCTCCTCCCCAGCCCCCTTGCATTTCACCTCCAGCCCCTGCGCGCTGCTCTGAGTCTTTTCTTCGTCTCCCCACGACCGTTCTCACAAGGTAGTTTTGTGCGTAGCAAATACCACTGACGACTTAAGGGAAGAGGAATTTACAAGGTAAGAGAGAAAAACGACCTCGAGTTGAACGTCTGCTGTCTCTGGTACCATCTTCCTGCCATCCTTCTTGGCAAGCCTCGCTATCCAGTCCTTCTGCGTGTCTCCTCCGTATCCCCTGTTTTCTGCTCTCTCTCACCTCCAAATTCCAGTTAATTTCTAGTGAAAATCCCTCTCTCCACCATCATCGTCTGAAGTTTCTTCTGCTTTCAGGCCGTTGACGACGTAGGGAGAAAACTGGCTAACCTTGGCTAGGCCCTTTGCTGCCCTGGAAGTCTGTTACTTGTCATTTGAATTCTGCACCATATCAGTCACCAACTCTCTGTCTTCTCCTCAGGAGTCCAGCCTTGCTTCTGCCTGCTAGCTTGCCAGCCGCTGTCCTACCCTCTTCCTCCGGAGAAAATTTTCAGAGCATCATGTGTACACTCTCCTGCTTTTCCTCATTCCTGTGGGAAAAGGTCTCCAACATTCGTCTTTCTTTCTTGGTCTCTCTGTTTTCTGATGGACAAGCAAGCATTTTCCTTTTGTGTTGCAAGGCCTATCTTTTTGAGCTCTTATGTCCCTGGATCTCCTGGGACTTGAGTCTCTCAGTCATGCTGTCTCCCTTAGATTTTCTAATTCTCACCCTCAGCGAGCTTCCTCTTTTCTGCCTAAAAATGTAACTTGCCCCCTCCACCCTAATCAGTGATAACCACAACAATTATAATAAAACAAACAGAGAAACTTTCCCATGTTCTGCTTCCTGTGTGAGCGATACCCTCCATGCTTTTATTCCATTTCCACTCTTGAGAGCATTGCCTGTATCATTTGCCTGACTCTGTCCCTTACTAATTGCTCATTCTTCTGAAATCTTGCAACCCCACTTCCATTCTCACTATCGACATTCTCCACGTGACTCTCGGTCAAATCCAGTGCATTTAAATTCTCACTCACTGGTGACCTTCTCAATTCTGGAAGCTGCTCTCTACTCAAAGGCCTTTCCTCCTTTGACTTCGGAACTTCATCCACCATGCTTCTCTGCCTGCTTCTGCCTCTTGGAGCCTTTCCACCCTGTATGAGAGGCATTCTTTCCAGGCTCTTATACGAAGGCATGCTGTGACCTCTGCCCTTCACACTTTTCCCTTTCCCCCTCTTCATGAAGAATCTCATCAGCAATCCTATAATATACTTCTTCTTTCAGAAACCTCTCATGGCCTCATTTTGCCTGCTTGAGGATGTAGGTACAAATGACTCAGCTTGACTTCCAGGTTCCACACCAAACATTTTGAATCTACCATTGTCCTCCCATTGTTCTTCTGTATATACATATCCAGGTGACTGCTGGCTGATAGCTAAGAAAGCCTTAAGCTTTTCTGCATCCCAATTTTTGCAGATGCCATTTACTCAGTGTGAAAACCTGTCTTCCCTCCCCACCTCACCCTCTGTCCTTGTGGCATCAACGTGAGCATGCAAGCTCCGCAAGGGAACTACAACTGGTTCTGGGTTGTTCAAATAAGAAACTTGCTGAGCTACTAGCCTTTCTTAATATATTATTCTTACACAACAAGTTAACTTTTTCTCTGCCTGATCTCTTAAATAACGTTCTGCTTTCAGAAGAGAAAAAAAATATAAATTCTATTCTATTTATGGAAGTGTTACGTGATACTAGAAAGCAAGTCTATTCCTTTTTTGGATTAAGAATTCAAATATAACGACTGCATTTTCTTTTGGTAAGAAAGGTAAAATTATATTATGATGATGTTCCTCATTTTTTGTTTCGTTTTGTTGGTTTTTTAACTTTTTAAGTTGTACCTTTTGCTGGATGCTAAAGCACTGGACTCTGTATTATAGGGTGGCTGTGGGTGGTATTATAGTTCATGACTATGTCAGTGAAAGCGTGATCGTACTGTTGACTGGTTTGGCTTAGACAGTAGGAAACATCTGGCAGTTTCCTGATATTTATCAAGACAGAGCTGTGTTTCCTTTAAAAACAGCTTCACATGAACAATGCACTACATAATAGCAGAGGAATTTTATAACACAAGTATAGGAACAAGAATGCAACCACTAAATATAGGAATTAGTTTCAACAACATTAATCAAAAAGTTAATTATACTCAAGAAATATATCAGTATATATATTCTTAGTAAAATGTCTCTAATGAAATGATGGACCTTCTGATTTGCTTTTCTACAGCTAACTTCTATATCCAGTTTAAATTGGGGCATTGAAGCAAATGAAGAGGATTGTTACCCCCAACCACACCCTTCTTCCCAGGTCCCTGACTTACTTTTGCATCTTTGATAGGGGCTGACACTATAGAGCATGTTTGGTCATGGCGATCCCACCTACCCTGCCACTTCTGTAGATACTTCTCTATGTATAGAGATACTATTCCTCTCCTCCCTCCCTACCACCCTGTCTCTTCTTCCCACTAAAAAGAGTACATTTTGAAAGCAATTTGATCCAGAATAGTGTTTCTTTCCACTGAAAAAATTCAGACAACCAATTTTGGATAGTGGTGCAAATTTTGGTCATACTTTCTTTAATGTAAAGTTCAAATGTGTTTCCACACCAGTCCCAGATGAACTTGGAAGGAAGGAGTGAACACGGAATCTGAAAACAGTTTAGAGAAATGAGAGGGGTCTGGTATTTCTGCTTGGACTCTGTAGGTTTCAAAACTGGGGTTCCAAAATTCAAATCTCTCAGCTAAGGAATCTTAAAGTAGGGTGGCCTTGCCTGACATTTCTACTTTTATGTAAACCTGTGATGAATATCTAAAAGCTGTCTTGCTTCTGATCTGTATATCAGAAAATTGGACTAAATAACTTATAGTTATGGTTCCAGAGTTAGCAAATACATCACCCCTCTACGCTTCGCACAAAGTAGACGTGACTGATCAATCACAGGGTACTCTCCTGCTGAGCTAGAACAGGTCTCATAGTCCTTTTCACTAGCACTGCCGGCTTCCTAATCAATCGGAGTTGACATGACAGATGAAACCCATTTGCTTTCTCAGGTTTAGACTTTTCTAAATATAACAGATACAACAATTATTTGGGCAAAACTTATCATTAGTCACTTTTCAAAAAAAAAATGCTGGAAGACTATCTTGGCAGTCCCTCTTTTCTATTTTGTACGTGGCCATTTTAGGAGATGAATGACTGCGGGTGATCCGATTCCTCCCTTATCTTCCTTCTCCAACAGTGCCTTAAAACTTGATCTCATCCATTTTGAATAGACTTCTGAGCACATCATTCTCAGGTCCTCACAACAGATCTATTTTCAGCAATGGTTGGAAGGACAAGGCGTCCTTCCTTTTTTCTGGAACTTATTTTTCCCTGTTCCTTAAATTCCATCATTAGTTTCTTCCATCCTCTAAACTGTTTTTCAGGGGCGCCTGGGTGGCTCAGATGGTTAAAGCGTCTGCCTTCGGCTCAGGTCATGATCCCAGGGTCCTGGGATCGAGCCCCACATCGGGCTCCTGGCTCAGCAAGGAGCCTGCTTCTCCCTCTCCCTCTGCCTCTCTCCCAGCTCATGCTCTCTCTCTCTCTCTCGCTCTCTCTCTCTCTCTCTGTATCTCTGCGTCTCAGATGAATAAATAAAAAAAAAAATCTTTAAACTGTTTTTCATTTCATTGTTTCCTTACCATGTTATGTCTCCTCTCTCCAATAATTGTCCTTGCACACTGTATAAATATGCTGTCAGCTTTTCCTTTGCCTAAAATAAACAAAAATATCAACTTTTGAGCAATTCTACTCCCTCCTTAAACTAACATAACTTTTGTCCCCTTTAACCACAACATTTCTTCAAAGACTGGGCTGTTTTCATCAAACCCTTCCTAATCCTTTGCAGGGATTAAAAACACTCAGAACTTGCCAAGTGCTTTTCTCTCCCCCTCGGTGTCTCAGAACACTCCTGACATGCTTCTTTTCCTTGGCTTCCCTGGCCCTGCACAAATTAAATTTCTTCTTCGCTTGTCCTTCCTTCTTTTCCTTCCTTAACACTTTCCGTACTTTCTAAAGTCTTATCCTCAACCTTTTTCTCTTCCCTTTTTTCTACATCCTCCTCTTTGGAAACTCAGCTTCGAAAATTCTGCTATCATCTCTTTGAGGGTGACTTTTAAATAAATATGAACACCTCAGGCTTCTTTCCTAGATGCTAGTTTCACATTTTCAAATCCCCTTCTGAATATTGAAGAGTGATTCTCTTTTTCCAATTACTTTCAACCTTCATGAGACTTGTAGCCTGAATTTTCATCTGCTGCATATCCTGCACATCAAATTTAGTTGCTTTCTTTCACTATGTTTTCTAGCCCATTCTTTCTTCTAGTTCTCATTGCCATCTCGATTAAGGTCTTTATTACCCCAAAAGAGAAAGCCTAAACTCGTTATATTCCAACCTCATGTTCTAGCTTCTATTGCCTCTTTCCACAGAGCTATCTTGCATAAAGACCTGAGTGAGTTTTGTCATCTTAAAGCACTGTTTTGATACCATTTATCCCTTGTTGAAAACCATCATGGGATTACTATTATTGGTTGGTTGGGGCCTGAGCTCCTTATCTGCCTCTATGACCCAGGCTCACCCTATTTGTAAAGCTTGTGCTCATACAAAGAGATTACTTTCTGATTCCAAAATTTATTCTTGATCTTTTATTCTTATGAATTTTGCCTTTCTTTTGCCATTTTCGATATCTGGGATGATTTTGTCTACTTCTATACATCACCTAGAAAGATCTCCTCAACCTTTAACACCCAACTCAAACAATCCCTGTATTCACCATGCAGGAGAGTTATGCCCAAGTCTAGGTGGGGTGCTTAGCAAGAAAGTAAGGAGGAGGCAGTTGAGGGACATCTTAGGAGGTACACAAGATTTATGTCCAATAGAGACAGGAATGCTAGTTAAAACCATGGAATTGCTTAGGGAGAGAAGTGAAAGCAGAAGGGAGCCTGGGCCTGGCCTAGAGGACAGCTATCAGTTACCTCCTGGGTAGAAGAGAGAGAGCATGAAAAGGACACCAAGAAGCTATGGCCAAATGTAGGAGAAGAACTGGGAGAATATGATATGATACATCAGTAGAAGAAAGTGTCTCAAGAAGGAGACAGTGTTCCACATAGTCAAATGCCACTGAGAAATCAAGTAAGATGAAGACTTAAAAACGTAAAGAAGATAATTGCACTTAGTGACATGGAGGCCACTCGGGACCTTGCAAAAGCTGTTTAGGTGGAATGGTGAGGGGTAAGCCACACAGAAGGTTGGTCAGGAAACGAGCAACTAGAAACAATAAAATATGTACAATGTTCTTGACAAGTTTGTTGTAGCTGAAGGGGAATGAAGGATCAGGTAAACATTTTAATTTTTTCCTTACGACTGGCTTGAAAGAGCTTAAAAGCAATTGAAAATATTCAAGTTTAAAGAGAAAATTAGAAAATGTTGCAGAGAGAAAAAAATATTTGATTTTCTCAAGTTTCTGAGAAAGTGGGAGAGGATAGGCTACAAAGCACAGCTGGGAGATTTTGAATTTTACAGGGAGGAGGACCACCTCCTCTTTTGCAAAAAAAAAGAGAGGGTGCAGTTGGATGAAGAGAGAAGGAATGTGTTTGGTGATTTTGAGTTTGAGGAAACGCCCAACTGATGGCATCTATTTTCTCTCTGAGATGGTCGGTAATGTCACATGCTGACACCAAGGAAGAAGTGGAAAGTAGCAGAGACGAAAATTTCAGGAGAATAGAAAAGGTTTAAAATAGTCACGGCTGAGTAATGTGACTACAGAGTAATATGGGAAAAAAAAGTCATTGAAATGCCAACAAGGAATACAAGAAAGAGGCGGTCAATTGGTGGGTTTATCCAGGACTGGTATTTTACAAAACCAATGAGATCAAAATGTAGGAACATATGTACATTTAGAGTGAGACTAAGAGTGTTACGGAAATGTTGGATAATGGAATACATGCATTCTGGTTCAGAGGAAAGTAAAGAAAAACAGAAGGCTAGTGTATTTTTTAAAAAGTAACTATAACTGGATTGGTGACCCTGATGAGCGTCAAGAAGGGTCTCAGACGCCTTATCTCATTACCCCAGCTAGAAGTTCTGGATGAAGATCCAGCCTCACTTACCACAGTCGTTTGAACTGCTTATCACTCCTCTTTTTTTTTTTTTTTAAGATTTTTTTATCTCTTTATTTGTCAGAGGGAGAGAGAGAGAACACAAGCAGGGGGAGCGGCAGGCAGAGGGAAAGAGAGAAGCAGACTTCCCACTGTGTAAGGAGCCAGATGCGGGGCTCGATCCCAGGACCCTGGGGATCATGACCTGAGCCGAAGGCAAGACGCTTAACCAACTGAACCACCCAGGCGCCCCGCTTATCACTCCTTCTAATGTGATCCACCTTATGCTGCCTTATTTCGATGTAGCGTCCTACTTTCTCAAGTGTGCTGGCTATAGGGCATCCATGGCCACACTCAGCGTTGTTCGTGATAGGTGCTCCAAACGTATTTGTTCAATGGATGAATGAATAAGGGAAGTGAGGAAGGAAAGAAGGCATAAAAGTAAGGACAATATACTTTAGTTTGTTTTTTATTCACAGGTTTTTGTCAACCCATGTCTTACTGATGCCTTTTCCTTTTCTGGCTGCTTTCAGAGTTAGTGGAAGGTATTTTAGTCTTTTATTGATCAAAAGATTGAAGCATTAGATTAGGTCACTCAAACCAACAAAATGAATGTTTTATTTGTTCATTAAACATACATTTGTGCTTCCTTATTATTCACATTATGAGGCAGAAAATTGTGAAATTTTCCAGTAATTGCAATTCTATCCAGAGGGCAAGTCTGGGAATGACTCACCAGCTTGTCTGGACAGCAACAGACCATTATTTATGTGGACAGACCCCATGGCTATGCCTTCAGCTGACCCTGAATGGTAGCAAACTGCTGCTTTTCCAATTCCTTTTTAGTTTCCTTCTTTAAGAAAACAATTGGATATAACAAGATAGAACTACACTGAACATCACTGTTAAGATAATGGCTTTCTGACTTTGTTACTGTTGACAAGAAGTCTGCTCCCATTAAAACTAATAATTAGTTATCTGCTAAAATGTGAATTTTTCCATTTTTACCTCTGAATCTGTAGAGAATACAAGCAAATCTGATTTACTTCCTTTATATTTTTATTGATTGTATTGATATCTTTCAGTCCAGTCTGTCTAACTTCACTTACATTCATTTTACAATTTTCCTGTTTAAACACATTTTATGTAGTGTCAAAGATGCAGTTAAAAAGTACAAAGCTTAAAACAATTTTTTAAATAAACAACTGTGAACTGGATTGTGCAGTGTTACCTTAATGACAGTACTGAATCAATATCTAATGTTTTATTACTGAATTGCGTGAATTTTTTACTTGCCCAGATAATGCCTGACCATTAAATAACAGATCTTACAGAACACATCAAAGTTTGCATACCTGATGCCTGACGGCTGCATGAGGTAAACAATATTATGTTCTAGGAGTAGAACATTGGCCTCCTTTTTTTTTTTTTTCCTAATTCTTCATCATTGTCATCATCATCATGTACTTCAAGGCCATTGTCATCACCAGTAGGTGATGTTGGGTACCTTCTTTTATCAAGGCCTCATGCCCAAAGTGATTTCATATACAATCCCTCAAAGGGCCGAATTCTCTCCAGTGCTTTTTTGCTGTCTATTAGTTTTCTGGAGATGTCCAGATATCTAAAGAAGAGTTAGTTAGTTTGTTAGTTAGTTAGTTAGTTAGATGCAGAACCAGTGGTCTAGGTTCAATCTTGGATGTACTATTTGTTTGATGCTGAGTAGACTACTTTGACTTCTTTAATCTGTGTTTCTTCATCTATGGATCAGGGATAAGAATAGCTACCTAATAGGGTTCTTTCATTCAACATCTATCTATTTCTTAGATATTTACTGTGTGTGAAGCCCTGTGAGCAAGGTAACTAGTTGGTGGCTTTATGAATCCTACAGTTTAATGATGGCATGAAGCAAATGGCTAATATGAGTGGCAGCATATACATTGTTTAAGAGCTGGAAGTCCAGAGCCAGTCTACCTGGGTTCAAAACTTAACTCTGCCCCTTACTAGTCACAGCACTTTAAATTGCCGAATCTCCCTTTGACTCAGTGTCCTTATCTATAAAATGAAGGTAATATGAGTACCATATCACGGGACTGCAGTGAGGATATGAATTATTATGGATAAAGGTGGGGCTTTTTCTTTCTGAGAGAATGGAAGTTTAGAGAGCTTGAAATAAGGAGTTAGGAGACGTTCATATCTCTGAAGGCAGCTTTTTAAGGAAGAAAACCTCTTATCTTTCAGAAACCTAAAGAGAAGTAGAGAACTACTGCGCTTCTGTAAATGGGTTTTTGATTTTTAGGTCTGTATTGGGAAACATTCCTGGGACACAGAGGTCCAGTTGGAACCACTGAGCCACACCTAAATGTATGTGCTTTGGTGATATGTGATGCTGAAAGCGAAGTCCTGGTCTCATGCAGATGGACATATAACGGAGACAGAAAGGGGGCACCTGGGTGGCTCAGTCAGTTAAGCGTCTGCCTTCGGCTCAGGTCATGATGCCAGGGTCCTGGGGTCGAGCCCCACGTCAGGCTCCTGGCTCAGCAGGGAGTCTGCTTCTCCCTCTCCCCTTGCTCATACTCTCTCTCTGTATCTCTCTGTCTCAAATGAATAAATAAAACCTTAAAAATAAATAAATTAAATAAATAAATAAATAAATAAATAAATAAATTCTCTATTAAATTAAAAAAAAGGGGGGACCCTGAAGCACAGACAGGTCAGATACATACACTCAAATTCTCTCAGAAACTCACACACACCATGAGAAACTTGTATTTTTGCTGCAAAGCTTTCAGTCTATGAAAATACGAAGGCATTACTTGTTCTTTGGAGAAGAAGAAAATAGTAAGAGTATTTAAAATTAATTTTATGATTCAACATCTCTCTTTTCCTGTACTGAAGTATTCATAAGATCATTAAATTTCAAAACTAAGTATAAACAAAATTTCCAAAAAAATGTAGCGATCCAAGGGAAAATATAAAAGAACATCTGTTGAACATCTACTTTCTGCCAGGATGAAAGTTAATATTGTATCATAAATTTTCACAACATGTAGTTACTTGTAGCATTTCTAAAAAGACAGATTAAAAAATGTGTGTAATCTTTTTTTCTAATCCCTTTTAGTGCTTACTTTGTACCAGGCACTGTTCTGAAAGATTTATGCATAGTGTTTCACATGTAAGTTTGAAGTTAGCTGTTGGTTTTTGTAGACTCCTTTGATCAGATTTAGGATTTTTTCTTCTACTCCTACTTTGATGGGAAATTCTTAACATTAATGGGTGTTGAGTTTTATCAAATGCTTTGTCTACATCTATTAAATGGACCACATGATATTTCTCTTTCATTTTGTTAGTATGAATTGGATGGTTGACTTTCTATTGTCAACCCAACTTGGCATTCCTGAAATAAATCTCATTGGTCATGATGTATTATCATTTTATATATTATTAGGTTAATTTATCTAAGATTTTTAAAAAAATTTTAATATATGAGTTCATTACGGATATTGGTCTATAGTTTTCTTTCCCTGCGTTATGTTGGTATCAGGGTTATGGTGGCCTCCTGAACTGAGTTCAAAACGGTTCCAATTTCCTTTATGTTTTGAAAATGTTTGTGTTGCATTGCTGTTTTGAGTCTTGTGTTTATTGATGGGAGTGAATTCAATTTCTTTAGTAGAGTGGTTCATGAGTTTTGGAAGGCGTAGCAATCACCTGGCCGACTTGTTAAAACACAAATTGCTGGCCCCCCTTCCCGGATTCCGTAGGTACGGTGTGAGGTCCCAAATGTGCATTTCCAGTAAGTTCCCAGGAGATGCTGCTGGTGGTGGTCTTCCAGGCACACATGTTGGGAAGCATTTTTGGCATAGCTAGAGCACTATTGATGTTCTGCTGCTGCTGGTCTATAGTAAGAGTTATTTTAAAGCCTCAGTCTGATCATTTTGGCATCTGTGCCATGCCTGGGTTCTCCATTATTGACTGTTAATACCTGATGATATATTTTCTTGTTTTTTCATGGATATTGAACTTTTTTAATTGAATCCTGGTCATTGTGTATAAAAGGCATAGTCAGCAGAAGGTAGGGAGTGCAGGAGAGTCCTTGTAGGTTCTACTCCACCCCAGACACAAAAGGGCCTTCATTTTTTGTACCTCATGAGGGCCCCTCTCTGCATGGCTGCTCATCTGTCTGAGGTAGACCATCACTGCCTTGTACCTGGAGCAAGACTAGGCCTACAGGAAATCTTTTCTTGGTTCTCCTGCTCTGCATCAGTCATAGGCAAACCCCCTGCCTCCCAGTGGTGAGGGTGAGGGTGAGGGTGTCTCTCTCAGCAGTTCTTTATGCCCTGAATGATGCCTTGGGGTGGCCATGGCAGTGATGTGTGTGAGGACTAATGAGCAAAGACTTTTTTCACAGGAAGGATCTAAGGCAATACAAAGGAGTGAATATACGCTGAGGATTCTTTTTAAATGCTTAAGTTATTGCAATATTGGGAAATGGCACCCAACTAAGAAGAACACACCCTTACAGGAAGCATGGCAGAGGGAGGAAGAAGAGATGTTCAGCTGTGTATAGAATTGAAAAAGTTAATCCGGGGAGGGAGTGGCTTCAGTGGGTTATGTCTGCGCCTGACATCAGGGCCAACCAAATGAAGTAAACACTAGAGTCTCCCCTAGGAGAGAAATTGGAAATTGGATAGAGAGGGGAGGGCAAGACCTTGGGGTGGAGCGTGGCTTTAGAAGATACCAGGTAAAATTTTTTGTTTTTTAATTTATTACTGTGGGTATGGCCTGGTTCGTGAGAGGTCACAGAGAGTACTATGATTCAATCTACTGAAGAGCTTTAAATGAACGATAAGGAAACTCTACATCCCTGAAGGGCAGTGCCCACCGTAACAGTGTATGACATTCTGCTTCAAGAGGGTAGCAAATGCCTTACGTTTGATCACGCTTAGGAGTTTCCAGGAAAGTTAGCATGCAGAACTTTAATTCAATCCCTCTAAAGTAGGAGTTACTAATCACACTTCACACATTCAAACAAGTAAACTGAAGCAGAGATTGGGGGTGTGCTGATTCCATGCCATAGCCGAGCACACATATCCAGTATAAGGCAGGGCAAACCAAAGACTTTAAATCAAGACGAGTTAAGCTTACTTACATCTCACGTCTTTTCTCCTTTGCCACCACTGCTTCTTTGTAGTCTTTAGAAAGCCTAGATTGGACCCTGCCACTTTATAATGTATTTTATTTTTATGTTTTTGCATTTTCTTTGTTTACTTTTGTGTTGTTTCTTAGAATCGTTCCTTTTGGGAAATTACATCCTGGCTTGACTGCATTGAAGAGAAAAAGGAAAAAGGGCAGACTTATCCATGTTGTACCCACAGGGACCCCTGGTACACAAGGCTGCATCCAAGCAGAGGTGGAAAGAATGCCAGGGCTAGGGCATTTATTATTAAGTTCTCTCTGGAGAATGGATGGGACAAAAAAGACTGTTCTTTTCTCACCTACCCAGGGCAATTTTCTTGGAAAAGCACAGGTGAAAATGGTTGAAAAGGACAAAGTACTGTTTAAGTGTGCCGGATATGACATTTTTAGTGCAGTTGACGGTGAGTAGATTGAGTCTAAAAGAACATAATGGTGGTTTATACACAACACAGAGTCCCCTAAAAACAACACGAAATTGGGACTAGAGCAGAGAAAACCTAAATGCTGTGCATTTAATGCAGTTTAGGCTCTGGATGGTATACTCTTAGGCGTTCAGTAATGGAAATAATTTTATTTTTTTAAATTCTTTTATTTGAGCATAGTTGACACACAAGAAAAAATTTTATTTTTATAGTTATAATAGCTAGGTATACCATTCTCTAAAAGGAAAAAAAAGTAGAAAGTTTTTTTCTGTTTCAAGGACGTGTACATCCCTAATATGCCATTCTTACTCCTAAACTCACCGTACCTTTTTAACCCTTTGTAGAGTTACAAACTTCAGTTCCCCCCTAAATTAAATATACCTCTTAAAAGACTATTAGCGTTCATCTCAATTTTGCTGATTGCTTGACACCTTATCATTTCCTTGAGACTTACATTTTTGGTTCTTAATTCAAATGAGTTTTGCCATCTCTCTCAGCTTACTGATAAGATGATTATGTATTCTGCATCTAAGTGTGCTTTCTGGTGATAAATTATATTATAATTGTCCCTGCCAGAGATGCTTTAGTTAAGTGCCTGGTAGCATTTTCATTATACAAGTCATTTTCCCCCCCGAAGGGTTTGTAACTTTACCCTCCTAAACTATGTTTTTGTTATTCAGTTACTAATATAATATGCATATTGGAGCAGAGCAAAAACAGATATCCCTAATATTTAGACCGACTCTCAAAGGAGAACTTCTATGATTAGAACTTTTACAATGGAAAGGAAGACATTCTCCCTCTCCTTGTTGAAGAAACAATGATGGAGGTTTAGTGTACCATACCTGTCATTGGTTTGAAAAACATGGAGCAGGGCAGAGTTTATGCTGAGCCTGAATGTTCTCTCCCTCTTACACACATACAAATGTGTAGCCAGAAGCCTGCAATTGGTTGTGTTCACAATGGTTCCACAGACTTTCATAAAGCAAAACGAGAACTGCCGAGATGTTAAAACATGGGCTGTTCACCAACACACGTGATTTTATGGACTGTCAGCATGGCCAGATTTGGGCGTGGCACTTCTGTTGAAAACAAAATTGAGTGCACCCAATGGGACTCAGAGGAGGAGATGCAGTCCCTGGCATGCTAGCATGCTAGAATAGTGGGAAATCACAGATGCGTCTTTGCAGGGAATTTCTATGTATTTTATGTAGCACATTGTAGCAAATACTTAGAAAGAGTTGCAGGGGGAGAATTTACAGAGACATACAGGTGCTAATATCTAAATAAAATACACATTTCCTTGCTCAAACTATTTGGTCTAGAAAAATGGCAACACAAGTTGATATGTATATGTTCACATATCTATGTGTATGTATGTGTGTGTATATATACATATATATATATATGTTTGCATGTATATTATATATCCATTATTAATGGCCTGCAAATCACTTCCTTCCTTCACTCTTTCCTTTCTTCTCTCCCTCTACCTGTCTGTCTATCTACCTAATCTATCTCTTTTTTTAGACAAGGATTATACAATCATAGCTTTTGTGGATGAAGATACTTCTAGTCTCAGAATAAGGAATCATCCTCTTTAAAGCTTTAGCCTTTAGAGGCCTATTTTAAAAAACAGCATGAGATCTTTAAGTGACAAACAAATAAATAACAAGCAGGTTGTACAAAACTCTATTCCCTTCAAATTCTTGCCGCTATTTGCCCACATTATGTAATTATTCTTTGGTGACCACAAATACCATGGTGCATCAGAATGATCATAGAATCTGGAGTTAGGCAAACTTGTGTTTGAATCCTTATTTCCTGTGTAACACTGAACTATACTTCTCTCCTTGGAGTTTTAGTTTTCTCATCCGTAAAATGAGTGTAATAATTTCTACCACGCAGGGTTGCTGTAACAATTAAATGTCATGTCAAGTACCTAACCCATTTTTACCATGTTGTAGGTGTATAATAAATACCAGATCCCTTCCCTGTAGCACCTAAGAAGAATTTTAAATGGGGAGGGGGGGAGAGGTATTAGATTGAACCAATTATTTACCATTTCAAGATAGATGAAAAATATTATTGAAAAAGGGTAGGGCAACCGTGCTTTAGGTAATATTTTAACAGTTCTTGACATGAATGCCCATGTTTCCTTGGGATCAAGATTACAAATGGCTTGATTTTATCTTTGTGCTGTTACAAGTTATCAGATTATCAGCCTTATTTTTTATGAAAATATTAAGTACAAAGATATATTTCAAAGTCATATATAACAATTGGGAGATCACTAATGCTACAATCAAGGAGTTTACAAGCTAGTGAGAAGACAAACGTGTTAGCAAACAATACATTGTGAAAAGTGTGGTATTAGATATTTGGTAGAAACCCTGCTATCTGATGCAAATGGGACGCCAGTTGGTCAGGTAATCAAAAAAGTTGATTAAAGCTGTGAGTCATAAAAAAAACTGATACATATATTCGGTAAATATTTTATTTAAATTTAAAACTTATAAAGGTATGTTCACTTGGTGTTCAATTTCTGCTGACTGGAGTGCCTACTTTTTTTTTTTTTTCTCATAAACCACAACCACATGCAATGCCTAGTGCCCCATTCTAGCTTTTAAGAGAAATTAAACAAGAGTTCAGAGACTTGAAAAGCAATTTGAATGCTGAATGAAATTTTAGAAATTTTATTGTCTTACCCATCCCTAATTTAATAGCAGTATTAAACAATTCATCTTCTTCAAAATTATTTGTAAATGTTTTCAATTTTGTTTTCATTAAACAACAACCTCCTTTCTTTAACCCTTCTACATCCTTGATTTACGTCGTGTTTACTTAAGTCACATCATTAAAATGACATGTACAAATGGCATAGACAGCTTGGGAAAGACACACAAACTGACTCTCGGCGAGCGCACAGCTTCGCCTTGTGGAAGCAGGCGTGCAGGGATGTCCTGACCCCGTGGCGCAGTGTGCCTCAGGTATCAGTTAGCGTGTGCTGTTGAGGAGTTGGAGAGTATCTGTCCACTCGTTAAGTGGAGGTGGGTTAAGAGAGCTCTTAGTAAGCCTCCAGGTCTGGTGGTAGTACAAAAGGGGGGACGTTCCCGTGGTCGTGATGCTGCAGCTCTTGAGTTACATTGACCTGGGATGAGGATCATTGCATTTTATAATTAATTCCGTGACCTTGGGCAATTCGTTCTAAACCTCAGTTTCTGCTTTTTAAGATGATCATAACTGAGTTGTTATAAGGAGGAGAGGCACTTAGCACACATGATGTTCCAAAATATCTATTGGTAGGAGGAAGAGGAGGGGGAGGACGAATGGTAATGAAATATCAGAGAAAGCTTTAGAACACAGAAGATGCAATCATACTTGATCAGATGGGTTATTTTGTTCCCCACGTGGTATCTTCATACATGTGTTTCTGTAGCAGTTGCTGTGGTTGTTAGCTTGCAAAAATTCTCTAGCCAACACGGAACCACATTTTAGCAGGTACTTTAGGGTTCAGGCGCTTGCCATCCCTTGGTGTCTGCAGGGAAAATGCTGTTCTAAAAGACAGGACCACAGACTTTGGAAATGCTAGCTTCTGTTGGAAGATATCAGAGAACTTCAAGGGTCACAGGCAGAGCCACAAGCAAAGATTTGGTGGTGGCGGTAGGGGAAGGGGGTGCTTAAAAACTAGAGTGAGTTCATGAAGACACAGCCTCTGCTAGATTGATTTAATTTCCTTTTATGGGCTAGTACCTTGTTTTGTGTACAAGATGAATATAAGAAAAGTTGCAATATATTTACATGGTATCAAAGATTTCAAAGTATTTGATTTTATCCATTCTGTGACTTTTATCGAAATAGGAAGCTGGAATCTCTTCCTTAGTTTGATTCTCAAATATTGGTGTCTTCAGGCTTCTACCTTGACCTCTTCTCACTTTAAATGCTTTTACTGGAGAAACAGATTTACTTCCATGGCCCCAACTCCAACAAAAATGTATGTCTTTGTCTTGCTTATGAGTCTGTACCAAAGGCCCACAGGCATCTTGCACACAGCATGTTCTAAAATGTAATAATTTTTGTCTCTCACTCCTTTAATATGTTCCTTGTCAAGGGTCCTTTGCTCAAGCCAGACACCTGGAAACCAACTTTGACCCTTATGCCTTCTTTACTCCTCACATCCAAATAATTCCCCCTAGACCTGTTGGTATTTCTTTATGAAAATTTTTTAAAGATTTATTGCAAAAAAAATAGATACATGTTTTGCTAAGGTAGCATTTAAAAATGCCTAAAATGATTCATTATAAAGGATGGGAGATTACTGTTAACAGTGGTAGAAGATAATTCTATGATGTAAGAATTCAGTGCCATAAAAGCTTTATGGATGGGGGAAAGTTTGAAATGAAGGTTAAAGATGAGTGAGACTTTGGGGGACTGGTATGGGGAGGCAGACGGAACATGTTAACCAAAGGGAAGAGAGAGAGAGCAGAGCATCAAGAGGACTAAAAAAACCAGCTCTTCAAATGGGGTAAGAAGCTGGGGCAGAATGAAGACTGAGGCATGGGATCTGGGCACCAGGGAGTCACCAGTGGTCTTTGAACAGTGCCACCAGAGTTGAATGTGAAACCTAACTGAAACATGAAAACAAGATTTAAGAATCTGGAAAGATGGTGAAGGGAATGAACTGAGGTAGTAAGGTAAAGAGAAGATTCCTTAATGAGAAGCTGTTTGAGGCCGTTTTGTTGTTGTTGTTGTTGTTGTTGTTTTTAGGTTCAGAAAGATAGAAGTTGAAATGGGAAAGAGCAGTGACAATAAAGCATGTTAGTGTTACAAAGAGTAGATGGTAGAATCGGGAGTACACACAGAGGCATGATCTTGGAAAGGACATGGGGTAATTTTCCTCTAAGATCTCAGAGAAGAAAGGATGTATGAGTGACAATAGCTGAAGAAATTTGAGGCAAAACAGCAACAACAATAATAAGAGTTTTTATCATATGGTTCTGATCACAGGAAGTAGGAAGTGAGCAGTCTGCAATTCAGCTGGGCAGCTCTTGAAAGTATCAGTGCTGGGTTACATTTCCAGAGATTCCGAAATATGTGGTCTGATGTGGAGCCCAGGTATCAGTATTTTTAAATATTTCCCAGGTGATTCTAGTGTTCAACCAGGGTTGAGAACCATGGACTAGAGAGAAAGTCTTGCGTGGCCATATATACAGGAGGTAGAGAAGGTAGAGAAGGTTTGAACACCTGCTGAGATTCAAGAGCCATTAAGGAATAACATCTTTTCACTGAAAATGAGGCAACAGTGGGACTGGAAAAGGCAAGAACAATGAAAATGCAATTTACTCTCTATCTGGTGGATGCAGTCTTTTGCATTCCTCTCCCCCTTATTTATTTCACTCCCCTTTCTTATCATGTCCACCTGTTGTCCATTATTTCTGACCAAGCCCATTATCTCGGATTTTGGCATTCCTTCCCTTTTATCATTGGTTTTCCTTACATCTCTCATCCTCCACGCTTTTCACCTTTTCCTCATTTTCTGCCCATTAGTTCCTTTCCACCTTCTTCTAGCCAAAGTAGCAAAAAATAACTTTGGCCAGGCAGGGAACAGAAAACCAGACAGTTTTGATAAATGAGCCAAGCCTGAGTTGACTGCAAAACAGAGCAGGCCCAGAGGATCTAGTACTGCCCCAGCAACTCATAAGAAAGTTGAAGCACAAAGCAAATGACAGAGCCCCCGTGTTGTTCATTTATTCGCAGAGATATAATCGGGGCTCTTTGAAGGAAACTACGGTTATGTATACCAGTCTCTGAGTATGAGCAAAATACTGGCAACCAATCCATGTTCTCTTGTGCCCGTGGGTATGACTGGGAGATCATATTAGTTGGGACTGTTTTAATTACAAGTAAGAGAAACAAACTTGAAAAAGCTTGAGCTACAAAGAAAATCATTAAACAGAGGTGTCCTAAGAATGCCAAAGACAATCCAACAAGAAGACCTAACAATTGTAAATATCTATGCCCCTAACATGGGAGCAGCCAATTATATAAGGCAATTAATAACAAAAGCAAAGAAACACATTGACAACAATACAATAATAGTGGGGGACTTTAACACCCCCCCCGACTGAAATTGACAGATCATCTAAGCAAAAAATCAACAAGGAAATAAAGACTTTAAATGAAACACTGGACCAAATGGACTTCACAGACATATTCAGAACATTCCATCCCAAAGCAACGGAATACACATTCTTCTCTAGTGGCCATGGAACATTCTCCAGAATTGATCACATCCTAGGTCACAAATCAGGTCTCAACTGGTACCAAAAGATTGGGATTATTCCCTGCATATTTTCAGACCACAACGCTTTGAAACTAGAACTCAATCACAAGAGGAAAGTCGGAAAGAACTCAAATACATGGAGGCTAAAGAGCATCCTACTAAAGAATGAATGGGTCAACCAGGAAATTAAAGAAGAATTAAAAAAATTCATGGAAACCAATGAAAATGAAAACACAACTGTTCAAAATCTTTGGGATGCAGCAAAGGCAGTCCTGAGGGGAAAGTATATAGCAATACAAGCCTTTCTCAAGAAACAAGAAAGGTCTCAAATAACAACCTAACCCTACACCTAAAGGAGCTAGAGAAAGAACAGCAAATAAAGCCTAAATCCAGCAGGAGAAGAGAAATAATAAAGATCAGAGCAGAAATCAATGAAATAGAAACCAAAAGAACAGTAGAACAGATCAACGAAACTGGGAGCTGGTTCTTTGAAAGAATTAACAAGATTGATAAACCCCTGGCCAGACTTATTGCAAAGAAAAGAGAAATGACCCAAATCAACAAAATCATGAATGAAAGAGGAGAGATCACAACCAACACCAAAGAAATACAAACAATTATAAGAACATATTATCAGCAACTCTATGCCAGCAAATTAGATAACCTGGAAGAAATGGATGCATTCCTAGAGATGTGTCAACTACCAAAATTGGACCAGGAAGAAATAGAAAACCACTAAGGAAATTGAAGCAGTCATCAAAAATCTCCCAACAAAAGCCCAGGGCCAGATGGCTTCCCGGGGGAATTCTACCAAACATTTAAAGAAGAATTAATACCTATTCCCCTGAAACTGTTCCAAAAAATAAAAATGGAAGGAAAACTTCCAAACTCAGTTTATGAGGCCACCATTACCTTGATCCCCAAACCAGACAAAGACCCCATCAAAAAGGAGAATTACAGACCAATATCCTTGATGAACATGGATGCAAAAATTCTCACCAAAATACTAGCCAATAGGATCCAACAGTACATTAAAAGGATTATTCACCATGACCAAGTGGGATTTATCCCTGGGCTGCAAGGCTTGGTTCAACATCCGCAAATCAATCAATGCGATACAACACATTAACAAAAGAAAGAACAAGAATCATATGATCCTCTCAATAGATGCAGAAAAAGCATTTGACAAAGTACAGCATCCTTTCTTGATCAAAACTCTTCAGAGTATAGGGATAGAGGGTACCTACCTCAATATCATAAAAGCCATCTATGAAAAACCTACAGCCAATATCATTCTCAATGCGGAAAAACTGAGAGCTTTCCCCCTAAGGTCAGGAACGCGGCAGGGATGTCCGCTATCACCACTGCTATTCAACATAGTATTCGAAGTCCTAGCCACAGCAATCAGACAACAACAAGAAATCAAAGGCATCCAAATCGGCAAAGAGGAAGTCAAACTCTCACTCTTTGCAGATGATATGATACTGTACGTGGAAAACCCAAAAGACTCCACCCCAAAACTGCTAGAACTCATACAGGAATTCAGTAAAGTAGCAGGATATAAAATCAATGCACAGAAATCAGTGGCATTCCTATACACCAACAACAAGACAGAAGAGAGACAAATCAAGGAGTCGATCCCATTTACAGTTGCACCCAAAACCATAAGATACCTAGGAATAAATCTAACCAAAGAGGCAAAGGATCTGTACTCAGAAAAGTATAAAATACTCATGAAAGAAATTGAAGAAGACACAAAGAAATGGAAAAACGTTCCATGCTCATGGATTGGAAGAACAAACGTTGTGAAGATGTCAATGCTACCTAGAGCAATCTACACATTCAATGCAATCCCCATCAAAATACCATCCACTTTTTTCAAAGAAATGGAACAAATAATCCTAAAATTTGTATGGAACCAGAAGAGACCCCAAATAGCCAGGGGAATATTGAAAAAGAAAAGCAAAGCTGGCGGCATCACAATTCCGGACTTCCAGCTCTATTACAAAGCTGTCATCATCAAGACAGTATGGTACTGGCACAAAAACAGACACATAGATCAATGGAACAGAATCGAGAGCCCACAAATGGACCCTCAACTCTATGGTCAACTAATCTTTGACAAAGCAGGAAGGAATGTCCAATGGAAAAAAGACAGTCTCTTCCACAAATGGTGTTGGGAAAATTGGACAGCCACATGCAGAAGAATGAAACTGGACCATTTCCTTACACCACACACAAAAATAGACTCCAAATGGTTGAAAGACCTAGATGTGAGACAGGAGTCCATCAACATCCTAAAGGAGAACACAGGCAGCAACCTCTTCGACCTCAGCCACAGCAACTTCTTCCTAGAAACATCACCAAAGGCACAGGAAGCCAGGGCAAAAATGAACTATTGGGATTTCATCAAGAGAAAAAGCTTTTGCACAGCAAAAGAAACAGTCCACACAACCAAAAGACAACCGACAGAATGGGAGAAAATATTTGCCAATGACATATCAGATAAAGGGCTAGTATCCAAAATCTATAAAGAACTTATCCAACTCAACACCCAAAGAACAAATAATCCAATCAAGAAATGGGCAGAAGACATGAACAGACATTTTTCCAAAGAAGACATCCAAATGGCCAACAGACACATGAAAAAGTGCTCAACACCGCTTGGCATCAGGGAAATCCAAATCAAAACCTCAATGAGATACCACCTCACACCAGTCAGAATGGCTAAAATTAACAAGTCAGGAAACGACAGATGTTGGTGGGGATGCGGAGAAAGGGGAACCCTCCTACACTGTTGGTGGGAATGCAAGCTGGTGCAACCACTCTGGAAAATAGTATGGAGGTTCCTCAAAAAGTTGAAAATAGAGCTACCATACGATCCAGCAATTGCACTACTGGGTATTTACCACAAAGATACAAATGGAGGGACCCGAAGGGGTACGTGCACCCCAATGTTTATAGCAGCAATGTCCACAATAGCCAAACCATGGAAAGAGCCAAGATGTCCATCGACAGATGAATGGATAAAGAAGAAGTGGTATATATACACAATGGAATATTATGCAGCCATCAAAAGGAATGAGATCTTGTCATTTGCAACGACGTGGATGGAACTGGAGGGTGTTATGCTGAGTGAAATAAGTCAATCATAGAAAGACACGTATCATATGACCTCACTGATATGAGGAATTCTTAATCTCAGGAAACAAACTGAGGGTTGCTGGAGTGGTCGGGG